>NC_043709.1:68004708-68049054 GCF_006229205.1 Suricata suricatta
AATGAACTGAGGGTTGAGGGGGAAGGGGGAGGGGGGAAAAGAGGTGGTGGTGATGGTGGAGGGCCCTTAAGGGGAAGAGCACTGGGTGTTGTATGGAAAACAATTTGACAATAAAATATTATGGAAAAAAAAATAAAATATTTGTGTTTCTCTTGTCCTTTTAAAAAAAATTGCCAAAAACACTCTTCACATTCCAGATGCATACCCATCTGAGGTTGAATGGTAATGACTGAGTGAGATAGCATGCGTTCAATTCACAGCAGTGCACGACCTATAGTATGCACTCCTTAAGTATTGTTGTCATAAATATCAGTCAGTAAGCCTATAATGAATTGTTCCCAGTATGATCACTGATCATGTGACTACATCTAGACTGCATTAATGGGCTTTAAAATGCATATCATCAGGATGAAATTGCCTTGTTTTCTCTCCTTTTCAGAAGTGTCTTCAAAGTAGTTCTCAATGGCTTAAAAAAGTTTTAACACATCTATCAACTTGTTACTTTGTTTTTATCACAGTTGAGTTTCCTTTCTTGCTCATTGCTTTAAAAACTTATATGGTTTACAAACATTTATAATTGTAATATATATTTTTAATGCATTTCGTTGTTCTAAATCATTATTTTCTTGTGCCATTCGACACCCCTCCAGTCATAGGTTGGGCTGGATTAGCATTTGACTTATGTCAAAGTAGGCACATGTAAAAAAAATGGAGCACTTAATTGGAATTTCACAGCAATTTTCACATAAACCAGCTTAAACAGGTGTATTTATGGATGGAAATCAGGAATTGACTGTGTAAATATATGTATGTCAAAGAGATGATTTAAAATGGTGAAGAGATTCTATATCATAGAACCAGAAGCCTGGTCATGTCACATGTAGTTCCTTAGCCACAAGAGTTTATTACTATAGATAGCATGTCATTTTGATTATAGGTTTATACTATTAAGGTATATTACATAGTAATATAACACACGACTCAATGAAAACTTTTGATGGTTAAATTGAACACTACGATCATATATTGTAGAATTTCATTTATCACAAATGAATTTGATTGGTTGCTTGCCTCCAAATGAACCATTCTTCTTTTTTTTTTCTTTTATTTTTCTATTTTTCAGGCCTTAGGGTTAGACTGAGAAACAGTTTGGCTAGAATGTTAAAATTTATAATTTATACATATTCTGCATGGTTATTTTAATGGTATCAATAGAGTACTTATTTCCTACACTTTAAGTAAAACTATTTCTTTTATATGTGTTTTTCCAGCTATCATGATAAACGTATTATTGTATGTATGTAAATAAAGCATTGTATTTTGTGCCAAACAGCACATAGCCATGACTTGATTATATGCATGTTTATTTTGAGGTGAAATAATTTAACAGAAAATACTTGAGTATAAACATATTGTGACAATTTTTATACATAGAAATAGATTTTCATTTTTCAAAGTACTTCATATATTCTTAGAATAATGGAAAATGTAACTCTGCCTAAATAATATCATTTTCTTATAAGATATTAAAATGAAATGATTTATCATTTCCTTGATGGTTTTACAGTCAGTGTTAGAACAACTTACGATAACAGTAAAATTTTTAAAAGGTTTTATAGAGCACCTGGCTGACTCAGTGGAATGTTCAATTCTTGATCTCAGGGTTGGGTCATGAGTTCAAGCCCCGAGTTGGGCATGGAACCTACTTTAAAAAATTTTTTTTAAGTTTTATAAAGGGGCACCTGGGTGGCTCAGTCAGCTGAGCGTCTGGCTTCAGCTCAGGTCATGATCTCGCTGTTTGTGGGTTTGAGCCCCCCGTCAGGCTCTGTGCTGACAGCTCAGAGCCTGGAGCCTGCTTCAGATTCTGTGTCTCCCTCTCTCTCTCATCCTCCCCTGTCATGCTCTGTCTCTCTCAAAAATAAATAAAACGTTAAAAAAAATTTAAAATAGTTTATATAATTTTTGAACACCAAAATGGATTTCCTTTTCATAATTTTCGTAGTTGCTATATCATATCTATATCTAAAGTATCATTTTTAAAAGATTTTATTTTTAAATAATCTTTACATCCAATGTGGGGCTTGAACTCATAATCCCAAGATCAAGAGCTGCATGCTCCACTGACTGACCAGCCAGTCACCCCTCAAAATATCAGTAAGACAAATTTCTGCTTAATAGCAAAAAAAAAATATATATATATATATAATTAAGACAAACATTTTATTATTTGAAAACTCAGATATTTAAAATGTAAGAATACTAATATTGTCAACTTTCCATTGTTATAGAAAAAAACGTGCAATTGTGATTAAATTGCAATTTGAAGGCATTAAGAACCTAAATTCTTATTGGGCAGTAACACTTATTTTGATATATCCTTCAAAAATTTTGGTGAAAGTAATCACATGCTTATCAATTGGTTAAAATACAAGTCTGAAATTACTGTGTTCTTTAAAAAGATATCAAAATAATATTCACTAAATATAATTAAAATAAGAAAAAAGTTGCCATTGACTATGTAGGGAGAGTAATAAAAATATTTATTTTTGAGTCATATTCTAGATTTCAAGGTTATCTGTTATGGATGATACTGTATTTCAAGGCATATGTGGAGAGCAGAGAAGGGGTTCATTCCTGATCTTCATTCTCTTCCTAAGAAAGTCAAGAGACGCTTCCTATTTCTTAGTTTTACTAAGTACTACTTATAATTATGACTACACAGTAAATGAACTATTAGGCTTGGTTTTACTCATTAATTTATTGAAAACTTGCTGACTATTTAGAATGTGCTAGGTGCTCTTTTGGGTGTGCCATAGCAAAAGCAAGCTGTTCACCTTCAGGAACTTTCACCCATACTTATATTGTACCTCCTTATGCTTAAGGACATGGAGTATTTAAAGTGTTTAACCAAAGCCTGACGTATATATAGTTGGGTGCTCAGTAAAGAGGAGTTATTACTAATGTTCTGTGACATCCTTTTTAGCTATTTTTCATCTACTGAGAAACAGAATTTGAAATTTCTCTCCTTATAAGAGTAATGATACCTATTCCATGTGTACGTATGGAAAATGTTATGAATAATGTAGTTTAACAAAATGAGCAGAACAGATTATATAATAAGTCCCTATAATATAAACACAAATACTTTCAAGTTAACTCATTTCTCTTGAAGTAAAATGCTATTATTCTCAAATATTTTTGAACATGTAAAAGTGGTCAGAAAAAAAAGTGTTTTGTTATGGAATTGCCCAATCGATTAGCTCTTACCACTTTGGAATCCAACTATTTCGAAGAACTTTCTGAAAATAAACAGAGTAATATAATCTTTTCTAGAAAATTAAACTTAAGCATATAACATTCAAATTGGTTTTTGTATTTAGTTTTTTACCTTCTGCTTTCAATTTGTTCCTTGGTAAGTATTATATCTTGAGCTGTGCCATTCAATAATATGATAGCTGCTAGCCACACGATTATATTTATTTAAAATAATTTAAATTGAGAATTTGGTTACCCAGTTACACTAGCCACGTATCTCAGGAGCCATGTGGGAAATAGTCCCATGTTGGACAGTGGGGATAAAGGACATTCATCACCACAGATAGGTCTCCTGTGTGTTACTCTAGGATATTTTGAATAAAGGAGTATTTGACATATACTACTTGTAATTATGAACACTCTGAAAATTAACTATTAGGTTTAGTTTTGATCAACTAGTCTTTCCATCGCATCATCCACATCTTGATTAAATATTTGGTCATCTCTTTGACAGATAAAGGTTACTTTAGAATAATGTTAATTTCAGTCTGAGTTATAACCAGCCAAGGAAAGGCTCAGAAAATATAGTGTTTTACTCAATGACTTCTGGGAAAGTGACATTTTGAATATTGTCTAAAAGAAATGGCTCATCAAAGAGATCAATGCTTTCTCCGCAGCGTCTTCCAAACCTTTTTTCCTGAGCGCCTCCCCATTCTACTCTGCATGCTGTGGTGGGTCCTGTCGGCGCCCTGCGTCCGCCACTGCTTTTGCAAGTAAGTTTTTATGCTTCATCAGCAATGCCTCAGTTATTCTGTAAACCAAAGCAGCAGGATTTAATGTGCTCTGGAAAACTAATTGGTAATGCAATGGCTAGGAGCTAAATCCTCACTAAAAATCACAGCGATCCTATTCAGGAGGTTTCCAGAGATTTATCAGACCTCAGCACACTGAGCAATTGTGAGCAGTTTCTAATGGCATTGAAACCCAGGGCTGACCCATCAAGGAAAGTGACTTGTTTTCTATTTGATATAAAAGATCTCAGAGGGAACTGGTTTGGCTCTTTCTGAAATGTGTAGCAATTCTCATTTAGAGAAGAAGAAAGGAAGGAAGGAAGGCTAAGAAATTGTGCTGTATAAATTTCTATTCATCTTAAAATGTGACACAGAAAGCCATAGGTTGTCCGTGGAGAATAATAAAAATTTCCAGATTGTGAAAGGACATAAATATTTCTTCTTTATGATCTTGAAGACAACCCACCAGAGTTGTAGGAAATATTTTCAAGAGAACTTTTCTTCAAATATTACAAAATTTAAAATGTCCAGGGGTGGAATGAGAATGACAACTTTGAAAAACTTTTAGAGCATGCATACATGCATGCGTGCACACACACACCCAAAGAAAACAATGTCGAACTAAAAAAATCAGGTTCACCTTGATCTTGTGATTTTGAGGTCAAATAAGAGTTTGTAGGCAGAGATTCTGAGTGTATGACAAAGAGGTCCAGTAAGCTCTACTCTACTCTGGTAGAATCCAGCACATTTATTCAACTGCCCACAAGAAAACATTTATTCAGGTTAACCCTTCTGTCAGGTGGAAAGTGAAATAGGAGGAGTTGAGTCAGCCTGAAGTACAGAGCTCTATCACGGTTGAATTCAGGTCCTTGCTGCCTCTCTGTGAATGTGTTTTATGAATGTTTCAGGAGAGCAGTTGCTCAACAGGATGATTCCTGACAAGTGAGGCAGTAAATGCTGGCTGTTTAAT
Source organism: Suricata suricatta (assembly GCF_006229205.1). NCBI lineage: Eukaryota > Metazoa > Chordata > Mammalia > Carnivora > Herpestidae > Suricata > Suricata suricatta. The sequence goes on from NC_043709.1 coordinate 68,009,725, forward strand.
GAGCTGCAGGCTTCTGAGCATCTCTTTAGGGGGCCGATACTTTCCCACAGAGCACTTTACATGGCAGGGACCCAGTCACAATGGGCAACAGACCCGTGACCAATCATCACTTTCACTTGACTCATCCACACGCGACCTCACCACGATTTTTCACTGTGCAGATGAACTTTAGGAGCCATTTCACATGGAAAAGGCTTGGGCAAGGGTCAGTTGCCCTTTTGTATGGTCATAAAGCAAGGCTCTCTGTATCCATCTTTTCTCCTGTCTCACATTCCAAGTGAATTTCTGGACACCATTTAAAGCACTTGACTGAAAAATAAAGCAGTGAATGAAACTGACTTTTATAGACTCATTCTAGCTCATCTTCCCATATAACCCTGTCCACCTGAAAAGGGATTTAGTGGATGAGCTGAGTGTATACAGGACTTGCTGAATACATAGGGCCCATTATCAACTCGGGATCATTTATGAACCAGGACTGATACACCACTATTTTGGAAGTGACCTATTAATTGTCCATTTAACTAGAATGTATTGATTCAAATAGAAAAATAGAAACCATGACTAAACCTTTTACTCGCTCCTTCAAGGTGGTCTCCTGTGAGGGCAATTGAAAACTGTTGTGCAAATTAAGGAGACATTTGTCACCATATAGTAGCAGAAAAAGGCTGCTGGAGTAGAGGCTTAAGTCCCAAATCTCTGCTACTATAGCACAGTGGCATCTTTGGAATTAAGTCTTTGGTGTTGCATTCCCAGGGTAGAGATTAAAGGAGAGACCACACCTAGTTTCCATTACTCCTCCTTGACATCATACTGCACTTCTATTTCTGGCAATGTAGTTTAGGTAAGTGGAAATGTATAAAAAAATGCCGTGTAGGAGCACCTGGTGGCCCAGTCGGTTAAGCATCCAACTTTGGCTCAGGTCATAATCTCACGCTTGTTGAGTTCGAGCCCCCATCGGGCTCACTGCAGTCAGTGCAGAGCCTGCTTCAGATCCTCTGTCTCCCCCCACCTTTCTCTGCCTCTCTCTCTCTCTCTCTCTCTCAAAAAATACACATGAAGAAAACTCCATGTAACAGGTAGACATTCATAAATGTGTGTATATGTTTATTAATTTTATAACAATGTTTTGGTGAAAGTCTCTAAGCCCTAAAAGTACACTAATGCCCAGGCCAGTTTGATAAATAGAGCCCATAAAAGTAATTTTAAAGACATTTTCTAGAGAACTTCATCTTCTCAATTGCTTGAAAGATTACTTTAAGCAAGACTCATTTTCCTCCATCTGTCTCTCAGCTCTTCCCACTTTATGCCTTTGGTGTAACCATTATATATAGCGGCGTCTATCCCTAGAGGCTTATTATGTCCTATGTTCATCGTGTTTATTTAATAAAACATACAAGGGGCAAATCAGCACAGCTCAAATCAAACATAGAGAATACTGTACTTAGTTTGTCTCCATTTCTGAGGTTAGCATTTTAAAAACACTTTAGAGATGCCGCGAGTGTTTTTAATAAACTTTGGTGTCTCGGTTATAAATCTGAAATGAATTTATTTATTTATTTTTTGTTTATAATATTCATCATATTAGCAGCAAATAATAATGAAATGGTGGATTTAGGTTGTCAATAAAGAATTTTACATAAATAACCATGGTACCAAAGAGCATTAATAAGGCTTACATCTGCACAGTAATCATCCCTATTTAAGGCATTTACTAGATTTTCTTTTTTTTCTTCTTTTTTTAATAATAAGAACAATTTTTATGCCCAAGCATTTATATTTTTTTTCCATTGCACAGACGGAGAAAAATGAACTGTCCAAGTAATCTTGTATTAAATTTCAGCCAAAATGTGCTGACATGTGTGGAGAGCCAAGATCAAAGTTTATACTAAACATTTTAATAAGCAATGAAGTCAGTGGCCCTCACAAAATTGACTTCACTCTTTTTAAAGTGTAGGATCAGTTCAACAGGTTCATAACTAGCAAGTAAAATCTCGTTTTGCCTCTTTTAACATGATTCACTTGTATAAAATTGATTTCATTTTTCTTGTTAATCTTTTAGATTTCTGATTGATTTGTTGTTGCAATGTGGAAACAATCATTCATCCAGTGCTCTTCTCACATACAATAAATAGTTTAATAGGCTATTTAAGCACAACCCTTACAGTGGGGCAACATTAAAAGGCTGTGGTAAAAGTTCTCCCCTCCCCCAAAGCAGTGGAAGGAAAATCTTTGATATTACATCCACAAAGTTCTTTTCAAAATCATACATTTCTCAGCTAAAATGAAATGGAAAGTTGTGGGGAAAAAAAACTACCTGAAAATGTATGGGGGTCTTGATTATGTAGAATGACTAACTGAATTAATCAGATAATTATTTCATTTTGTTTTTGAGTACCCAACTTGCATGTGATCTTTCAACAATTCTATGCATTAAAAGACAGATTTTAAATTTAAAGTAGTATGATGAAAATACAAGCAGGGAAATGTTCTGGGACAAACTGCCCTGCCTCTTCCTCAGGAAATGAACTTCTATTCTACATCTTAAGATCATTTTACTATTTCCTCTTCTTTGTTAAAACTTAAAAGAGCATAATATACTGTCCATATTTGGGGCACCTGGGTAGCTCAGTCAGTTAAGCATCCGACTTCGGCTCAGGTCATGATCTCATGGTCCGTGGATTCGAGCCCCGCATCGGGCTCTGTGCTGACAGCTCTGAGCCTGGAGCCTGTCTTCAGATCCTGTGTCTCCCTCTCTCTCTGACCCTCCCTTGCTCATGCTGTCTTTCTTGCTCTCTCTCAAAAAAAAATGTATATAGTGTCCAAATTTGAATATAGGACTTTGTTGACTGCAGCAAGGAAGGCCCGTTCCTTTTATTGTTGTGAATGTAGGTTGGTCCTGAGCATCACGGTCGAAGATGGGCGATGCCCTGATTAGTATTCTTGCCACCTGACCTGGCCGTGTTCTCTTTCACTATTCTCAGCTGGAGTCTGGGTGCCCTGAGAAAACCAACAGGACCTGTGGCAGTCCTTCTGTAAGGATTTATTGTTAGCACTCTCAGATCTTCAGAGGGATGCAGCATTTTGTGCTAATATGTTTTTGTTGAAAACCTAGGCAGGTTTGTGCAGTAAGTTGAGCATAGGTTTTGACTTTTCAATAGTGAAGGGAGGGGTGTTCCAGAGATAAATGACAGTCAGTCAACCAGGAAGAATGTTTAAAGGAGTTGGAGACTCAAAGACAATAGATTTTCCAAGTTGATGGCTCTATTCAACCGTTCTACAGAGGCAGTGAAAGTATTTGAGTAACTGTCCGGGAAAGGAGTTCCCTTTCTCCACAAATGTTCCTAAGTAGTGGAGACTGGGGGAGGGGGAGCAGAGCTACTTAGAGATATAGGGTGTTTGTTCCTGATTTTGTCTACAGCCCTTGCCTGAACATAATGTGACATCTAATAGGGCAGCTGATAAAGTCCTGATTTGAGATTCCTCGAAAGAAGGGCACAGGTACAGAATAGAGGAAGGAGAGAACTGGCTGAACAGAACAAAGAAGGAAAGGGCTGTATTCTTGGCTCAGTATGTGTCTACAGAATGATGTGGAGCTGTTGGATTATGTGTTTAGATGTAGAATGCCCAGAGCAAGGGAGATAATAGTCCTACCAGACTCTGTGATGGTCAGACAGCCTATTAGAACCTGTTCAATTCTAGAGCCCCACTTTAAAAGGCACAGTGAGCAAATAAAAACCAGGTCAGGAAGTAGTCAGCAACTAAAACAGTGAAGAATCTATATGCCTAGTCATGAATTTTCTAAAGTGATTATTTGTTTGGCCTGAAGAAGAGAATAAGGAGAACATGAGAGTTATTGTCAAGTTAGATATACTGTATTCAGTATAGATGTAAAGGATAGAATTGGGGCCAATGAGTGGAGTTAAATGGAAATTGAACTGGGGCTTAATATAAGGGAAAGATTTTTAGCAAATCAATATGAATATGATATGTAATAAAGTGTATAATACAGCATTTCCAAATACTAGAATATATCAAGATTGGAAGGTAGACTTCTAGTTTAAATAGGGAAGCCAGGAAAGTTCTGGAAATACCAAGCTGTGTGAGATTCCAGGTCCACTGTGTTTCGCCCATGTCTTCCCCACACTCATGAGTCTGCAAATGCTAATCCCTTTGCTCTGCCTGCCTTTGTCTAGACTGCCAGCAAGAGGAATAGCTGTTCTTCTCTCTCAGGATTTACTCTGTTAGCTTCCCAGACTAAGTGGCTTCTCATCTGGTTCTTAAATACTTTCTCTGCTGTGGTCTGTGGTTATTTATCTCACTGTGTTGGGGCTGTCTGTATATTTCTCAGACCTCTCGTTAGCAATTGTGAGCACCTGAAGGATGGATTGGATTCATCTTCACATGTCACTCAGCAACATCTCAATCACTCCACCAGATTATTCCCAAAAAGTTTGCTATAGTGTTTGTTTGTTTTCCTTTGAAAATAGAATCACACTTAAAATGCAGAATAGAGATGGGGCACCTAGGTGACTCAGTCAATTAAGCATTCGACTTAAGCTCAGGTTATGATCTTGCAGTTCATAGGTTTGGGCCCCGCGCTGGGCCTTGTGCTGACAGCTTGAAACCTGGAGCCTGCTTCAGATTCTGTGTCTCCTTTCTCTGTTCCTCCCCTGCTCACATTCTGTCTGTCTATCTGTCTCTCAAAATAAATAAAGATTTTTAAAAAATTTTAAATGCTGAATGGAGATGAATTATTTGTCCATAACTCTATAGTAGCATATTTTAGTGTTTATTTTTGCCTTTTCATTCTTTTTTCTTTGCATTTTTATCTTGCTGTAAGCATAGTATGGACCTTATCATATGCCTTAAAGCAGATTTTCTTTGCTGCTACCTGATCTTCATAATTCTCATCTTTAATGGTTCTTTAAAATTTCACCAAGTGAGCATAGCATAATGTATGTATACATTTCTTTACCTTTGCATATTTAGTCCCCCCGAATTTTTAGTACATATGGCTACAATAATGATAGATTATAAAAATTTACAAATTAAAAATGCCAGAATCAAAAAATCAGGGGCGTGCTAAATTTGAGAACACGGTTATCAGGCTGGATGGGAGATACCACGTAGTCCAAGCTCAGAGACTGGTCCAGAACAGGGGCAGAAGCCTATAATCACAGATAGGAACTCTGGCTATGTTTATAAGTGTTTCCTCTCTTCCATTTTGACATGTTGTAACCTCTGAGTAGAGAAACAGTGTGGAACAGAGGAAGGAGCCAAAACTTTGGATTCAAGTCTTGCTACCAGCTGAGCTTTGTGTCCTTTGTGTGGCTTTGGACCTTAACAGCCCTGAATGCCTCTTCATCTGTACAGAGGATGTCCGTGGCATATGATTCTTATAAGAATAGAATGAAATCTGGTGTGCCTGGGTGTCTCAGTCAGTTAAGTGTCTGACTTGATCAGCTAAGGTCATGATCTCATGGTTCATGAGTTCAAGCCCCACATTGGGTTCCAGGCTGACAGCATGGAGCCTGCTTGGGATTCTCTGTATCTTTTTCTCTGTGCTCCTCAACCCCGTCACCCCCCAAAAAATAAACTTAAAAAAAAAAAGAATCAAACGAATTCCAACAAATGGAAGAATATAGATTTGTGGGATCCTTACTGTGGACTAGGCACTGAAATTTTCTTGCGTCATGTCATCAAATCCTTAGAGCAACCCTGTAAGATAAGCGGAAAGAGAACGAATAACTTTCTTTAAGTCATACAGGTAAGTGCTGCAATCCAAACACAGTTCTTCAGCATTTCATATTCCAAAGTCCTTTGTCCTGAGCCTTCCTGGGTAGATATCATCCTACCAGTTGAGTCTCTGAAATAACGCAGGAGGGCCAATTTCATAGTCTCTATTTCAAGGTAAGTTCCAAGAAGAACATTTGGAAAAAGAGCATATTGAGATATTTAGAGTATTTTTTTAATTGACCAATAATTCATAAAGCTACTTAAATCTTTGATAAAGAAACAATGAATCCAGTTGTCAAAACCTGTCTTCAAGATATGGCCTTGGCATGTGACAGGCAAAAGAAAAAAAATGATGCTGTAGATGGAGAATTAATCATAATCTCATGATACAAGGAATGGATAGAGTATCGATAAAAGCAGACCTTTGTAAGTAATTAGGCTGGATTACATCCCAGAAGCTATGGCATTTCTAAGGAGGTGCAAGGGTAACAGAGCTGGAAGGAAAGAGCAAGAGGCCAGTGGTCTTTATAGCAATGTGAGGAGGAACCACAATGAGGTATTAACCAGGCCTGAGAGACTCATTGGGAGATGATCTGGAGTCTTTTAGCCAAATAGGAAAGGAAGCTATCATATTACAGAAGTAGACTTGACAAGATTTATTTATTTGTTGACATTTTTTCCTAAAATATAAGTCAGAGTGTGTTAGAATACATTGTGTAGGGTTAGGAGCCTTTGCTTTGAATGGGTTGTCCTGGGTTTGAAACCCCAGCCACATGCCCTTGGACAGAGTTTCTCAAACTACCTCATCTTCACTTTATTTATCTGTAAAACGGGGAGAATAATAGTATAACATTCATGGCATAGGTTGGAAGGATTAAATGAATGTGTTTCAGTGGCTTAACAGAGTCAGTATAATGGTACAGCGTACTGAGTGTGTGTTTATTATTATCATGTCACACGTGATTAAACATCTCCTATTGATCTTCACTACTGTTGGATAATGTCCCAAACTCTTATAATCCTTGCTCCATTCCACTCTAATCTCTATGTCAAAGGTTCAAATGTCTTCAAGACCTGGTAAGCTAGGTGAAACTGGCAAACTAGGGGCCACATATTCCATCAAAAGGAGGCACCTGCCGCACTCTCTGGTAGCTCTTTGCTTTCTGGGAGGGTGAGCCTAGTGTGGTTCCCTTTGAAGAAATGTCAGAAACCTGGACTTCACATGAAATCTTCTATTATTAAATGTGGACAACTCAATCAGAATTCTAAGACCAGCAAAGCCCATCTGCAGGCTGGGTAAGGGTGCCAGCTTGGATCTGCTGTTTCATGCCCTTCCCCAGCCTTGCAGACTGCTTCCTTTTCCTCAGGTAAACCTTATTCCTTCAATCCTTAATGCTTTTTAGAAAAATTTTGAGTGTAGTTGACACACAAGGTTATATTAATTTCATGTGTATAACACAGCGATTCAACAAGTTTATACATTATGCTGTGTTCACCACAAGTAGAGCTACCATCTGTCCCCATACATCACTATTACAATATCATTGGCTGTATTCCTTGTGCTGTGCCTTTTATTCCCATAATTTATTCATTTAATAACTGGAAGTCTGTATCACACAGTCCCCTTAACTCATTTTGCCCAATCCTTCACCCCTATTACCTCTGGGAACTATCAGTTTGTTCTATGTATTTATAGGTGTGCCTTAGTGCTTTTAGACATGCAGTCACTCAGCTTAGATTGGCCTTGGTTCTTTCTCTCTTGAACTAGATTGTTCTTTTAGAAATGGCTCAACCTGCTTTCTCTGAACTAATTACCTCTTCCATTGTGATACCACAGTATTTCATAGAGCATTCTAGTCTAGTTCTTAAGACATTCATTTGCTTTTTTATTTGGATGTAATTATTGGGGCACCTGGGTGACTCAGTAAGTTGAGCATCTGACTTCAGCCCATGTCATGATCTCATGGCTCTTGAGTTCGAGCCCTGCATCGGGCTCTGTGCTGACAGCTCAGAGCCTGGAGCCTATTTGGGAGTCTGTGTCTCCCTCCCTCTCTCTCTCTCTCAGAAATAAACAGTAAAAAAAATTTTTTTTAAAGAAATAATTATTAAGCACCAGAATGCCCACCAGCTATAGCCATAAGCTGGAGTCCCTGCTCCACTGGTGCTTATATTCTGCTGTGGTGTTCATGTGTCAGTCCTTCCATGAGGAGGTGAGCAGGGCAGGGACCGTATGCTGTTTGTCTGGTTTCCTCAAATAAGCTCAGTTAGTCTGATACCAGGTATTAGTGTCCTCTTGTGGCAGTAACAAATTTCCACAAACTTCCTGTCTTAAAACAATACAAGCTTATTATCTTATATTTATGGGGTTCAGTAGTCTTAAATGGGTCTCACTGGACTATAATCAAGTGTCAGCAAAGCTTTGTTCCTTCTGGAGGTTCTAGGAAAGAATTTGTTTCTTGCCTTTTCCTGTTTCTAGTGGTTGCCTGCATTTCTTGGTTTGTGGCCTCTTCCTCCATCTTCAAAGCAACAGTGTAGCATCAAAGAGAGTAAATCTCTCTCTGACTGTGACTTCCTTTATTTTCTCCTTCCTCTACTCATAAGGCTCACCTGGATACCCCAGAAGGATATCTTCTAATCTCAAGGTCAGCTGATTAGCAACTGTAATTGCACTTGCAACCTTAATTTTCCCTTGTTATGTAATGTAACATATTTATAGGTTCTAGGGAATATACTCACATAGTCTGTAATCTTTGGGAAGGCCATTATTCTGCCTATCACATCTGGGAAGCCAAGTGAATGAATAAGTAAATGGTGAATGATGAAGGAAACTCTCAGAGCATGGGAACCAGTTCTGCTAGTCACAAAAGGGAGGAAAAAGTAGTAAATATCTCTGACCGGAAGGAGATGATGATCAACTGCATTGGGGAGTGGGAGTGGTTGGGAGTCTTCTAAACTTCCCTTCTCAGATTGGACATCTCTGACTCCTGTAAACTTCACCTGACACCCCAGAATAAGATCAGACCCTTGCTTTGTGCCCCCAGGGTAGCCTCCTTAAGAATATATCCTCACATTTGTGATGCTAGTTGACTAAATGCCTTCCAGGGGCATCTGGGTGGTTCATTTGGCTGAGCGTCCACCTCTTCTTTTGGCTCAGGTCATGAGCTCAGGGTTGTGAGACGGAGCCAGCATTGGGCCATGCTGGGCTGGAACCTGATGAAGATTCTGTTTCCCTCTACTGCTTGCTCGCTCGCTCTCTCAAAAAAAAGGGTAAAAAGAACAATCGTGAAAATTCAAAAGCCACTTATTTATTTCAAAATAAATAGCATTAAAAATTAAAAATAAAATAAATAAAAATAAATGAAAATAAAAGCTTTCCACTAAATCTTACAGGTAATGCATATAATAAAATATATTTGTCTTGTTTCTCAATGTGTAACATTGAGTTGAGAGCCTGACATGTGTTAAGTGTACAAACGTTGAGAGAAAAAAACAAATGAATAAATAAATGAAGAATTAGAGAAAAATGGAGTGTTCAAACCACCAACTATTTGTTCTGCATTTGAGCTTTGTAACCTGGGACCATGGACTTTCTGTTTTTTCTTTTTAAAAAGTTTTTAATGTTTATTTTTGAGAGAGAGACAGAGCATGAGTGAGGTAGGGCAGAGAGGCAGGGAGACACAGAATCCAAAGCAGGCTCCAGGCTCTGAGCTGTCAGCACCGAGCCCAATGCAGGGCTCAGATTCATGAACCGTGAGATCATGACCTGTGCTGAAGTCGGACGCTTAACTGGCTGAACTATCCAGGCGCCCCATGGGACATGGGACCATGGCACACAAATTGAGAGGGTGAGCATATGTACTTTTTTCTCATTAAGGAGCAAAGGGCACTTATCAGATTCTCAATGAAGTCCATGACCAAGAACATGGAAGAAGCACTGGTCTAAGTGTGCGGAGTTCGGGGAGGAGAGGGTTTGGCCATGGTACAGGGAAGGAAGGTGCTGTCCTGGGAAAGGCAGACTGCGGGCTCACTAATAAAGCTAACCAGGCTTTTGTACATATCTTCCCCCTCTAGGAGAAGAGAGTGTGCTGTCTCTCCTGACCCAGGACTCGAACTCCAAAGCTCGGCGGGGTATTTTAAGAAGAGCTGTGTTATCTGAGGATCAGAGAAAGGCTCTGGAGAAAATGTTTCAGAAGCAGAAATATATCAGCAAAACAGACCGAAAGAAACTTGCCATCAGCTTGGGACTAAAGGAATCACAGGTACTAATGAGCAGGAAGATGTCCACTCCTCCTGATTTCTGAAGGAATACGATGAAACCCATGCATTTGGCAAATATCTGTTGTCCTAGGTATGGTGCTGGACCCTAAAGTGCTATTGAAATGCTTTTCATGGTTTTTTAGAGGGTAGAAATATATATCACAATTCCTATTTACAAATAGATCCATTTACCGAGGGGTCTAGTTTTTTGCATGAATAAATTTTCCTAAATGAAGAGAAACACTAAGTATGTGGCATTTATATCATTAATTGTTTGCTCTGGTTTCAGAGTAGACCACATAATATTCTACAAAAGCAGGAACCAATTTTTCCTGTCTTTTTCTTCATTTCCAAACCCAAATCCTATCCCAAATGTGTGACTCATAAAAATCTCTAAATAGATTTCATTACTCTGTAGTTTGGGCTTATGTCAAGTATAGTACAGTAGTTTCATAGCTGCAACACTTACAAACCTTTCTTGTACATTAAGGCACTAGTATTGTACTATTTAATCATTTTATAATCACAGTATGAAATAAGCACTGTAATCATCCTCAGTTTCTAGATGAGAAATTGTAGAGAAGTGAACATAGCTAGGTCTGATGTCATGTAGTGGAGCTGCTTGGGCGTTGGGCTCTCACCCCAGGTCACCTGACTCGAGTTTGTGTTCTCCTTCCCCTGGTGCTGTCCTGTATCGTTGTGCAGGATATTCACTGCACGAGGCACTTGGCTCAGAGGGATGGCAGCAATTGAAATGTAGCAGGTACTCCCTCTGCCTTTTCTGATGCAAGGCTCCGTCCCCCTGGATCTTTCGGCTTAGCCTAAAGGCCCTGAAGTTGCTAGCAGAGTCTCTGTGTAACCATCACGCTCAACTGTTCTTCCCTCAATAAAAATGACCTGGTTTCTAACTTGGGGTTTTATGAAACCAGTTATTTTTGGATGAAACTCTCTTTAAGCTTGCTTTCTTTCTGCTTCACTGCTTCCTTTCCCTAGGGAAGTGATCTGTCCCCACCCCCATTCCCAACTTTTTCTATTTGTAGGAAGCAGTCCGTGGTATGGGAGAGCATAATTGCCCTAGATCAGCCAGTCTGTGCTTTCCTCATTGTATGGTACTAATGAGTCCCTAACCTTAATTGACTGCTCTATGCCTCAGTTTCTCACTTCAAAAACAGGGACAAATATAGGAATTCTATCTGTGTCACTGAGCAATTTTGTGTATATGATAGATAAATCAGTTGTATGCAAGACGCTCTGCAAAGGAGGCAGTAAGAAGGAGTGTTGATAAGTACCCATTGAGATACACTCTTTGCACTCAGCAATTTATATGAGCAACTGGAAAAATGAAGCAGAAGGTCATGAACGGTTAGATGATAATATAAGGCAATAATATAGGAGACATCACCTGGTAGGTTAGATATACTGCCAGATAACGGAGCTAGGTCAGTGGTCCTCAAAATTATGTGTCTCTCTGGAGCATTCCGTTAATCTCCATGTCTGGGGAGGACAGCCATGACTGGTCCTTATATACCCCGGGGGAGTCTAAAGATGGAGCAGTCTCATCCTTAGAGGAATCGTTGGGCCTGACTAAGGACACACAGGAGCTCAGTATGACCAGCCTGCATCTCACTGGTATGGATAAAAAAAACTCCATAGTTTTAGGGGAGAAACAGGTTGGGGAGGTTGAGTCAGAACTTGAAGTAAGTGTTAAAAGAGAAACATGGCTAGGTTTGATCTGACAGTGCTCTGAGACGATGTGAATATCTTTGATAGTACATGTCATCTTTTTTAAAATGTTTTTTAATGTTTATTTTTGATAGAGAGAGTGCTATCAGGGGAAAGGCAGAGAGAGAGAGAGGGAGACAGAGAATTTGAAGCAGGCTTTGCACTATCCATGCAAAGCCTTATATGCGGCTCGAACTCACGAACCATGAGATCATGACCTGTGCTGAAGTCAAGAATTGGTTGGATGCCCAACTGACTGAGCCATCCAGGCACCCTAGTACAATTTATCTTAAGAATAGACTATTGGAGTGATGCCTGGGTGGCTCAGTTGGTTATGTGTCCAGCTTCTGCTTAGGTCATGATCTCACGTTTCGTGGGTTCGAGCCCTGCTTCGGGCTCTGTGCTGATGGCTAGCTCAGAGTCTGGAGCCTGCTTCAGATTCTGTGTCTCCCTCTCTCTCTGATCCTCCTGGGCTCATGTTCTCTGTCTGTCTCTCAAAAAAAAAAGAAAAGAAAAAAAACAATAGACTATTGGAAAGAAGATGCAGCAAGCATATCAGAATATTTATGAGGGGATGACCATAATCTGTCCATTCCAAGAAAACAAACTATTTTCCTAGTTTGTATGTTATCTTCTAGTTCTTATTCACAGGTGTATAGTTTTACATAGTTGATTGTATTGTTTTTAGAACTCAAGTGCCTGAGGAATGAATACTTTTTATGTTAGTGAATTTGGTGAACATCTCAGAAGTAACTTCACATTTTCTAATTTGCATATACATCTAATTACACAATTAGCACATGGCATTTCAAACAAAGGGGAAATTGGTACAGTTAAATATGAAAACTTGTATCCTCCCCTTCCAACCCAATTCCTTCGTTACTACTGTCAGTTATAAATGGCTCCTGTTTGAATTTCTTTGATGTACCATGTATTATCTTTATCTTTAAAATAAATGAACACAAATGCACCATGATTACCACGTGTCCTTACATTTGATGTCACTTATCCTCACAGTGACCCTATGACGTATCTACTTTGATTTTATAATAGAGACCTAGAATTGAGACCCAGAATTGTGTGTGTGTGTGTGTGTGTGTGTGTGTGTGTGTGTGTATTTCTCCTTAATTGCTTCCTATATATATATACACATTCATATATATATATATATGTATATATATATATATGAATGGGATTGTTTTCCACGTATATCTTGACTCTCTGAAGGAGAGTACAAATCATCTGTATTACCAACACACAGATCAAGCAGTAAAACCTTATCACCAGGCCAGTAGCCCCCTGCAGATTCCTTCTGAGGTACTGCCTCCTTTTCTGAGGCTACGCACTCTCCTGACTTTTAACAGCATAGATTAGTTTTGCCTATTTGGGGGTGGTTTATATAAACAGAATCATTTAGTGCACATTCTATGGTATACGGCTTCTTTTCCTTAACATTGTTTGTGAGATTCATTCACGTGGTTGCATGTAGTAGTAGCTCATTTGTACTCATGGCTGTGTAGTATTCCATCACACGGTTTACCAACGTTTATCCATTCAAATGGTGGATGTTTGGATTGCTCCCAATTTTTAACTATTATTTGTAGCGATTATTGTAGCTGGTATCAAAGTTGTTGGAATGTTATAGTTAGTGACATTTTCTTGTTACAGCCATTGCAAGCTCTCCAAGTGGGTTTTTATTTATTGTGGGAAAATATACATAACATAAAATTTACCATTTTAACCTTTCTTGAGGTACAATTTAGTGGCATCAAGTTCTCATTTCACATTGTTGCACAGTCATGACTACTATCCATCTCCAGAACTTTTTTCATCTTGTAAAACTGAAACTCCATTATGCAGTGACTCCCCATTTCTCTTTCCCTCCAGCCCCTGGCAACCACAGCTTTCAGTCCCTATGATTTGACTGCTCTGGGTACTTTCAAATGAATGGAATAATTTGTATTTGTCATTTTGTGATTGTTTTAGGTTTATTTCACTTAGCATATCTTCAAGGTTCATCCATGTTGTAGCACATCTCAGAATTTCCTTACCTTTTAAGGCTGAATAATATTCCATTGTATGGATATACCACATTTTGTTTATGCATTCACTCATCAGTGGACAATTTGGTTGCTTCTACCTTTTGGCTATTATGAATAATGCATGAACAGGGAATATAAATATCTCTTTGAGTCTCTGCTTTTAATTCTTTAGAGTAGTTTGTGGCTTTTTCATATGTCTGTGGTATCTTTATTTACCAGAAATTTCTTATTTTTATATTGTCAGCTCTATTTTTCTTTTGTGGCCTTAACGTTTTATGTCATGCTTAAAAAAATTCATCTCTTCATGATGGTAATGATAATCTTTTATAGTTTTTTCTTGAACTTTTCTATTTTTGTTTCTGTGTTTAGCTGTGTTTAATCCATTTGGAAATTGTATTTGTTAATAGGTCGAACTTTTCATTTATGGTTTTCCCCACATATGTACCTTTGTTTCAATCCTGTTGATTGTGAAGGAACTTCCTTGATGATTTTTTTTCACTGAGATATCACGCAGAAACAACTCTTGATATGCAGAAAAGCGTTGGGAAGATGAAAAAATGAATGCGGAACCAGTGGGCACAAATAAATGTCTTAGCCCACTAGAAATACTTGGCAGGCTTTCTAGGAATGCTCACTGCAAATAATAAATGAGTTCATGAATAGAACCAAATGCTCTGGTATGTACACATTAGTACTGTTTTCCTATGAAAATCCGTAACCACAGGATTGTAACTGAAATGGCAGTCTTTTGGACTCATTTGCCTGGGGTCAGATTCTTTGTGGCCACTTTGAAATTGCTGGTCAGGTTGAAAGAATGAAGAAATTGTTTTGCCAATCTGAAAAGATCATCTTAATTTTTTCCTTCATAGAAAGAAATGTTTGGTAATACTTAATGATTATTTTTTAGGTAAAAATTTTCTAGTTTTTGTTTCAAAATAGAAATCCACTAAATCGTTCATGTAAAGATGCAATGTAATACTCAGGAAAACAATGTGATTGCCTTTTAAGATGTCAGGAAACCAGTTGTGACGTTTTCTGATCAGGCACAGTTGACGACGTAGCAGATAAAGACAGAGGTTAGTAGTGAAGACAGACTCCGGTAGGGGAGGCAGAATATGGCTCAAATTAGAAACCACTATCATAAGTACTTTCAGGTTAATTACAGTTGATGTTTATTGAGCCTAGTTCTTCAGCTTGATAAATCCTCGGAGTAATCAAACTTGGAAACTGCATTAAGCCTGGAATTTATCAAACATTATAAAATGTATCCTTAATTTAGTTTTCTAGAAGTTCCTGGTGAAATCTGAATGTTATGAGAGCCTGGGCGCTGGAGTGGGACAGTCATGGATTCTATTCCAGGTGCTTCCATTTTACTAGCTGTAGGACTTTGAACTGGTTTATTACTCCGAACCTCAGTTTTCATACATGTGAAATGAGGACTCCTTGCAGTCACTGTGAGGTTCAAGTTATGTATTCCGCATAGCATGCATAGCTTGACACCTGGCATGAAATAAACACTGTTACTAGTCGATAGCATCTTCTTTGTATAAATAATTTAGCATTGCCTAAATGATGTTTTAAACTATCGAGAATTAAATCGGTCTTGAAAGAATTCATACTTGCAAGATGTAACCAATTTATCACAGTCTTTTTGATTCATAAGTGTGGGGATATTACAGTAAAGTAATTTCTCAGATATTTTTGAAGGAGCCCAGTGAAAAGTGATAAGGACTTTCCTAGCTGGCTCTCATAATAAGGTATTTCATAGAGGCATAGTAGGAGAAATTACAGTTTAAAATGCTGAGGTGAAGTAACATGGAATAAGTGATCGTTTTGTCAAATTATTTTGTCAATAGGTGAAAATTTGGTTTCAGAACAGAAGAATGAAATGGCGGAATTCCAAAGAGAAGGAAGTGCTTTCCAACAGGTGTATCCAAGAAGTAGGCCTCCAAGAGGATTCCCTCTCCCGGTCTGCTCTGGGCTTCCCTTCTCCATGTCCTTCACTCTGGGAAGTCTCCCAACAGCACTCAAGTCCAAGATGGAGGGAGAATTCGCCAGAACCTTCTGAAAGACTGATCCCAGAGAGTTCAGGGGCACGGCCCCCAGAAGCAAATTCACTTCAGGGTGCCTTGTATTTGTGTTCTGAAGAAGCTGGAGACAAGGGTGTACTTACTGGGGCTGTCTGAATGGAAGCCCCCCTCCTTGGTAATTTGAAAAGGACGCCTAACTAATAACATTTGGACTCTAAAGCCAGCTAGCTTGTGCCTCATCAGTGCCTAAAACATAATACCTGTGGAGTGATGCATGAACTAATGCTTTAGGAAACCTTCTCCAGTGTTCTCTTTTTGGCTCCCAGACTCAGGCTTAATTTTTAATTTGTAAGTGGAATAGAATCTCCCAGAAAGTACAATGGAACTGAAAAAATGAGTTATAGTTGGCTCAGTCCCTACTGTGAGTATGTGTATATATGTGCCTGTCTCTATGTATATATATATATAAATATTCATTGAAATACATCAGTAGGAACTTGTTCCTCTTTAAATATTGCATTGAGCAAATTCATTTCCTTTTATTTGAAGAAAAACCAACTATTGACCGAATGTTATTAATTTTTTGAAAGTAATGTAAAATTTGGATTTTAGTCCAAATTTTCATATCACAATAACATGTTTTTAAAAATTCTCTATTTTCTGGTTTCTTTCAGAATCTAGCTATCAGTGATTTTTAACAACCCAGCACAGCTGTCCTACGCGAATGAGCCACGGTTAGATACATACACTGAAAGCATATACTGAAAATTAACACAGCAAGCAAACTATAAAAATTTCTGAATGAAACTATTAGTACCCTTAGTTTTCCAAGTCTCTGGCCTGTATTAGGACATCAGTGAGGTACCCATCTAACTAATAGTTATCTTTTGATCTCTTCTCTGTAAGGATGGGCCTTAATTAGGGTTTGCAAAACAAAATGCCTTTAAGGGACTGTGAGTGTCTAAAGGGCATGGCCTGCCTAAAAATATTTGAGATTAATAATTTTAAAAAATTCTATGTGGGGCAAATGGAACATCTATGCCAAGCAGTTTATGACCTCTGGCCAAGATTTAAGGAAGTGTCACAGTTCTTAAAATGTTCCCAACTGGACTTCAAAACACAATACTGATGGAGTCTAGAGTGGATTTCTGTTTGCACTTCTTGTTAGAGACTCAATTTTCCACTTAGGTGGTATACACCACATTTTTGGGTTATTTTTACGTATTAATAGACACAACACAGATGTTTTATGTGTTTTTAGTATCCTGAAATAGTATTATTATAAAATTGCATTTCTGGTAACGATTTGCTTAGTTAATCTGGAAATTTTTATTCCAGGTCCAAGAAAAAATTATGTTTCACTTTGAAGGAAATGAGGCAGAAAAAGGAAATGATGTGGTTTTGAACTAGGTTATTATTAACCTGTGGACAAGAAACATTACTAGAAGTTCATGATGTGGAATTTTGTTAGTGAGAAAGCTGTGTAAGGAGAATGGCTTCTAATTTGCTATATTCCTAGTTATAGATGTTGAGGCTTTAGGGTTTAAAAAAGGTAATATCTTAGAAAACAGCAGTTTCAATCAGCATCAAGAAATTATTTTGTATGAATATAACTTGAATTGGGGTATGTTAGCCTGTGTTTTTATCTCTAGATGTTTTACTTAAAAGTCCTCTCAGAAGAACCTTGTCTCAGTGTCTCTGTGGGAAGTAGGAGCAGGGATCTGCTGACAACAGTTTAAAATTTAAAACTTGTCTTTAAGTGATTTATAGTATTGTTCTTTCCTTTGTATAATGTTAACCTTGTTTACATTTATTGGGTCCTTTTTATGCTCTAGAGAGTGTGCTAAGCCTATAGGGGGGATTAATTCATGACAGTCCTCATGACAGTAGTCCTAGGAAGTAGGCACTGTTAGTATCATGATCCCATTACCCAGAGGAGGAGGGAGGGACAGGACAAAGGCAGTGTGCTTAGGGTGATGGCCCTAGGTCATGAGGTTAGTGAGTAGAGCTTGGACCCTGGCCATCAAGTTTCAAATCTTGAAATCTTACAACCATATGGGGGTGCATATGACTGTAGAATGTATTCACCAGCTTATGGGATGCATTGTAAGACATACGTTTTGGGGATTGCAGTAAGATTTATTAAAGAAATTCAGAAGCATATTGTACTTTATGATCTTTTACTTGGGGAATGGTTTCCTTTCTAGTATTCACTGTTAACTTTGAAGATGAAGGAAAAAGAGGAATTGCAAAAACCTTCAACCATGAAGCCTCTATTGGCAATAGTCCCATAGGAGTGGTTAAGTGAAATGAAAATGTGTTTTTTAAAATAATTCATGGCTAAAAATTATAAAGTGCTTACCTATGGTTAGTGGTTCTGGAGGATAACTTGAAGATCAAATGAGAGCAATCTTTTTCATGGCCATCTTATGACCCGGTGCTAGATGTGGGTTAATTGGTGCTTAGATGATCTTCCCCCAGAGTTTCACCCCAAGCTCCTCTCTGCAAGGTTGGCCTGATATTCAGATATACAAATAAACATTTTAATTGTTTTCTACTTTGGAATGCATCAAGGCTTAGGAAAAGTATACTTTAGATGACTGTATTAGGGATACTTATAAAATAAACACAAACACACACACACTTGGTGCGCATTCATATGCATCTTACTTTGCCCTCACTTACCTGAATTACTGGACAGACCACTGAGCTTGATATTCTAATGGCAAGTATCTCCCTTCTCTCTCTGACTTTTTAAAAGTTTATTTATTTATTTTGAGAGAGAGAAAGAGAGCAAGAGCAGGAGAGGGGCAGAGAGAGAGGGAGAGAGAGAGAATCCCAAGCAGGCTTCAAGCTGCCAGCATGGAGCCTGATGTGGGGCTTGATCCCATGAACTGTGAGATCATGACTTGAGCCAAAATCAAGAGATCAATGCTCAGCAGAACCACCCAGGTGCCCCTCTCTTCTCTCTTAATTTATACTCTGTCAATTCTCCCTCTACCTACTCTACCTCTCTCCACTTAAAATACCTATATGAGTATTTCCCTCTCTTCTCCTTTTCTCCCTCTGATCACATATTAGCATATTTGTTGTCCACTTTCCAGATCAATACTGCCCTCACCAGCACCAGGACCAGAGAAGCCTAAAGGCAAAGGTTTTTAAAAAATTTTTAGAAGGAATTGTCAAATGGATTTTAGGCAGATGAAAAGGTGGTTAGCACCATCCCCTAGCTTTTATGAAGATACATATTTTATAAAGCTGAATATCAAGGATTAGAAGTATATAAGCAGACTAGGAGTGGTTACTAGATCTGGAGACAATGAAGACCATGATAATGTTGAAAAGGCAATTCTGTTTTCTTAGTAATGACATGGGTTCAGTGGGGAACCCAGTTGTTTAGTCCAATGGTTCTCAAACTTTAGAAATCCATATATATGAACATGCCGTACCTTCCAAGTTTTGGGTATGTGCTCAGATTTGGGCATATACTTCATACATTCTCTTCAGCATCCATACCTCCCACTCCACCCCCTGAGAATCATTAGACATGCTTTTCACTTTTTAAATTTTTTATTTATTTTTTTACTGTTTGTTTACTTTTGAGAAAGAGTGCAAGTGGGGAAGGGGCAGAGAGAGAGAGGGAGACAGAATCCAAAGCAGGTTCTAGGCTCTGAGCTGTCAGCACAGAGCCCAATGTGGGGCTTGAACTCATGAACCGTGAGATCATGACCTGAGCTGAAGTCAAATGCTTTGCTGACTGAGCCACCCAGGCGCCTATCACTTTTCAAATATAAAGTTATAATTGGGGTGTCTGGTGGGTCAATCAGTGAAGCATCCAGCTCTTGACTTCAACTCAGGTCATGATCCTAAGGATGTGGGATCAAGCCCTGCATCAGCCCCACACTGAGCATGGAGCCTGCTTGGGATTCGCTCTCTGCCCCTCCCTCTGCCCACTCACATGCACACACTCTCTCAAACAAAGTTATTATCAAATATTAAGTCATAATTAAATATGCTTGTTCAAGCTACCCAGGTCTTTTCTGGTCCATTTCATTCCATATTTTGATGCATTTTTTTTTAAAGCTACATACTCCCCATTGTGTATGACATATCCCTCATGACCAGTGACTTCATCAAGCTCTGCTGGACTTTAATACAGCAGAGTTTATTCCATTTTGTTCATAAGCTTGTTAGGCACAGCCTCTGCAGTCACTTCCTTTCTGGATTTCAACACTCATTGGGTACTCTTTGTGAGGCACTGTCCTAGGCTTTATGTAAACATATGTGAAGGAGAATATGGTCCTTGCCCTCAAGAAATGTAGAATTAGTCTTGCCAAACACCATTTTGATCTATTCCATGCTGTTAGTACCTGGGTCCAGTTAAAATGGAGCAAAAAATAATCTAGCATCCTCCCAAATCCCATGTCTCCATTTGCAGTTGGGCAGGTGAAGTTTATTAAGCGCTCCACTATTCAGAAAAATACAAACTACTTGGCATTGTTGGTTTTCTGTGCTGTCTCTCCTCCATTTAGGCCACACTGGTCCCAAGAGGAGTCATAATCCAAGGGACGAATTCATCATTCTTTTGTTCATAGTGCAACCTACTCTCTACATTTGTCTTTCTACCTTCTCAGATAAACTTGTACCCATGGTAGGTGAGAACAGTGAAGGAAAAGCACAAGTGACGGGAGGTCAGGATGATGAGTATTCTTAATACATAAGAAAAGTTTGCAGAATTTACATCCTTTATAAACCCTGAAAGAAGCAACTACTTTAAGAATGTAGTACTAGCCCCATGAAGATGGTTCTTAGTTTCCAGCTATTGGTTGGGTTTTGTTACATTATTATTTTTGGTTGTAAAAGTTACATATGCTCTTTAAAAAGAAACACACTGGAAAATACAGCTAACAAAAATTCAAGTGTAATTCTACCATTTGGAGACAGCCAATTTAACTCTGGTGAAAATTTTTCACTTTGAATATATGTGCATATAAAGGTGTGTGTGACTAAATTTGGATCATAGTGTATATCCAGTTTATCCTGCTTTTTTTTTTTTACTCAACTTTTAACAGAGAACATTTTCCCATGCCATTAAAAAATGTTGAAACTATTTATTATGGCTACATAATTGTCCATTGTTAACTCCTTCACTTATTGAGGTAGACCAGGGGTTGGGGCCAGGGGATGGCAGGTCATGGAAGGAATGATCATGGGGCTCCTGTACCAAATGGAGAACCTTTTCCAAAAAGCCACCATGAAATTTATCAAAACATATTCCATCCAGTCAACGTCTAAGGGAGGGTACACACTTGGACTTCAGTACACTGCCAGCAGCAAACATACTAATGCAGGGCAGTATTCTGCCTCTCTTATTAATTGTGCTTTATTACAATCACATGGATATATCAGATTAGCTTTTTCAAGTGTGTTTTATTGTCCAAAATGTGGGCAAAAGTGAAGCAAATTGTGGATGTCTGGCATCTTGTCATTGTTTTAAAGGCTGAGATGATAAGACTGCTTTGTCTAGTTAGTCCAGAGTCCCTCAGTTCCCACAACTGTATGGAAGTTCTCTCAAAGTTGCTTGAGCAACAGAAATTATAGGGAGAATCTTTTGGGATCCGAACATTCCAAGGTTAAAAGGGAGTCTTCAATGTTACTTAAACCCAAAGCAGAATCATCAAGTGTTTGATGCTAATCAAAAGCCAAAAAATGCATATAAAATTTGAATAAAAGTGATACAGTTAATTCATAATGTACAGCTAATCCTATTACTATGAACTTCTTTTGTAGTTTCCTAGGGCAGCCGTAAAAGATGATCACAAATTGTATGCGTAAGGTGATAGAAATCTATTCTCTCACAATTGTGGAGGCCGAAAATCCAAAATCAAGATGTCGGCAGTGTGGTGGTCCCTTGGAAGATTTTAGGAAGCTGCTGTTTCCAGCTTCTGTTGGCTCGAGGAGTTCTTTGGCTTGGGCTGTGTGACTCCAACCTCTCTCTCCAACTCACATGGTCTTCTCTATGTGTCTGTCACAAATTTCCCTCTGCTTTTCTCTTATAATGACTCCTGTCATTGAATTTATAGCTGACTCCAAGTCTAGAATGGTCATATCTCAGGATCCTTAACTTCACTGCATCTGCAAAGACCCTTTTTTCAAAAAAGGTCACATTCATAGGTTCCTGGAGTTAGGACATAAACATATCTTTTTGAGAACCATGACTCAGCCCACTACAACTGTATCCTGCAGTATCACAGCCAAAGATATAGAAAAACAAAAACAAAACTTAGACTATCTTGGCATTCCCTGTAATGGAATTTGACTTACATTGCTTTGACTTAAGGTTTTGTTCCAATTACACAATGCACTCCTTGCAGGAGTATTTGGGGCACGGAAATTTTTGTAAAAGTTTCCTCCATTTTGTATTTCTTTCTATACTGGGACAATTTAAGAATATGTAGCCCTAATTTTTTAAAGCCCTCACATGGATTCCAGATGTTGACCATTTAATCCAAGAAGGTGTTTCCTTCCTTATTATACAAATGTGGTGCACATCAAAAAATTGGCATTGTTTAATTTATGACTCACACGTGAACCATTGTTTTTTGTGATGTCGTTATTTTAAGTGATTCATAAACCAAACAATGCTAATATTTTGGACACATACCATATTTGTATAATGAGGAAACACCTTCTTGGATTAAATGGTCAACATATGGGATCCATGTGGGAATTTCTTTGAAATTTTAAATAAAGACAAATTAGCATGGCATACATTTTCTCAGAGATGCAGCTAGCTGTAATCAAAAGACAGAGTGAACTTGGTACTATATTGTGGTTAAGAAAATAGGAATGCTATTGACAAAAACATCCAATAATGTTTTTACAGTACTGTTTTGATGATGGGGTAAATGGAGTTGTGGAGTGAAACACAAAACAGGCAGTATTGAGTCAGGGATCAAAAATCAGCTCAAAAGCTCAAATGTACTCTATTAGTAGGAGTGTAAGTTATCAAAATCTTTCTACAGGGCAATTTGGTAACACAAATGAGTTGTTGAATGAGCATACCCTTTGACTAGACAATACTACTTACTGAAATTTATCTTAAGGAAGTAGTCAAAAATGTGTGAACAATTTTCTATAGAAAGGTGCTCATCAAAATATATTTGACTTTATTTTTTTTAAAGCAGTTTTAGATTCACAGAAAAATTGAGCAAAAAGTATAGAGAGACCTCATATGCCCCCTATCTTCACATATGCCTAGCCTTCCCATTATCAACATTTTGCACCAGAGTGGTAATTTGTACTATTGAGAACCTACACTGACACATCATTATGGCCTAAAGTCCATAGTTTACACTAGAATTCACTTTTGGTGTTTTATAATCTGTGGGTTTTTAAAAATGTATAATGACATGTATCTACCATTATAGTAGATAGTAGTGCCATCATACAGAGAAGTTTCACTGTCCAAAAAATCCTCTCATAATGTATTTGTATATTTTTATTTTTGAAAGGGAATTGATAAAGTCAATTTTAGCAAATTTATATAATTGAATTCTAGGCAGCCATTGAGATTAATAGAAAAAAATGATGATCTATAAAAGTGGCCATTCTTTGTTAAATGGATGAACATATTAAAAGATAGTATGTCGATAGCCTAATTTGTGTGTGTGTGTGTGTGTGTGTGTGTGTGTGTGTGTGAGTGTGTGTGAGTGTGTGTGTGAGCATGTACAGGTTTAGAGGCCAGGCTATACAAATATACATGAACTGTAGCTGGCTCTGGGTAAGGGGGTTAAATGATGTTTGCTTTCTTTTCCTTGTTCTTCTTTTTCCACATAATCAACTCTAAACCATATTACTTCTAAAATGAGGAAACACATGTCTTGGTGAGGCTGTTGAAGAGACATCTCAAATTCAAATGAGCTCTTCTTTCATCTCAAGTCTTCACCAGCATTTCCTTCTTTCAATAAATGGCAAAATAGGACAATGAATGTACACTGTGGAAGTCAGCTTGCCTCTTTGCTCCTCTTTCCCATTATATAGATCCAGTCGCCAAGGCTTCTTGTCTGTGCATTCCCCCAGACATGTCTTCAATCTGTGCCCCTCTGCCCAGCCCCACATCTGCGGGGCGTTCCAGATCACCATTCTCTCTTGTTTGCTCTTGTTTGCCAGAAGTCTCTTTGCATTCCTTCTAGCTTCCTTCCAACTCCTCCTCCAGGCTGTAATTCTTTCAAAATTCAAATCTGGCCATGCCATCTTTCCCTTTAAAATCTTTCTATGGTTCTTCCCCAAGCTAAGACCAACATCAGCCTCCCTCACCTAGCTTCCTCTGAGATTCGATTCCTGCTCATTTCTGTGGTCTCATCTCTCTCCACTTCCCTTCTTGTTCTCTAAATTCCAGACATGTTGGATGTCCTTCATTCCCTTACATTTCTTACACTTTTGTACCTCTCCCAAACCTTCGCACAAGCTAATCCCAGACTGCTGTCCTTCTCTGCTCCCTCCTGACACTTCTCCTTGCATACTTTTACTCAGCCTTCAGGTCTTCCCTGGACCCCCAGATGGAAGCCTTACTTTGTGTCCCCTCTTCCCAATGCCCTCACCACCCTTGTAATTACCTGTTCATCTTTTGTCTTCTCAGCCTTATGAATCTAGATAGACTTCAGCTCTGTGGGGTCAGGAAACCTATCTGTATTTTCCCCTCTTTGTCATTAAGAACTAGCAGGGAGCCTGGAATCCAGTAATTCCACAATAAATGTGTGTTTGTTTGATTTGATATTAAATGTTAGATTGAATGCAAGAGTTTCACTCTAATTTCCCCCCCACATTTGTCTTTTCCACAGCTCTCTCATTTTATGAAGGTATGGTGGAGAGCCGGAGGACCAGGAAGCGGCAGTGGCTCCCAGAGCCTGCCTCAGCCTGGGGGTGGGCGCAGTCACTTCCAAAGTTTGTCAGGCCCAGCATGAAATGCTTTAGTTTTCTGCAGTCCAGTCTTTTCCTTCCTATGTGGTATGGCATTCAGCATAAAATCAAATTGTGGAATAAAATGTAAGCAACTGGTAACATAGTGATGCAAAGTGGCTTTTTGGTAATGGCGAAGTGAAATGTATTTTTGTGTTACTCAGTTTGTATTGTTGTAACAGAATACCAAAGACTCGGTAGATTAAATAGCAGAAATTTCTTTTCTTGCAATTCTGGAGACTGGAAATCCAAGATCAAGGCACCAGCAAGGTTCGTTTTGAGACCTTACTTCCTGGCTTGCAGATGACCACCTGCCTATATGTTCAAAAGGCCTTCCTCTGCTCATCAGAGAAAGAGAGAGAGAGAGGCCTCTGCTGTCGCTTCGTATAAGGACACCGTTCTATCAAATTAGGGCCCCGCCTGATGACCTCATTAAACCTTAAGTACTTCTTTAAAGGCTTTATGTCCAAACATAGCATGTTGGGGGCTGAAGCCTTAAACATATGAATTTTGGAATGACACAATCCAGTTTATAATAATATTATCTGTGTATCATTCTATTAGATATTTTATTATAATAATATATATTATATATTTTAACATAAATATTTAAGTTATACTTTTTAAAGTTTATTTATTTTGAGAGAGAGAGACAGAGACAGAGAGGGACAGAGAGAGACAGAGAGAGCTCAAGTAAAGGAGAGGCAGAAAGAAAGGGAGAGAATCCCAAGCAGGTCCCACACTATTAGCACAAGCCCATCTGGACTCATAAATCATGAGATCATGACCTGAGCAGAAACCAAGAGTCAGTTGCCTAACTGACTGAGCTACCCAAGCACCCCAATACTGAAGATAAACTTTTACATTAATTTCCTGTGGCTGTTGTAGTAACAAATTACTGGTGGCTTAAACTTGGTGGCTTAAAATAAAGGAAATTTTTCTCTCACAGCTCTAGGGGCAGAAAGTCCAAAATCAATATTACTGGGTGGAAATCCAGGTTTTGGCAGGACTGACTTCTGGAGATTCTAGGGGAGAATATTCCTTGCCTCTTCCAGCTTTTGCTAGCTGCTGGGATTCCTTAGCTTGTGGCTGCCTGGCTCCTATCTGTCTCCATAGTCACATGGCCTCCTCTCTTGTCTGTCCACTCTATTCCCGTCAGTATCAGATCTCCCGCTGTCTCTCTTTTAAGATTACATGTGATTACATTTAGCTCTAACTCAGGTGATCCAAGATGGTCTCCCTATCTCAAGACCTTTAACTTAGTCACATCTGCAAAACCCTTTTTCCAGATTAGGTAAAATTTACAGATGCCAGGGATTAGGACCTGCTATCTTAGGGGTGTGGTATTTTTCAGCCTACCACAACTCTTATTTTAAGATATCCTAGTATTTTACAATTAAGCCTTGATATTTAAGTGCAATTTCTTTTAGTCAAAAATATGTTTTTGAATCGTGGTCTTGTAAATATATATTAATCTTCTTTACGATGAAGAACTTAAAGTTGTTAAGGCAGAAATAAAATCAGAAGCCCTAATACCTTTGTTTTAAATGGGATACTATTATCTTCTCTCTATATATCATAGAAGTTTTATTTTCCTTTCTTGTAAATAATACAAATGGCCTCTCATTGATCACCTGTGCTGAAAGAAACAGTACATTCAATTTAAAGATTTTCTATTCTTTTTATCATTTTCACTTATTTTAAGTTCAGTTCCTGTTTTATCATGTGATTTATTATTTTCTCTAGGTATTTTTAATCACTGAATTTTGGAAGTTTTTTTTCCTTTTTACCTTATTGATGTTATTCTCTTTTCTTCCCTTTTGTGAAATATCTATAGTAACTATAGTGTATGCTATTTATTTATGCCATATTGTTTTTACCTTTGTAACATTTGTCTTGATTTATCTCTGAGAATTTATATCTTGGATTTTTATTTTAGCAGTGGGATTTGTTAGGCTCATCTTGTGAGTTCCACAACCATTTATTAACTTTATGTTTTATTCAAGCCTGATTGCATCTTCCTCTCCAAGTGAGCTAAACTTCCTATATCTTTTGACTCAGTGAATGCACTGCTTGTATCTAGACATCTACACCAGAACCCTGCAAGTAATCTTGGCTATCTTTGTCTGATTCTCTCATCCCTCCATATAGTTAATCACAAAATATAGTCAGTGCTAAACATTTATCTTATAGTCACACATCTTAAACATGTATTTACTACTCTTTCTAGCACTTGCTTTATTCCATTCCAGAATATCCTCTCTTACTTGAAATGACCTCCTAACTGGTCTTTCCATTGCCAGTAGAGGAAGAGACTAACCAGCACTAGTCTATTCTTTCAAGTCTATCTTGATCTCTTTAAAGCAGGGTTTATTAACCTTGATGCTATGGACATTTTGGACCAAATAATTATTTGTTTTGCAAGGCTGTCCCATGCCTTGTGGGGTTCTTATCAGCAACCCTACCCTCGACCCATTAGCAAACCCTCTTTCACCTCTTTCATGCCAATAAAGAACATCTCCAGACATTGCCAGAGGGGATTTCTCCCATTTAAGAACCACTGCCCTAAAACATGGATTTGATCATGTCACTCTCCTCTTGCTATTTTATTGATTCCTTATTTAGTTTATTTAACAAATATGTGTTGTGTGAGGCTCTGGGGTATAGGAATATGATCATGAACAAATTAGATGTGGTCATTGCCCACACAGCTTATATTCAAATTCAGTAAACAATAAATCAATAAAAAGCATAAATTATAAAGAAAGAAGGGAAGAAAAAGGCTATTCAGTAAACTATCTAGGAAATAAGGAAATGACAGTGGAAAAAGTTGATGGTGTTTTAAATGGAAAGAAATGAACACGTTTAAGACAAGTTTAAAACCTACAATCAGTGGGGCTTTCTGATGGGTTAAATATGATGGACGAAAGAGCTTAAGGAATCACTAAGATTCTGAGGCTTGTGGGTTGAACAGTGAAATGAGCAATGAAAGCATTTTCAAGATGGTGAAGGTATAGGAATAAGTTTGGACTGGAAATTCAATTTTGGACTTAT
Organism: Suricata suricatta; assembly: GCF_006229205.1. NCBI lineage: Eukaryota > Metazoa > Chordata > Mammalia > Carnivora > Herpestidae > Suricata > Suricata suricatta. The sequence goes on from NC_043709.1 coordinate 68,037,530, forward strand.
TAACCTGGTGAGTCATTCAAACTGGACATTGGTTAAAGCTGGTTATACGTATCTGGGGTTGAGAGAGGACATCCATCCTGGAGATATCAATTTGGGAGTCATCAAAATATGGCTGCTATTTAAACCTATTGTATGGGACCATATAAACAATGTAGAGAAAGGGCAGAAGAAGACCCTAGGATGCTGTCAAAGGTAAGATAAGAAATGTTCTTTGAACTTGACAACAGAGAAGATGATAATGATGTTGACAAAAATAACCATAACTGGAATGTTAGGAAGTGAAAGCCTGGAGGGGGTTGAGGAAAGAATGAAAAGTAAGAAAGCAGAGAGCACTGAGTCTACAAAAATTTGAAGCAGTTTTGCTGTAAAAGGAGTGGACAGATAATTTGTGGAAGCTGGAAGGGTTTATTCAGTAAAGTGGGATATCTTTCTTTTAAGTTGGAGCCACTAGAGAATATTCGGATAAATATGGAAGGATTAAGTTGAGAGGGGATGATGATAATGTCAGAAAGAGAGTAGGAGCTAATTTTGATGACAGCAAGAGTGATTGGATGAAGAGCCGAGTTTAAGAGAGGGCTTCCTTTAGGGGGAGAGAGCATTTCCTCCACCGGACACCTAGGGGAGAGCAGTGCAGTGGCAGGCCTGTGAAAGAAGAGTCTTCCCATTTTTGGCTTCTTAATGAGCCACAAGGAAGTCATCTGCCGAGAGTGAGGGTGAGAGCTGAGGAAGGGTAATGGGAGCTGAGAGGGAAAAAGCAGATTAAATGAGAAAGGAGGTAAGGAAGAGAATCTATTGGAGAAACAGAATAAGATTGCTGGATCTTTTTTGAAAACCCATTTGTAGTCTGTGATATGAATTTCAAGTGGAACAGGTTAGTTTACAGATATGGTTTTTCCTTTACCACTTTTTAAGATGCCAGTGCATATAAGAAAAAGGCAGATTAACAATGAGGGTTTTGCCAGGAGAGTAAGTAGTCTGAAAGGATATTGATCCTGAAGAGTGCAGAGTCTTTGGAAAGAGTGATTATAATGGTGGACCATGGGATCCAGGCTAAATAAGGAAAGAAAAGCAGGAGAGACTGCTTCAGCAAAAAAGTTGTAAAATCAGGATTGTGAGGATCTTGGCAAAGGTGAAGGTGTTTAGCTTTGGGAATACATAACTAAATGATCTGGTGGTTTGAAAGAGTAATTTATGAAATTGAGATTTTACTTCCTTTTTATTTTTTAAAAAATTTAATTTAAATTTTAGTTAACATGCAGTGCAATTTTGGTTTCAGGAGTATAATTCAGTGATTCATCACTTACATATGACACCCAGTGCTCATCACAAATGCTCTCCTTAATACACATCACCCATCTAGCCCATCTCTCACCCATGTCTCTCCATCAACCCTCAGTTTGTTCTCTAACTTTAAGAGTCTCTTGTGGTGTGTTTCCTTCTCTTGTCTTTCCTGCTTCCTTCCCCTTTGTTTATCTGTTTTGTTTCTTAAATTCCACACATGAGTAAAATCATATGATATTTGTCTATCTCTGTTTGACTTATTTCGCTTAGCATAATACACTCTAGCTCCATCCATGTCATTGCAAATGGCAATATTTCATTCTTTTTATGACTGAGTAATATTCCATTGTAATATATGCCACATCTTCTTTATCCATTCATCAGTCAATGGACATCGGGCTCTCTCCATAGTTTGGCTACTGTTGATATGCTGCTAGCAGATTTTAGAAGTAATGTAGTTTGTAGTGCTGATGAGGTCAAGAATGGGAGCATGGTGATAGGTGGCTGATAGGATAAAAATTAAGATTGGTGACAAAGAGGTGAAGGAATTCGAAGAAGTCCCTTTGCTTTTAGAGTAAACTTTACATTCTTTAATAGAGTACACATGGATCTTTGTGAAACAGTCTCTACTTAATTTTCAGTCTAAATAATTTTTCAATTCATCACCATCTCCTCACTCCAGACTTTTTTTCCAGTGCATCTTGCTCTTTACACTTCACAGTTGCTTTCAAATCTTTGCTTGTGTTCTTTTATCCTGCCTAGAACACTCTAACCTCACTACACCCCACTTCCCAACTTCAGCTATACACAACTTTACAATTTCCAAGGTATTATTCCTCCCATTAATATAGGCCTGAGCATAGAATTCTGAGTGAGGCTTTCCTCTTTTTGCTTTCAGAGGAACTCTGTACTTCCTCTTTTATAATTGTAAGTGTGTTTCCACACTAGTCTGTATGGTAGTGATTTTAAATATTTTTTAGGCTTGTTTATAGCATAGTTCTTGCTCAAATTTGGTAGTTACGTCCCTTGCTCAAATTTCACAATCATTCCACTTTTTTGACAAGAAAATATTGGATGCAAAGTTCTCTGTATTCATTCATTTGTTCATGGGTTCAGTTATTCATTTTTTCATTTAATAAATATCTATTAGGCATGCACAATGTACCAGGAGATGCCTGGGATACATCAGTGAATAAAACAAACAGAAATATTTGCACTTAAGAGCTTAATTTCTAGTAGAAGAAGGCAGATAATAAATAATGAATGTAGTATGTAAGTAAATTAGAAGTATGTAAGAATCTGATAAAGGAGGAAAAAGTAATGTATAAGGGCCAGGGGTGGGTTTTGTAGTTGTAAATAAAGGGGTCAAGGAAGGCTTCACCAAGGATGACATTTGAGTAAAGACCTGGAGAGGGTGGGGAAATCAGTCTTGTGGGTATCTGGGGAAAGAGCCTTTCAGGCAGGAGAAATAGAGAGTGCAAAAGATGTAAGTGGGAAGACAGAGTACATGAATGGAGATCCTGGTCAATGGGACTTCGTGTGGTATGTTCAAAGGACAGCAAGAAGGCAGTGTGACTGGGAAGGAGCAAACAACAGAGAATAGTGAAAGAGGGATCAGATAATAAGACCTTCTTTATAAGGTTTTTGGCTTCTACTCTGAGTGAGAGGGATCAGGGAAGTGACGTGATGTGATTTATATTTTAAAAACGTCACTGTTGCTACTGAGTTGAGAATAGACGACAAGGAGAAAGATGGAAGCAGGAAAGTCAGGAGTATAGTGTAATAATTCTTAGAGGAGATAATGTTGGCTTGGACCATGGTAGTGGCACAGTAGTAGAGAGAAGTGATTGAATTGTGTAAAGATTAGAGCCAAATGGATTTCATGACAGAGTAATGGTCGTATGAGACAATGGGGATAAGATCTTTTCCTGGGCTTCTGGGGAGGTGGAATAATCACTTATTGAGATAGGGAAGTCAGGGCAAGCTCGTTTTTTCGGGGAGGGGGGATGATTAAAAGTTAAGTGTGTTTGCTTTTGTTTTTGTGGTATTGTTTTGTTTTTAAGAGAGAGTGCATGAGCTGAGGTGAAGGGTAGAGGGAGAGAGAGAATATTAAGCAGGCTCTATGCCCAGTGCTGAGACCAACACTGGGCTCAATCTGACAACCCTGAGATCATGACTTGAGCCAAAATCAAGAGTCAGACAGTTAAATGACTGAGTCACACGGGTGCCCCAGAAATTAAGTTTTAAACATGTTAAGTTTGTGGTGTCCATAAGCTCTTCAGATAGAGATGTTCAATAGGTAATAAGATATACGAACGTAGATTTCAGGAGAGAAGCCTGGGCTGGAGATTTACCTTTATGAGTCATTAGCATATAGAGAGCATTTAAATTTTTAAAAATTTCAAGTTTTCAAATTTCAGTTTCAAAATTTCAAAGTTTCAAATCATTCGGAACACCTAAGGAATCAATCTGAGAGCTGAGAGAACAAAACTGCAAGTCTACCAGTGGAAAAATGACCACCTCGTGGAAAGAAGGAGCTGTGGAGAATCGGTTTGGGGGAGATAAGAACGGTGGGTGCTGATGAGGGGAGGGAGCCCTGCTTACAGAGACAACATCAAGGTATTATAAGAGCAGAGTGCAAAATCTGAAGTTTAGAAGTCTGCCATGGGTGTAGTCTGGCTTAGCTGTGCTCCTGTGGGGAGGAGGGTGGAGGCTTGGGAGAGGACAGCATGGTCTGAGGATCCCCTGGGTTGCATGGGGAGACATGACTCTGCTTGGAGTGTATTTGGGAGTGGTGGCAGGCCTCTGCAGGGACAGAGGAGTAAGTAGGGCTAACGTGCTGCACTGTCCCAGGCATAGGAGCAGGGACACTAGCTGAGTGCGGCGAGCCCTGGTGCTGGGTTTCTGCTCCACCTTGCCATAAACTCCGAACCACTGAGCAGTTGTGAGACTGCTTTTCTGGGACTGGCCTGCAAAGGGCAAAAGCCTGGCAAGACCCTCCCCTAGAGAATCAGTGATGGGTGGAGCAAGGCAAGTCCCTAATATCTGGAGTTTAGAAACTCAGCTGCTGGTGCCTAAAATAAAACATAGGAATACTATGCAATTTGGCAGGTGGACAGCTCAAATGCAGGGTGAAGGCAGGGATGTAACAGAAGCCAGAGACACAGAGGGATGATTGTTTGCTCTTCTGTGTGGGCTTCATAAAGAGTAGTGGGCACCAGCTCTCTGCACACGGGACAAGAGAGCAAGGTGATGCCATTTTGTTCCTTCCATCAGCACTGACTGACCTCAATAAACAGAGCTACCAAGTGGAGACTGGAGCCACTTATACCAAGCCCTGTCCCTCTGCACCTTCCAGGTACCTCTCTGTGAGGGCAAATTGACCTAAGAATCAGTGCAACAAGCTCTTCTGCCTGAAGACTAGCATAAACCTCTCAAATACACCAAGTGTGCTGATCATAGAGTGCTGCAAAGCTTCAGCTCTTGGGGAAATAGGATCTAGCTTCCTTTTCTTTTTTTTTTTTTATTTTTAAAATTTAAAAAAATTTTATAAATCTTTCTTTTTTCTTTCCTTTTTTTATTTTAGAGAAAATGTGAGTGGCAGACGGTGGGGGAGAGATCGATCCAAGTAGGCTCTATGCTCAGTGTGGAGCCTGACTCAGGGCTCAATCCCATGATGCTGGGATCATGACCTGAATGTAAATCAACAATCAGATGCTTAACCAACTGAACCACCTAGGCACCCCAATTTTTTTTATTGTTATTATGTTTTAACTTTTATTCTTGCACCCCAATTTTTAAACTTTTTATTTATTTTTTTTAGATCTAGGGTCTTTTAACAAAATACACCTAGGATCTAGCTGTTTTTCTTCCCCAGACAAAATAACAAGACAGAGGAATTCACCCCAAAAGAAAGAACAGGAAGTAGAAGTAATGGACAGGGATTTAATCAATACAGATATAAGTAAGATGTCTGAAGTAAGAATTTAAAACAACAAGTATAAGAATGCTAGTTGAATTTGAAAAAAGCATTGAACACCCTACAGAATCTCTTACTACAGAGATAAAATAACTAAAATCTAGTCAGGCTGAAATAAAAAATGCTATAACCAAGATGCAAACCTGAATGGATACCATAACCATGAAGATGGACAAGCAGAAGAATGAATCAGTGATATGGAAAATGAAATTATGAAAATAAGGAAGCTGAAAAGAAGAAGGAAAGAAAGGTATTGGATCATGAAGATAGACTTAGGGAACTCAGTGACTTCTTAAAACAGAAAACACTCATATCATAGGAGTCCCAGAAGATGAAGAGAGAGAAAAAGGGGCAGTAGGTTTATGTAAGCAAGTTATAGCTGAAAACTTCCCTAATCTGGAGAACACAGACATTGAAATCCAAGAATCACAGAGAACTCCCATTTAATTCCAACAAAAGCCAGCCATCACCAAGACATATCATAGTCAAATTCACAAAGTACACAAAGGAAAGAATCCTGAAAGCAACAGGGGAACAAAAGTCCTTAACCTACAAGGGAAGATAGATCAGGTTCACAGCAGATCAGTCCACAGAAACTTGGCAGGCCAGAAGGGAGAGACAAGATATACTCAAAGTGCTTAAAAGGAGAAATGTATAGTCAAGAATACTCTACCCAGAAAAGCTGTCATTAGAATAGAAGAAGATAAAGAGTTTCCCAAACAAACATCAAAGGAATTAATAACCACTAAACCAGCCCTAGAAGAAATATTAATGTGGACTCTGAGGAGGGAAAAAGACCTAGAACAATGAAGACTAGAAAGGAACGAAGAACATTGCCAGAAACACCACCTTTACAGGTAAGAAGGATAAATTTCTCTGAACTTTATTTCAAATAATTGACTGAAATTTTAGAATAGTATAAAAATGTGTTTAATGGTTTATAATCTTTGAAATAAAATACACATTTTTATAAAAACTTTTCACTTTTTTCCCAATCAATGTATATTTTAAGTCAAACTTGATACAGATGTTTCTGATTCATATACTAATGCATCAAGATGTTTTGTATGGATCTTTAATGTTAGCAAAGTTGGGGTAAACCTTCTTTCCAAAGGGTCTCCAAAGGGATATTTAATTTTTAAAGGCAGGAGGTCAGATTTTTCCATTAGGAAATAAGTTTCATGGGTTCAAATCATGTTCAAGCACACAGTACCATAAGCATTTGGAGAAAACAAGTCATCTCTTCCTTATTTTATCATGCTTCTCCAATATGCAAGTGTTTGGTAATGACTTAAGTAATGGCCAAATGGATCTTTGTTCTATTATACTGCCAAAAAAGTTTAGGCTTTAAGCCTCTTTGTAACTGTTGTCTCATTAAAATGGTTAAAAATCCCAGAAAATGGTATAAAGCTCTTTGGTGAACAAGTGTGCTAATAACTTGCATAAAAAATCCCCTATTTGGAATTTATAAAACTTTCTGCTACAGTCTTGGGATTCATTAAAAACGGATTATATCGTCTCTGCATATATGTTGGAAGTCACAATTCATTGATCATTTAATAATATGCTCTGACTTCAGAAATATTTTATTAAATGCATATAATTTACCATTCATTGTCTGAAATTGAAAAACAGACAGGTTTAAGAAAAAAGCACTCCAAATCACTGAGAAGTGATTTTTAATTTGCATTTTTAGGCCACTGAACAACATAAATGCCATTCCATGTACTTTTAACCTTAGTTTGTATGTGTGTTTGCTTGAACATGAAGGCATATTATGTGCAGCACTTTTTTCCCACTGAATGTGGACCTTAAAATGCTAGGAATGATAGTTAGGATTACAGTTTAAAAAAGACTATATTAGGGTCTGAGAAATGAAAATTAAGTGTTGAAGCAATTGTGCAGGTTTCATCAATTCGGTCATTTATTCAACAAATACATCTTTGTTCCAGTCTCTGAACTAGGAATTTGGGGTAATATAAAACTAAATTGAACAGGGATCATCTTCTGAAGGAGTTAACTATTTGAGGTGGGAAAAAAGATAGACCCTTCATTTCTTCATTCAACAAATGCTTATTGTTGAACTTACTGTGTTTCAGGAACAGTTCTAAGTCTCAGGGAGCCCTCAGCAAATAGAACAGTCAGAACCCCTGCCTTTATCAAGCTTTCACTGGGTGAAGAAAGTACTGGGAAGATCTGACAAGAGAGTAGGTAGAGGCTGTTCCTGTGGAGAAATATGAGCAATAAATACTTCCTCTACTTGTTGAGCATCAATTATGTGCCAGATACTGTGATAGGCTCATTTAATTTTTCAACATCCACAGAAGTAGGCTTTATATTTTGACTTTACAAATGAGTAAACTGAATCTTAATGCGATTAGATAGTTCATTCAAGGTCATAAGCTTTATGTATTGACTGAATTTGAATAGAATGACATCTGATTATCTTCAGACTAAGATGCCTGTGCCTTATTACCTAAGTATTAAGGAGCCATCAAAGGTTCTTTAGCAGCACTTTAGAAAATTCATTTTGGGAGTATATGTAGTATGAAAAGCAAGAATCTGGGCAAGACTATGGTAACCTCACTGCTCCCAAATGTTTTTCATGACAACTCTCTCCAAGAAAGTTGTCTGCTTTTTATGGCACAAGTACAATTTGCCTTCTACATGTTGGCACTTGAGTATATTTTAATTTCATGGTTTATGGTATCTTGTAGATATGTCTTTGAGAACATTGTCATCTTCTTGAAAACTGTAAAAAAGATCTGTGATTGATCTGCACAATATCTTTTACCATACCTGTTTAAAAATCCCATCCATTCCTGAGGAGAACCCATTCCATATTATTTGAGCATGGATGACTATTTTCCAGGTGCAGAAGAGGACACATGCCCCAGGCCTGACTAATAAGAACTCTCAGACCCCTGGCCGTAGTGCTTAGTGTAGGAAGAGTTGTACCTGGTAATGGTCTGCCAGAACTACTGGGGAAGTTGCCCTCTTTCTGTGAGGGTTGCAAAGATAGCATGATGTGGGTCTTTTGGGCTGCAGATAGTCATTAAGCCTAGAAGAGCTGTCAAAGGTAGGAAGAGTTAGAGCCATATATGAGCACCTGGGTCCTGCTATACATAAGTATGAACCTTCACTTATGTAAGCTAATGAAATCTGTTTTGTTAACTCAGTTTGAAATTGGATTTTTGTCGCTAGCAGTTGAAAGAGTCCTCACTATTAGAATGGCATAATATTGATTTCTCTTCTTTTATTCACTATCAAACACTAAGTTGGTGAGCTCCAAACTTTCTGAATTCAAACAATTAAGAATACATAGACAAAAAAGCAAAATACTTGTAGCTTGGACTTCATATTCCAAGGGAAGATATCTTATCTCAAAATTTCCAAGTGATGCAATACATGGTAGTAGAGTTTTGCTTTTAAATAAAATGCTGGCATTTGGGTTTTTGAGGGTACTATAGTAAGTTTTCCAAGGGAAATTCAGCAGTTCAGATATATTAGAGTATTGATAGAAATAGTACTGGCTATGGCCTTGACTGGGAAAGGGAGCAAACTCCCAGCACTGACTGCACAGTAACTGTGTGACACATATTTTAAAAATTGAAGACACAAATAAATAGATATTCTATGTTCATGGATCTCTGTAACATCATAATAGTAAGTTATAAAACTTCTTCCATTAAGGATGTTTTAATGGTTCAGCAGTACATCTGGCAAATTAAGAAGGTGATAAGGTGAGTAATATATATAAAAAGTATATGAAGAACCAAGAGAAAAAACGGCTTATATTTCAAGGGTAGAAAAATTGAATATGCTCAGAGGAAGGGTATAGGCATGCATATTCTGGCTATGAGTCAATGTTGAAAAAAGATAAATTGCTTCACATCCATTTGGCATCTCTGTTTAAATATTTTAATATATGTACATGATTATTTTTGTCTGTGTATTTGTGTATACAAAAGTTCCAACATTTCAAAGTTGGTTGTTTGGAATTTTTCTGTTCGATCTCTTAAGAAATGTTGGTAGTAGGTCAAAAAAAACCTCATAGATGCCCCATCCCCAAACTGGTGAATCTTTTTTGGGGAAAAGTGCCAGAAAATTTTGAGATAATTTAATGCTCCTTGAGTTAATGGACAGAAGCTTCCTTGTGCTAAGTTAAAAGAACAAATGAATGTGACCTTTCTGACTTTCTTGCTTCTTTGAGGCTATAGTAAGAGGACCCAGACCACATTCCTGGCATGTTCCTTCTTCCATGGTGCTGAAGAGTTGGTAATAAGCTTGAGGATCTGCCCCATTCTTGGGCTAGCCTTCTTTCTTTGGTTAACCTCTGAACCTCTGACTCCTTGTCTCCCATGACTAAGGTAAGAGCAACCCAGATTGGCTGGGTGAGATAGGGAGGCTAAGCCTCACTTCTTAAATATGTTTTCTGGTGCCTCAAGATTAGATCAATGGCCTCATCCATGTGCCCTCAGATCCTATGTATAGCTTTAACACATATGCCATATTTTATTATAATCATTTCCCCATGTTTCTCCTATCCATGAAGCTATGAACTTTTGAGCATAGAAATTATATTTATTTATCTTTATATTCCCAGCACACAGCATGTTGTCTGGCACATAAAAATGTCCATAATCAGTGATCATTGGTCTGAATAATAATTGAAATGGATGACTTTATAAAGTATATTACTGTATAATACCAAGAAGGTCATGAAAATTTTTCACATTATTTGTTTTATTTAATCTCCATACCAAATATGAAATCTAGATCCTGTTACAATTTCCAGTTTATAGATAGAGGAAAAAGAAGACTCATAAAATTAGGAATAGACTAAGCAAGGAAAATCTCTAATCATAGGATCAGTATTTTTTGTGAACTATGCAAAATTACTTTGTAAGCAATAAAGGCCATGTAAATATATCATGTTCATGAATTGTATCAGTATAAATTTCTTCCTGCTTCCATTTGCTTGTCACCCTTCTTTCTATTCCTTGGTCAAGTTTAAAGAGTTCTCTCTTACCACTTCAGCACCATTATGAATTGGGTGGGGAATATCTACTGAGCAAGGGGCAGTGGATTTTCAATTCAATGAGATGAAAATTTGAATTACACATAAAGATTAAATAACTACATTTTAAAGTAAGGTTTTGGTTGACAGCAGTAAGCTAAATCCAATGTGGGCTGGCTGTCTTATCTACAAGCCTCTTCTCAGAAAACCTGCTTTTTTGATATTAGTGGCTAGAGCCAACCCTTGATAGATAGAATGTCTTACTTTGCTTCAGGACACTGACACTCTGATTTCAAGTAATAAGCCCAAGGATAAAGTCTGATCTGGAGTCAAATGTCTATAGGCTTATCACGGAGTGTAGAGTGCCCATATGTCTACTGACTGGTCAGTCAGTGCTTAATCAGATTTTCATTCTTAGGGAATTGGAGTGGAAGTATGAAGCCTTATATCCCAACACATTTATTGTTTGCTTTCTAACCCTTCTTTCTGGTATCCTGAAGGCACCTTACTCCTTAGAAGCAGAAACAGAGATTTAAGAAACTGCTCACCAAGTTTGAAACCAAAGTTTCCATGCTTTCACAAAGAATCATTTTTTACTGCTCTGAAAAACATTAGTAAGTCTTGAGAAGTGGAGAAGAAAGGGTGTAGGAGGGTGACTGGAAGGGGAGAGGAACATGCAGGGAAGTGAATTTCTCCAACTGAGAAGGAGAAGGAGGGCCACAAGGAATAAATAATAAAGTGGAAGAGACTCCAGGCAAGCTGTCCCTGAATGTAGGCTCTCAGTGGCCTGTGGCTTGAGGTCAAATTAAAGTTCAAGGATCTTGGCCACTTGTTAGGCCTTCAGAACTTGGGAACTTGTCCTTCTTACATGTGGATGGGGGCACACTGTGTTGGACGTGAACCAAGCAGATTGAAATTTCCCTAATTGCTGGGGCAAGAGTAGACCTACTGTCATTGTTACAGAAGCCTTATAAGTCTTTTTTTGTAGGGACAGTAGAAGAAGGACGGAGGGCAACTGAATCCCTATGACTATCAATCAGAAGGGGACCACTACTAAGAAGACTATAGGAAGCCAGGTGCTGCCTTGTATCCTGTATTTATAAGGCTTGTTCTGTGGCTACTAGGACTGCTTTTTCTAATTCCTTATTTCATTCTGCATACACTATTATAATAAATATCCGTAAGCCAAGTAACCAGAGCTTATCTCTCTGTTCTTTGAAACTTGAAGAACCTAAACATAGTCAT
>NC_043709.1:68049154-68095593 GCF_006229205.1 Suricata suricatta
TTTTTTCCTTCCACATCATAAACATATATGTGTGACTGTTTTGCAGAATCATTTACAAATATGTTGCAAGTACTGTACTGCATTCCTATTTCAGCATTATCCCTTAAGAACAAGTCATTTTCCTACATACTGCAATGCTACTGTTATACCCACAGTTTAAATATTGTTACAATAATATTATCTAATATACAGTCAGTACTCAAATTTCCTTAATTATACCAATAATTAAGGGTTCTTTACAGCCCCTTTTAAAAAAATTCCAAGATCCAATCCAATCAGGGTTTTGTTTGTTTATTTATTTATTTTGAGAGAGAGAGAGAAAGAGAGAAGCCCAAGCAGGGTCACACTCAGGACTCCATCTTATGATGACCTGAGCCTAAATCAAGAGTCAGACCAGGTGCCCTTGTCTCTTGAATATTTTAAATCTAAAGTCATTTCCAGTCCTTTGTTTTATCTTTCATATTACTGACATTTTTGAAGAGTCAAGATCACTCACCTGTCTTGGGGGATGTCCCTAATTCTTTTCACCCCAAACAATGTCAATTAACCAGGTACTTTTTCTGGAAAAACAAAAAATACAAGACTTTGTATTAAGCCTTTATACCACCTGTGCATTTCTGATGTTGCATGTCTTCTACAACAGATTGGGGTTAGAATTTATTAGCATTATTATTTGGAGACTTTTGAGAACCTAGCTTAGTGGATGAAGGTAGAGAATCACCTGACATATCCTCAGTATGTCCTCCATGTCTCCTTTCAAACCCCTTAATCTGACAGGCTGTGGTCGTAGGAATTTTCCAAAAATTACTCTTTTATCCAGGCTTGCCTGGTATATAACATGGTGGGTCAGTGCTCTGAGCCACACTGCCCTAGGTTTGTATCCTAGCCCTGCCTTGTACTAAGTGCAGCAAGTATTAACCTTAATAAGCCTGGTATTAACCTTGGGCAGGTGTCTTAATGTCTAAACCTGTCTCCTCATCTGCAAATACCACAGAATTATTGTGATGATTAAATGAAATATTGTAGATAAAGAGAGATTGAAAATAATAAATAATTATAAATACTAATTCACCATAATCATAAATAATTATAAATCATTATACTGGCTTCTTATCAACTCCACTCTGAAATCCCTACTCCTAGGCCTACCTGTGGCAGTCTCCATGCAGCCGTATGGCTTCTGCTACCATGGTATGTCTTTGTCTTCTACTATTTCCATCTCTCATAGTCTTGTTTTCTTCACTGTACCTGACCCATAGCAGGAACTCAGCACGTGTTGGATAAATGAGTGAATGTTACTAACTTGCATCCTCATTTCTTCATTCTTATTATCTAATATGGCCTTTCTCCTCTTTGTTTCTTGATCATCAACTGATTCTGATTAAATGTCTAGTAATATATTATAGGTAGTGCACTATGTTCTTAAGGGAATTATATATATGACCGGAGCCAAAGTCAGGTGCTTAACTAACTGACCCACCCATAGGCCCCTCCCTTTGTGTTCGGAATGAGCTTACAATCTGGTTGAGATGATAGGATATACTCTCAAGTCAAAATAATACCATAGAGAGAGGGACAGGCCATGAGAGAGATCCAGAGAAAGTTCGGAAAAAGTTACAAAGAGGAAAGTATCTGGTGGTGGTGGTTGCCCTTCAGGTCGTATGCCTCCAACAGCAGATGGGGCCGGGTCAGACACTGGGCAGGGGTTGCAGGGATGGAGGCCGGGAGGGCATCATGGAAGCTCCAGGCAGAACAGTCATCAGGGTGAATAAAAGCACAAAAGTGAAGAGAGGCAGGTGGTTTACTGTAGCTGGAGGAGTTGGGGAAAGGGAACAGTGGAAAGACGACCTACTGAAGACTGCCTTGCTTGGCCCTACCTAGTCACTTTAGTACTGAACTACCCTGAGAAGGAGGGAAGGAGGAAGGGAAGGAAAGAAGGAAGCAGGGAGAACTAATTCATTAATTGGACTAAGTGAATATCTTTGCCCTTTCTTTCAAACCAAATCTGTTTAATGATGTTTGAGTGCATTCTTCTAACCCGCTTACTGTGTTTACACAGTAGCTCTTTAAAGCACTTCCTATGCTTAATGTGACAAATATAAGCAAAAGAGCCACAAACCATTGAATTATTATTATTATTTTTGCTTTGCATTCTTCATAGAATGGTTAGTAGTAAACATAGATACAGAGGCAGTATACATGGGTGTTTTTCCTTTTAGTTTTTTTTTTTTTCTGCCTCTTTTAGAAAATACAACTTTACTCTCTGGTATCTGTTTCTATCATAAGGTAGATAAATTTGCCTGAAGCACGAAACATTAATCCACCATAAATTTAATGGTTGCTGTTTTCAAAGAGCTCCACTCTAGTGTGGGAAATAATAAATTTAAGAATACAAGGTGAATACCATAGCTTCAAGGCATAATAAAGATAAAAATGTTGAAGAAGTAAACAAAAGAGAGATCATTTTGGGCTAAGGCTAAAAATTACATATGTAGGCTAATACTCAACCCAATCAAATCTTCCCAATGTCTGGTCATGTCTTAGAGGTACTGTAGGGGTATTATATAGCTACCAATTACTGAGTACCTACATTGTGCCAGGAATTTATACATATTTTTAATCTCTACAACAACTCTGTTTTTTTAAAATTTATTATTATCGAGAGAGAGAGAGACAGATAGATAGAGCATGAATGGGGTGGGGCAGAGAGAGACGGAGACACAGAATCCGAAGCAGGCTCCAGGCTCCAAGCTCTCTCCACAGAGCCCAATGAGGCTCAAATTCGTGAACTGGGAGATCCTGACCTGATCTAATGTTGGACACTTAACCACTGAGCTCCTCAGGTGCCACTTTACAGAAACTCTTTAATGAAACAATCAATGTCACCATTTTTTAGATGAGGAAGCAAAGGTCAATAGGAGAAATTTGCCCTAAGTCCTATGACTCATAAGTAACTAAGCAGAGATCTGAAGTCAGCCTGGCCTGATTCCCAAAACTACATTCATTTCTGCACATTGCACAATCCTTGAGAGCCCTTGTATCTAGCAGGGCTTCCCACCTGGAGGCTTCTGCTGTTCCAGGTAGTCTGGATGGCAAAGATTTTGGCCCAACGCTCCCCACGCACATTTCAGTTTCCATGCTTTGCTCTTTGTGGGGTGGAATTGTCAACCTGAGCCCAGAATTTTTTTTTTTACCTTTGGCTTTAGATTCTTAAAAAAACTTTATTGTTTAATTTAAGTGCAATTTAGTTTGCATATGGTGCAACAATGATTTCAGGAGTAGATTTCTTAATGCTCCTTACTCATTTAGACCATCCCCCTCCCACAACCCTTTTTTTGTTCTTTATATGTAAGAGTCTTTTATGTTTTGCCCCCCTTCCTATTTTTATCTTATTTTTGCTTCCCTTCCCTTCTGTTCATCTGTTTTGTATCTTAAATTCCTCATATGAGTGAAGTCATATGATATTTGTCTTCCACTGACTAATTTTGCTTAGCATAATACCCTCTAGTTCCATCCACGTAGTTGCAAATGGCAAGATTTCATTCTTTTTGATTGCTAATACTCCATTGTATATATATGTACCACATCTTCTTTATCCATTCATCAATTGATGGACATTTGGTCTCTTTCTGTAGTTTGGCTATGGTCGATAGTGCTGCTATAAACATGGGGATACACGTGCCCCTTTGAAACAGTATACCTGCATCCCTTTGATAAATACCTCGTAGTGCAATTGCTGGGTGATAGGGTAGTTCTATTTTTAATTTTTTGAGGAACCTCCATACTATTTTCCAGAGTGGATGTACCAGTTTACATTCCCTCCAGAAGTGCAAAAGAGATCCTCTTTCTCCACATCCTTGCCAACATCTATTGTTGCCTGAGTTGTTCATGTTAGCCATTCTGACAGGTGTGAGGTGATATCTCATTGTGGTTTTGATTTGTATTTCCCTCATGATGAGTAATGTTGAGAATTTTTTTCATATTTCAGTTGACCATCTGGATGTCTTTTTTGGAGAAGCGTCTATTCATGTCGTTTGCCCATTTCTTCACTGGATCATTTGTTTTTTCAGGTGTTGAGTTTGATAAGTTCTTAATATATTTTGGATACTAACCCTTTATCTGATATGTAATTTACAAATATCATCTCCCATCCTGTTGGTTGCTTTTAGTTTTGCTGATTGTTTTCTTCACTGTGTATAAGCTTTTTATTTTGATGAGGTCCCAATAGTTCAGTTTTGCTTTTGTTTCCCTTGCCTCTGAAGATGTACTGAGTAAGAAGTTGCTGTGGCCAAAGTCAAAGAGGTTTTTGCCTGCTTTCTCCTCTAGTATTTTGATGGTTTCCTGTCTTACATTTAGGTCCTTCATCCATTTTGAGTTTAGTTTTGTGTATGGTGTAAGAAAGTACTCCAGGTTCATTTTTCTGCATGTCGCTGTCCAGGTTTCCAAGCACCATTTGCTGAAAAGACTGTCTTTATTCCATTGGATATTCTTTTCTGCTTTGTCAAAGATTAGTTGGCCATCGCTTGTGGGTCAGTTTCTGGGTTCTCTATCTGTTCCATTGATCTGTCTGTTTTTGTGCAAGTACCATACTGTCTTGATGATTACAGCTTGGTAATATATCTTGAAGTCTGGGAGTATGATGCTTCCAGCTTCAGTTTTCTTTTTCAAGATTGCTTTGGCTATTCAGGGTCTTTTCTGGTTCCATACAAATTTTAGGATTGTTTGTTCTAGCTCTGTAAAGAATGCTGGTGTTATTTTGATAGGTATTACATTGACTATGTAGATTGCTTTGGGTAGTATCAACATTTTAGCAATGTTTGTTCTTCCAATCCAGGGGCATGGAATATTTTTCCATTTCTTTGTGTCTTCTTCAGTTTCTTTCATAAAGTTTCTATATGTTTCAGTTTGTAGACTTTTCACCTCTTTGGTTGTGTTTATTCCTAGATATTTTATGGTTTTTGGTACAATTGTAAATGGGATTGATTCCTTGATTTCTCTTTCTGATACTTCATTATTAGTGTATAGGAATGCAACCAATTTCTGTGCATTGATTTTATATCCTGTGACTTTGCTGAATTCATGGATCAGATCTAGCAGTTTTTTGGTGGAATCTTTTGAGTTTTCCATATAGAGTATCATGTTATCTGCAAAGAGTGAAAGTTTGACTTCCTCTTGGCTGATTTGGATTCCTTTTATTTCTTTATGTTATTCAACAATACTATGTTGAATAACAGTGGTGAGAGTGGATGTCTCTGTCTTGTTCCTGACCTTAGTGGAAAAGCTCTCAGTTTTCCCCCATTGAGTATGATATTAGCAGTGGGTCTTTCATATATGGCTTTTATGATCTTGGGGTATGATCCTTCTATCCCTACTTTCTTGAGGGTTTTTATCAAGGAAGAATGATGTATTTTGTCGAATGCTTTCTCTGCATCTATTGAGAGGATTATGTGGTTCTTGTCCTTTCTTTTATTGATGTGATGTATCACATTGATTGTTTTGTGGATATTGAACCAGCCCTGCATCCCAGGTATAAATCCCACTTGGTTGTAGTGAATAGTTCTTTTAATGTATTGTTGGATCTGGTTGGCTGGTATCTTGTTGAGGATTTTTGCATCCATGTTGATCAGGGAAATTGGTCTATAGTTCTCCTTTTTAGTGGGGTGTTTGGTTTTGGAATGAAGGTAATGCTGGCTTCATAAAAAGAATTTGTAAGTTTTCCTTCTGTTTCTAGTTTTTGGAATAGCTTCATGAGAATAGGTGTCAACTTTTCTTTAAATATTTGGTAGAGGTCTTTTGTAAAGCCATCCAGCCCTGGATTCTTGTTTTTTGGGTGATTTTTTGATTACTAATTCTATTTCTTTACTGGTTATGGGTCCATTCAAAATTTCTATTTCTTCCTGTTTTAGTTTTGGTAGTTTATATGTTTCTAGGAATTTGTCTATTTCTTTTTATTGGTGTATAAATGCTCATAATATTCTCTTATTACTGTTTGTATTTCTGCAGTGTTGGTTGTGATCTCTCCTTTTCATTCTTGATTTTATTTATTTGGGTCCTTTCTTTTTCCTTTTGATCACACTGGCTAGGGGTTTATCAATTTTGTTAATTCTTTGAAAGAACCAGCTTCTGGTTTTATTGATCTCTTCTACTGTTTTTTGTTTGTTTGTTTTTGGTATTGATAGCATTGATTTCTGCTCTAATCTTTATTATTTCCTGTTTTCCATTGGCTTAGGGTGTTATTTGTTGTTCTTTTTCCAGCTCTTTGAGGTGTAAGGTTAGGTTGTGTATCTGAGACCTTTCTTCCTTCATTAGGAAGGCCTGGATTGCTATATACTTCCCTATTATGACTGCCTTTGCTGCCAGAGGTTTGGGGCTGTGGTGTTATTATTTTCATTGGCTCCCATGTATTTTTTTAATTTCCTCTTTAGTTTCTTGGTTAACCTACTTATTCTGTAGTAGCATGTTCTTTAGCTTTTCTTGTGATTGATTTCAAGTTTCATAGCATTGTGGTCTGAAAATATCCATGGTATGATCTCGATCTTTTTATACTTATTGCAGGCTGATTTGTGTCCCAGTATGTGATCTATTCTGGAGAAAGTTCCATGTGTGCTCAAGAAGAATGTCTATTCTGCTTCTTTAGGATGAAATGTTCTGAAGATATCTGTTCAGTTCATCTGGCTTAGTATGTCATTCAAAGCCATTGTTTCCTTGTTGATTTTCTGTGTAGATGATCTGTCCATTGCTGTAAGTGGGGTATTGAAGTACCCTACTATTATGGTATCAATGAGTTTCTTTATGTTTGTGATTAATTGATTTATATATTTGGGTGCTCTCATGTTTGGAGCATAAATGTTTACAACTATTAGGTATTCTTGGTGGGTAGACCCCTTAATTATGATATAATGCCCTTCTTCATCTCTTGTTACTGTCTTTGTTTTAAAATCTAGATTGTCTGATACAAATATGGCTACTCCAGCTTTCTTTCTTGCCACTCCTTTCTGGCCTTCCAAGTTTCTGTGGATTGGTATGCTGCAAACCTGATCTGTCTTCCGTTGTAAGTTAAGGACTTGTTTTTCCTTTGCTGCTTTCATGATTCTTTCCTCTCCTGAGTATTTTGTGAATTCAAATATGACATGCCTTGTTGATGGTTGAGTTTTGTTGAATCTAATGGGAGTCCCTCTGTGCTTCCTGGATTTTGACATCTGTGTCTTTCCTCAGGTAAGGAAAGGTTTCTGCTATGATTTGCTCACATAAATTTTCTACCCCTTTTTTCCTCTCTTCATGTTTTGGGACCCCTGCGATTCTGATGTTATTCCTTTTTAACAAGTCACTGAGTTTTATTTTGTGCTCTTTTGCCTTAGTCACCCTCTTTTTTTTCCTGCTACATTGTTCTCCATAAGTTTGTCCTCTATACCACTGATTTGCTGCTCTGTCTCATCCATCTTTGCCACTGTGGCATCCATTTGAGATTGCAGCTCAATTATGGAATTTTTTATTTCAGCTGGACTAGCTTTTACTTCTTTTATCTCTGCAGAAAGGAATTCTAATCTATTTTCAACCTCAGCTAGTATTCTTATTATCATGATTCTAGATTCTGGTTCAGACATCTTGCTTGTATCTGTGTTGATTGAGTCCCTGGCTGTCATTTCTTCTTGTTTTTTCTTTTGGAGTGAATTCCCTCATTTCTTCATTTTGAAGGAAGAAAAGAAATTAATAAAGTAAAACAAAACAAAACAAAAACACCTACATTTAAAAACTTTAAGACACAAAGAAATCTAGTAAAGGATGCTAGATCCTAGGTGTGTTTAGGTCTGGTTATTGAAAGAGGCTTGATAGATTAGAGAAAAAAGGGAAATATAAGAAAGAAAAAAAGAAAAAATGAAAATGTGAAAAATTTAAAAAGAATACAAAAAATAGAGTAAAATGAAATGATGAAAGTAAAATGGAATTTTAAAAATTTACAAAAAAGTAAAATATCTAGTAGAAAAAATTAGTGAGAAAATATTTTAATAAAAATGAAAATAAAAATAATTTTTTCTCTTTCTGTATTCAAGAATGAGAAGAAAAGAAGAAAATATTGAACAGTACCAGCAAACAAAAGGAAATACGATTTTAATTACATCTGCTTTCCTATAGAAGTCAAGCTATGAAGCACTTTATAGTCTGCAAACTGAGCAGGTGGAGAAACTTGTTTGTCAGAGCACTGTTGGCCCAGTTAGGTGGGGTTTAGTGTAAGGGCTCAGTTCTCCACTAGACGGCGCTGCTTAGTATACGGGGTGGATTGCTGCGCAGCGTGTGTGCACATGCGCAGGAAGGGTGAAAATGACGTCACCCAGCTCCCCATCTCTATTACGGGAACTCTGTGCTCTCCACCAGTGGCAATAGGACACCTCTCCTTTGTCTCCAGCTTTGGTCCACTCCCTGCTACTACACTATCTGTGACCAAGTATCAGGCTGCAAGACAGCACCTCCCTCCAGCACTTTATCTCAAATGGGCTGTTTTTCGCAACCCCTTACTTCTGAGGGACTGCGGCTTTGACCAGCTCAGATGCTCTGGAGGAGGGTCTCCCCGAGCAATGGCCGGTGCTGGCCCGCCCCCAGGAGTGTTCCCCGGACTGTGCTGCTGTCCATGGCACAGAGACTGCAGCCGAGTGCCAGCCCACCTCAGAAACAGGTCCCGCGATCCTGTACCAGCAGCATTTCTGGGTTTATGGAAAACCACAACACACATCTGGCGCCAGGCTTCACCCTTAACATCTCTGTCCCAGCACCAGGCACAGTTTCTGTGTGTCCTCCCAGCAGGAAACGCCTCTCCCCATGTGGCCTGGGGACCCTTGGACCTCACGCTCTGCTCCTGGGGATTCGCCCTTCTCACCAGAGCCTTGTCAGGTATCGACTGCGGAGTTTCCCAGTCTGCGTCCCCCCCTCCCCCATTTATAGAGTTTTAATGGAGTTTAAGTCCTCTTTTTTCTCCCTTTCTCTTGTTCGTTCGGTCCCTGCGGCTGTTTCCACGTTTCCACTTTCTCTCCAGCTGTTTTTTGGGGGGTGCTTTTCCCCATACTCTTCCCCCATCTCCGTCTTCTCTCTCTGAGGAAGCCAGCTCCCTGCCCTCAGCGGCTTGTCTCTCCCCCAGGTCACCTCTCTGCCTCAGGCACCTCGGAGTTCTGTGGTCCGGGTTGTGCAGATTGTCGTGTTAATCCTCAAGTCGGTTTTCTAGGTGTGCAGGACGGCTTAGTGTTGATCTGGCTGCATTTCGGCGACAAGAGATGCAAAAAAACCTTCCATGCTGCTCTGCCGTCTTGGCCCCTCCCTTGGCGTCAGGTGTTTTGCTGATGATCTGCTGAGACGATCCAGACAGTTTCTCTTCAGCGAGGCTGAGGAGCTTTGGGGAAATATTTGAGCCAGCTGTCCCCTTGTGAGGATTAAGATACGTTAGAGAAAGAACTCCACTCCTCTTGTAAGAAAAGAACTCAGAAGGGGGAAAGGCAGTAGGAACATTTTAGATCTCAGATAGGAGAACCGTCCTGAAAATCGCCGACCTGCTGTCACTCAGCCGCTGCTGCTGTGAAGCACTGGTTCCCTTTCCTACTCATCGACTCAGCCGCTCAACCTGCGTCTGGCTCTCGGCACTCATCGTGCTAAAAACGGGCAACTTTTCCCTCCGCCAATATCTGAACGCTGCCAGGCATAGAAATTGAGTTCAGAGAAACTCACCACAGGTTTTGGCCTTACTGACTAATAAACCGCTTTAAAACCAATAAAACAAAGCATGGTAACTAATCACACTGAAGGCCTCACATTGTTTTTAATTAAAAAAAATTGGCATCTTCTTTTCTCACATGAGGAAGTTTTTGCAGAGAAATCTTGGGAAATATGTTTTAAAAATTTAAAGAACTCTAGTTTTTAATTTTATTTATTTAATTTTTAAAATGTTTATATTTATTTTGAGAGAGAGAGAGTGAGCGAGCGCAAGCAGGGGAGGGGCAGAGAGAGAGAGAGGGAGATAGAGAATCGGAAGCAGGCTCCAGGGTCTGAGCTGTCAGCACAGAACCGGACTCGGGTCTCAAACCCCTGAACTGTGAGATCATGACCGGAGCTGAAGTCAGATGCTTAATCGACCAAGCCACCCAGGTTCCCTTTTTTCTTCTATTTTAATTTCAATTAAAAATAAAAGAAAATATGTTTGTGATAAAATCATTTAATATACATTAAAGCAGAAGGAAAAATAAAAATTATTGTGCAGACATAGCTGATGTTAACTTTTTGGTGTAGTTTTACCATCTAGTCGTTTTTGTTACCATCATTTACCAGTCTTTTGCCATCAATTTTTATTATACATAGTTAATATCATACTGTAAGTGTATGTACACAAATGTGCATAAAACAGTTTTTATGTAGTTGTACATGCACACACATATATGTATTTGGTTTTTATATATGATTGTTATAAAGACATAAAAATGAAAAATAAGTCTAGTGTTCTCTGTGAAAATAAGGGAAGAGAATTCTCCTTTTACTTAGAACATTTACTTAAAAAAATTGTAACTGTAAGTACTTCCTCGTTTCTTTGAAATGTATATAAACTCCTCTGAAGACTAGACCAGCCTTTTGACAGCTTTAGGACCCAGGGTCATCTTTCTCTGGGACCAGGAAACCATCTCTTTGAATGTAGACCTCAAGGAAGGTAATCTCCCTCTTCTCTCCGATATTTGTGGGAAGGAAGGAGCCTACCTTTGGTGGGTGCTTTACCCCACATTGCAAAACTACCTCCTGCCAGAAAGCTATGAGAAGTTTGTTTCTTCTCTGGATAAAGTCGATTATCTAACCCAGATGGTCACCTCAATTACCAGGTAATCCATTTAGGATTACTATGTGTAGAGGCCACTTTTAGGCAAACAAGGTTTATCGATGGAATATAAAAACCGCCTGGCTGAATAACACAGACATCAGGCCACCCACCTATTTAGGGACCTTAATAACCATTGGGCTACTTAAAACCATGCACAGTTACTAAAAAGGGAAAATTCCATACATCACCACTTCTTTCCCTTTAAAAACACCCCCATAGGAGCACATGTACCCCAATGTTCATAGCAGCACTGTCAACAATAGCTAAAACATGGAAAAAGCCTAAATGTCCATCACCTGATGAGTGGATCAGGAAGATGTGGTATATATATATACAATGTAATACTAACTGGCAATGAGAAAGAATGAAATCTGGCCATTTGTAGGAAAGTGGATGGACCTTGATGGTGTCATGCTAAGTGAACTAAGTCAGGCAGAGAAGGACAGATACCATATGTTTGCACTCATAAGTCTAACAGGAGAACAGGAGAAACCTAATGGAGGACCAGGGGGAGGGGAAGAGGGACAGAGAGTTGGGGAGAGAGAAGGATGCAAAACTTGGGAGACTATTGAATACTGAAAATAAACTGAGGGTTCAAGGGGAAGGGGAGGGGGGAAAAAGAGGTGGTGGTGATGGAGGAGGGCACTTGTGGGGAAGAGCACTGGGTGTTGTATGGAAACCAATTTGACAATAAACTATTTAAAAAAAAAAAGAAAGCCATGGAAAAAGTAAAAAATAAATAAATAAATAAAAACACCCCCTACCCACCACCTCCTTGCAGACAGCCTCTCCTTCACTGTCTTGTATGCACGCGGCTTCCTGCAGTGTATTCAGGAAACTTCTATCTCCTTTATTCTGCCTCAGGTGGATTCTTTCACAGCCTGAGCTGCTGGCTTCCACCTGATCATGGCCAGGCTTTTGGGGGCCCTCATCTGATTGGGAGAGACACCTTATTTAGACACCACACTATGTGTGACAAGTGGTGTTGTAAAGTCCTCTTACTTGAAGACTGGTTATGGTTTATCTGGAGACACATATAATGAGTTGTGTCTGCTTGGCTACATAACGGCGTGAAATTCCTTTCTCTGCAGGTTTTTAGGCATTGCCTATGGTGGGCATCACATTCTGAGTTAATTCTTATTCAATAATAATCTTTTTTTACTACCTTTGTTAGCAGAGTTTTGAGAGAAGAGTTTGTTTTTATAGTTTCCCAACATTACGTGTGTGTGTGTGTGTGTGTGTGTGTGTGTGCACAACATAATAGCATAGGGATATTCTCAAGTCTTAGATGAAAGATAATATGAAGAGGGGCTTGGTGGGATATTACCTTACCTTTTTTCTTTTTAAGAATTAAGTTTTTAAAAAATACTTTATTTATTAAAAATTTTTAAAAAATGTTTATTTATTTTTGAGTGCACAAGAGAGACACAGAGCATGAGTGGGGGAGGGACAAGAGAGAGGGAGACAGAGAATCTGAAACAGGCTCTGGGCTCTGGGCTGTCAGCACAGAGCCTGACACGGAGCTTGAACCCACAAACCTTGAGATCATGACCTGAGCCAAAGTCAGACACTTAACTGACTGAGCCACTCAGGTGCCCTCATTTTATTTATTTTTGAGAGAGAGAGAATGGGGCAGGGGCAGAAGGAGAGGGGAACAGAAGATCTGAGGTGAGCTCTGCACTGACAGCACAGAACCCAACGTGGGGCTTGAACTTACAAACCCTGAGATCATGACCTGAACTGAAGAGAGATGCTTAACTGACTGAGCCACCCAGGTACCCCAAGATAGTATCTTTCTTACATTTTGTATTAATATTTCCTAATTTAAAAATACTCAGATTTTCTAATCTGGATTTTAAAGAATACATAAAATAATCATTCATATCCCTTGACATCAAACATGATAATTATGTTATATATTCATTTTTAACTTTGCAAAAGGGCTACCTGTCTCTTGATATAATTGAAGTAATGTTTTTGAGAAGTAGAAGACAACCCAAAACAATTTGGACACCAATTAATTTTTTTGTAAGAGATTAAGAAAATTAAATTTATTTTACTAGGTTAAAAAAATTGGCCATAACCCCCTTTTTTGCCATATTTTATGAATATAAAGAGTGTTAAAATTATTTATGGGAAAAAGAAACATATAAAAAGGTTTCTCTATGAAATGATAAAAAGGCAGGGACAATATCTAGTTGAATGTAAATGCCATTAGCATTTAGGTATCACATTTTCTTTTTCTTTAAATGAATTATTGTATCCCAGGCCATTGTCATGCTCATGATGTTCTTTCTAGAATCAATATTTTAAATTTTGGTGGCATTGTTACATTTCTCTGATTATTCTTTTACTAGAATGAAAAGTGACCAATGTCCATGACTTTTCCTTTACTTAAATATGGCAGATGATTTCTATTTTGACTTCAATGCTCATAAGCTTTTACTGTTTTTTTCTTCTCGTAGGCTTGGTATTGAGGTTAAATGACATCCATCATGATTTTGCTTAGAAGTTTATTATTTTCTTTTTATTAAAAATGTTTTAAAATGTTTTTTATTTATTTTTGAGGAGGGGGGAAGGGAGAGGGGCAAAAAGAAAGGGAGACACAGAATCTGAAACCGTTTCCAAGCTCTCTTCTGTCAGCACAGAGCCTGATGTGGGACTCAAACCCATGAACTGTGAGATCATGACCTTAGTGGAAGTCAGACGCTTAACCAGCTAAGCCACCCAGGCACCCCACTTAGGAGTTTAGAGTCCCCCAGGAAACACCTAAGTTGAGAGAGTGTGACTTTGGAATACTTGTATAGGTCACCCTGATGGGCCAGGGGGTTGATGGGTAGGAAACTGCCTTCCATCATGCTTGAATCTCAAGCCCAGTTTCCAGGGCTGACTCTTCATCTTCCTTCAGTATTTTCATGATTTATTTATTATTTTGCTGAGGAAAGAATAGTTCATGCACTGCTACCAGAAGTAGCAGTAAAATTCAGAAGTCTGGTAATTTTTTTTAAACTATAAAAGTGATAAAAATGCAAGTTAGTAATTTTGGACCATGCCAAGAGGTGAAAGCAGAAAGGAAATAATTACCCATTTTCCCACCCTCTAGTTAATGCTAACATTTTGTCTTTTTTAAAAAATCTTCTTTTCATTGCTAATAAATAGCATTAAACTCTGCATTATAGGTATTTAGAACTTTATACTTTTAGATCTTATGAAACTTGGCACTTGGAAATTGTAATCATGTACTTACTAAAGTTGTTGGCATAATTAATATAATTGAGTTATTTTGGACAAGAGTTGTTCCTTCATTGCTTGACTTAAAAGTAAAGCAATTTTACAGGTGTTGGTATTTCAAGCCACATGGTAATTTAAAAGTAAACACTGCATATCAGCCATGGAGTTTACTTACTGTTACTTCTCTGAATTTGTAATTGTAGTATTGACTGGGTGCTATGGTCTGAATGTTTATGTTAGTCCCTCCCCCCAAATTCATATGTTGAATCCCTCGTCTCCAGAGTGATGGAATTTGGAGGTAGGCCTTTGGGAGTAGGGTTAAGTTTAGGTGAGACCTTGTTAATAAAGTCCCCATAATGGGGTTAGTTGTGTGTGTGTGTGTGTGTGTGTGTGTGTGTGTGTGTGTGTTTAATAAAAAGAGGGAAAGATGTGAGATCTTTCTATGTTCACATACCAAGGGCAGGCTGTGTGAAGAGGGCCTTCACCAAGACCCTGACCGTGTGGGCACTCTGACCTTGCATTTCTGGCCTCCGGAAGCATGAGAGAAAATGTCTGTTGTTTAAGACACCCCGTCTCTGGTAGTCCGAGCAGCCTGAGCTAAGATGCTGGGTTTGAGAAAAGAGGCAAGGAGAGCGAAAATATCAAGGTAGATAAGTAATGTGAACCGTTAGTTCCCAAACTCCTTTCTTTTTCCTTTCTGTCTCCCTTCTATTTCCTTCTCTTCTCCTGTCTCCTCCTGTCACCTCTGCTGCTGGGAATGAGTGCCATGTGTCTTGCTAGGAGGAGATGGACGGTGCCTTCACTGAGTTTTTGTTTTGTTTTGTTTCTGAGATGGAGCATGCTTTAGGAACGATCTTGTGAAATTCAGCACCTGGGTTTGTACTGTGGCGATTTGTGAATTGTTCAGAATCTTCTGCTGGTGAGTTGGCAATGAGGAGGTGAGTCTGAAATGGTTTAGAGATAAACACAGTGATACAGCAGGGGTACTGAGGAGCCCGCATGGGCCTTGGAGTTAGAATAATCTATATCCAAATTGTTCTCTGTATTTCTTCAGCTGCTTGATACTGCACAAGTACTGGGCCACTCCATGGCTTATTTTGCTTATTTGTACAGTGAGGAGACGCACACCTACCCAGTCGGGAGGCCCTTGCAGACTATGCCCCTTTCACTATTGATGGTATAGGCGTCACGGGACAGTCTGCCACACACTCCAAGGGCTCCCCATGACTCATCTCCTATCACTATGCTCTCCGAAGGCCTGGAAATCCATCATTATGGTCGATGCTTTTTTAGTTTGACATCGATCTGGCTGATACACAGCAGGAAGCTAAAAGGTGATACCTTAACTCTGGTCTCCATTGCATAAATAAACAGTGTATCACTCCATTTACTGTCCTCTATGAGATGCTGATGATTAATTTCCTACTCAAGAGTTTTGTGCAGCAGCCAGACTCAGAAGTATGTCTCACATGGATGTCAGGATGTCTACATTTTATTATCCTTATAGTTTATCAATGGAAGGGGCATCTGGATGACTCAGTTAGTTAAGCATCTGACTCTTGGTTTCAGCTCAGGTCATGAGCTCATGGTTCGTGGGATCAAACCCCACATCGGCTCTGTGCTGATGGTGTGGAGTCTGCTTGGGATTCTTTCTCTCCCTCTCTCTCTGCCCCTCCCCTGACTGTGTTTTCTCTCTCTTTCTCTCAAAATAAATAAACTGTATAGCTTATCAATGGAAAAATGCTATGAGTAAGCATATAGGTTAAGTTCTCCATTCAAAAAAATATCCAGCTCCAACCTGTCAGTTGCTGATAGGCAAAGGACATCATTAAGATATTTTTATTAGGCATTAAAATCCCAGTGCCATCATTTTCTAGCTTGGGACCTTAGGCAAGTGTTGTAACTATCCTAAGCTTAGTTTCCCCTCTGAAGGAGGCATAAGGAGTAAATATATCCTCAGTTTTCTCCTAATCATTTCTTCCACTCTATTAGGGAAAATTCCTCTGTTAAAATGCTAATATCTTTGGTCTTCAGAATCAAATAATCTAACTAAGTATCCAGCCTTAGGCCAATGGATTTATCAGAGACATTCACTGGGAGGCAATGTAGCACAGTGGGTAAGAGCAGCAGGCTTTATATTTTTAGTTAATTTATTTCTTTCCATTTTATGACCATTATCATTTTTATTACTGCAATAATTTCCAAGCTGGTTTCTTTTTACTTTTCCCTGCATATCTCCAATATCTAGTCTTAATAGGAGCCAAAGAAATTTAAAAAAATTTAAATGACAGTCTGATCATGTCTCCCATTGTTTAGTTCTTTTCATATATATATGAATATACATACATATTGCCATCAACCAATTTCCCCTCAGTATTGCTCACTTTCCCTTCAGTCTAACTCCAATAGGACTAATGGTGGTAAGTTTTATATTCTTTGCCTTGGGCAAAGCACATGGCATGGAGAAAACCAGAAAAATTGCTTCTAGGTTTTGAGTTCTAAAAGTTCATCCATATTAAGGAGATTATTCTAGATGCCTCCAACAACAAGAAAGAGATTGAAGAAATATAAAATAGAGAGGGGTATATCCCTCACCATTAGAAATTATTATCTGGGTTAAGAAGGGTGGAAACCAGGACTATCATGTCTTGTGAATAGATGGTCCTATGTGTTGAGTTTAACATGGCAGAATTCCAAGGGGGTATCAAGGCCTCAAAGAAAGGTTGTCTGTCCATCTAGGCAGATATGCTTGTGTATGCTGTAGCATAGTACAAAAACGGCAAAAATAGTTTCTCTGTCCTTATACATGGTGGGAAATTAGCAGAGTCCCTAGATTGATAGAGACCACACAGGCAGGATTAAGGGACAGTGTCATGGCAGTAATTTCTCTTAGTAAGAACCCTGAGGAAGGGAAAATGATAGATGGTGGTTATTGAAAAATCAAATTCATTGAAATAAATTTTTCTTTTAAAAAAATTTTTAATGTATTTTTTAAAATTTATTTTTGAGAGACAGAGAGAGACAGTGCAAGCAGGGGAGGGTCAGAGAGAGAGGGACATATACAGAATCCGAAGCAGGTTCCAGGCTCTGAGCTGTCAGCACAGATCCCGATGCGGGGCTCAAACCCACCAACCGTGAGATCATGACCTGAGCCGAAACTGGACGCTTAACTGACTGAGCCAGTCAAGCGCCCCTGAAATAAATTTTTCAACACCCCAAGAAAAGGATAGTTTCAAATAGGAATTGAGTTTGTTTTTATTCAAGTATCACATGCATATAGTTTGAAGGGCAATAGTATTAAAAGTCTTGTTTTTTAAAACTCTCTTGTTTTCTCTCCCTGTTTCTCAGGTTCTCACATTCACAGGCAGCCACTCAAATTCTTTTAGCCATTTACCCCCCACCCCCATTGATATAGTTTTTCCATTTATTTCATTGTGGTAAAAATGAACATAAAATTTACTGTCTTAATTGCTTTTAAGTGTATAGGTTAGGGTATTAAACACAGTCATAATGTTGTGCTGCCTTCACCACCATTCAGCTCCAGAACTCTTTTCATCTTGTAAAACTGAAACTCAACCCACTAGATAGTAACTACCATCGCTCCCTTGTGTCCAGCCTCCGGAAACCACAATTCTGCTTTCTGTCTCTGATTCTGACTACTCCAAGTACTTCATGTAAGTGTGATTATGTAGTAGTTGTCTTTTTTGTGACTGGCTTATTTTACCTAGTGTAATGTCCTCAAAGTTCATCCATGTTATATCATGTATCAGAATTGTTTTTCTTTTTCATTTAAAGCTTACCTTTTCAGGTTTACTTATTTTGAGAGAGAGAGAGAGAAGGGAGAGAGAGAGAATCCCAAGCAAGCTCCACATGACAGCATAGAGCCGATATGGGGCTCGAACTCACAAACCTGATCATGATGTGAGCTGAAACCAATTGGATGCTTAACCAACTGAGCCATCCAGGTGCCCCCAAATTGTTTTCCTTTTTAAGGCTAAATAGTATTGATTGTATTTGTATACACATTTTGTTTATCTTCTTTTTCCATCTATAGACACTTCAGGTGTTTTGTTTATCTTTTTATCCATCTATAGACACTTTTTGAATAATGGTGCTATACACATGGGTGTACAAATATTTCTTTGAGGTCCTGTTGTCAATTATTTTGGGTACATACCTAGAAGTAGAATTTCTAGATCATATGGTATTTCTTTTTTTAAGTTTTTGAGGAACTGCTGTACTGCTTTCCACAGTGGCTGAACCATTTTATGTTCCCACAAACAGTGAACTAGTGTTGCAATTTCCCCACATTCTCACTAACACTTGTTGTTTACTGTTCTTGTTTGTTTTGTTTATAGTGACTACTAAAAAGATTTCTCTGCTGATTAGTGATGTTGAGCATCTTTCCATGTGCTTATTGGCCAGTTACTCTTTTCTTTGGAGAAATCTCTGTTCAAGTTTTAGTCCTTTGCTCATTTTTGAATTGAGTTGTTTGATTTCTTTTGTTATTGAATTTTAGGAGTTCTCTATTCATTCTTTATATTACCTCCTTATCAGATGTATGATTTGCAAATACTTTCTTCATGTCAGTGGATTGTCTTTTTACTCTATTGATAGCAACCTTTGATACTCAGTTTAATACATTTTTATGAAGTCCAGTTTGTCTTTTTGTTGTTGCTGTTGCCTGTGTCTTTGATGCTATATACAAGAATTCATTGGCAAATTCAATGTCATGAAGTTTTCCCCTTATGTTTTCTTCAAAGAGTGTTGTAGTTTTTGTGTCTTTGACCCATTTGAGTTCATTTTTATACATGGTGTTAAGGTTTGGGTACAGCTCCATTCTTTTGTATGTGGATATCCAATTTTCCTAGCACTGTTTGTCAATCAGACTGTCCTCTCTCCACTGAATAGCTTTGACCCTTGCAAAAATCATTTGACCACACACGTGAGGACTTTGTCCTGGGCTCTCTATTCTATTCCATTTTTCTAAATATCTGTTTTCATGCTGGTATTACCTTGTTTTTATTACTTCAGCTTTGACATTAGGAAGTGTGATTTCTCTGGCTTCATTTTGTTTGCAAGATTGTTTTAGCTATTCAGTATTTTTTAAGGTTCCATATGAATCTTAGGATGATTTTTCTATTTCTGCAAAAAAAGTCACGGAGATTTTGATAGGGATTGCATTGAATCTGTAGATTACATTGGGTAGTAGTGACATTTTAACAACGTTAAATCTAATTCATGAACATGGAAAGTGTTTTCCATTTATTTGCCTTAATTTCTGTCAGCAATATTTCATTTTACTAGTCTTTCACTTCCTCGGTTAACTCCTAAGAATTTTAGTCTTTTTGCTGCTATTGTAAGTGGAGTTGTTTATTCTATTTCCTTTTCAGATTGTTTGTTGTTAGTGAATAGAAATGCCAATAGTTTTTGTGCATTGACTTTGTATCCTACTGAATTCATTTATAAGTTCTAACAATATTTTTTGTGGAAACTTAAGGGTTTTATATATAAGATCATACCATGTGCAGAGATGATTTAATTTCTATCTTTCCAGTTTGAATGCTTTTTATTTCTTTTTCTTGCCTAAGTATGCTAGTTAGCATATCCTGTACTGTGTTGAATAGAAATGGCAAAAATGAATATCCTTGCCTTGTTCCTAATCTTATAGGAAAAGCTTTTAGTCTTTTATCATTAAGTCTGATGTTTGTTGTAGATTTCTTTTATATATGAATTTCATTATTTTGAAGTAGTTTCTTTCTATTCCTAGTTTGTGAGTGTCTATATAAATTCAATTTGCTGCATTTTGTTAATATTTTGGTGAGAATTTTTGCATGCAATGATCATAAGAGATATTGATCTGTGGTTTTCTTTTCTTTTGGTATCTTTTTCAGGCTCTGGTATAAGAGTAATTCCTGTCTCAAAGAATGAATTAGAAAGTGTTCCCTTCTCTTCAATTTTTTAAAAAGTTTGAGAGAAACTGGTGTTACTTTTTAAATAATCGTTTGTTAGAATTTACCACGGATGCCATCATGACCAGGCCTTTTCTTTGCTGATAATGGATTCAATCTCATTGCTATCTATAGGTCTATTCAGATTTTCTATTTCTTGGTGAGTTGGTCTTGGTAAGTTTGTAGTTGTAGGTTTTTCCCATTTCATCTAGCTTATCCAATTTGTTTAATGACACTTGTTCATATTACTCTCTTGTAATCTCTTCTATTTCTGTAGAACCAGCTGTAGTGTCCCCACTTTCATTTCTAATTTTAGTGATTTCAGTCTTCTCTCTTTTTTTCTAAGTCTATCTAACTAAAGGTCTGTCAATTTTGTTGATCTTTTCAAGGAACCAACTTTTGGTTTCATCGATTTTCCCTACTGTTTTTCTATTCTCTATCTTATTGATCTCAGCTCTAATCTTTATTTTTTTCTTTCTGCTAGCTTGAGTTTAGTATGTTCTTTTTCTAGTTACTTAAGTTTGAAATGTAATTTTACTGCGATACAATTTTAAGTATATGGTTTGATAAGTTCTGTCAAATGTATGCACCCAGGGAGCCATCACCACAATCGAGATGTAGAAGGTATCCATCACGACAAAATATTCCTCTCTACACTCTCCAAGTTAACTTTCTTCTCCCACTCGTGGCCCTGAGCAACCACTTCTCTGTTTTCCATCAGTATAAATTACATTTGTCTAGAGTTTCATGATATCTTATACAGTCTTCTGTGCCTGGCTTCTTTTGCTCAGTTGCATGGTATTTTTGAGGTTCATTCTTGTTGTCGAATATATTAATAGTTTATTTCCTTTTATTGCTGAGCAGCATGCCATTGCATAGCTGTGCCACAATTATTTTTAAAAAATCTTTTCTGTTAGCGAATATTTAGCCTGTTTCTAGTTCTGGTTATTATGAATGAAGCTGCTTTGAACATTTATATACAAACCTTGTGTGGACAAGTATTTTAATTTCTCTTGGATAAATCCTAGAGAGAGGCTTGCTGGGTCATATGGGAAGTGTACATTTAACTTTTTAATAAACTGCCAAGTTGTTTTTCAAATGTGCCATTTTATATTTCTACCAGCAGTTTATAAGAATTCTATATGTTCCACATTCCCACTAACATGGAGACTTTGAACAAGTTTTTGAATTCCATAGCCTCCGTTGACTTTCCTGTGAGGTGGAGCTAATCACAGCAGTTCTCTCTGGCACATATGTGTATATGTACATGCATGTAAGTAGAGGGATGTTAAGTTGGCAATCTGAGACAATAATATAATGTTGATACTATATATTAAAGGGAGTTGACACATCAAAATCCAGATATTGAAACCATGTGACGAAGTTTTATGACTCTTAGACCTTTCTCCTAGAGTTAGGTTGCACGTTGCTGAGGCCTGAGGATTTGCTGAGATGTGGGACTTTCAGAACTAAAACTGGGAGAGTCTCAGGCTGAGTGGGAAGTTTGATTACCATATTGACATTACAGATAGAGAGTGAAAAAGATGACTATTTGTGAAGAGATTTCTTCTGTCGAGTTCTTTTTTAACACCTTCCAGGAGATAGGATTGAGAATCTTTACCAGCTTTTTCTTAAGCCTATAGAGAGGGGGCATCAGTGGGACTACTCCTAGGGCTCAAAATTTATGTGCTGGATTTTGGGAGACCCAGAGCCTGGGATCCGATTGCCAGCCAGGAGATCTTGAGTAGGGGAGAAGCCTAGATGTGAGTCATTTTGTGACTCAAGTTGCTATGTCTGGGAAGCAAGTGCATTCCTGTCTAAAAGAGGCGTGAATGTTTCTTGTGGCCTAGATATGGTCCATATAGCACAGACAGCTGTCAACGCCACTGGAAGTGACTGTCTGAGTTCTGTCCACGAACATTTCCTGGAAGAAACTCTAAATGGAGGATAAAACAAAAACCAGGGACTGAGGGAACAGGGGTTTGGGGAAGGATATCTCCTCTGCTGAAGTTACAGCTAGAAGGGGCCCAGCAGAGGTGCTTCTGATAAACTTTTGGAAGCACCTGAAGTAAAAGAACTATCTGTAAACAGTTGACTGGTCCAGAAAATTGAAGCCATCTGGTAAGAGTCAGTTCAAAATCAAGTTTTCTCATCAAAGTTCCCCTTTGATGAGAAAGTATAGGGTTGAGCTGAGCTGGCGGCAGGTGGGACTAGAAGGAGGATAACATAAGAGTACCAAGGCCAAGGATGGGGGAGGCGTGTATTGGGAGGTAGAAAAGGGAAATAAGTACTCACCCCTAGAAGAAAGGCAATGCTAGGGAAGGTACAAAGACAGCCAAGCAGACTTGACCTACTCCATCATTTGCCCTCTTATTTAATTACTTCTTTATTCAAGATTTATTGAAAGTCTACTCACAGTGATATGGCTTGTGTTGGGTGCCGAGGACACAGCACTGAACAAGGTACTTAGGGGGCTCACAGTTGTATTTAAAGAACAGACAGACATACGTGTAATTCTAATCCAGGATGATGCATCCCAGGCCAGACAGAATATCCAATTTCTTTTATTCATATACTGGGAGAATCAAGGCTTCATTATAAACCAATAATTCCCTAAGTACAGGGTTTTCAGATGAATCTGGAGTGAGGGAACGTTGTATTAGGGAATGTTGTATTCTGAGACTAGAATGGCCTTTCCATTATAGGTTTCTCATTGTGAAATGCCAACCTGCCTTATTTCCTAGACCCAGGTGGAAAAGCCAGACATATCAAATCTTGTGCCCAAATCCCCAACTTGGAGAATGTACTACATGAAGTCTGGTAGAACTAATCTATTCATTTAAGTCTTAATTAAGGCTTCTACAAATCAGTCAGATTTCAACTCATTATGGGCACGTAGTTAAGGTTCTACATATTTACTTTTTGGCTAAAGTCTATGATGACATTTTTTCCTATAGACTTAATATTTGCACATATGCCACCAAACAAGGGAGAGGTAAAAGATTTGGCACTTTGGTATCAACATAAAAGAGGTGATAGTCCATGCTTTAAACGTGTGTGGCAGATCATTAGAAGAAAGGTGGGTGGCCAGACCTGAGACAACAAAGGCAGATGATAAAGTGAAGGGAGAGGGTGAAGACCCAGTGAAGACCCAGAAGATGAAGCTAAAACAGAAGTCAGAAGAACTTGCTAGAGAATAGTTTTAAAATAATGTGAAAAGGGATGTTTATTAATTTCTATTGCCGTTGTAACAAATGACCTTGAAAGCAGTGGCTTAAAGCAATGCAGCTTTGTTACCTAGCTGTTCTGGGGATTTGCAGTCTGACAGGAGCCTCACTGGGCTAGCATCAGGAGTCAGCAGGGCTGGGTTCCCTTCGGAGTTCTTAGGGTAGAAATCAGCTTTTTCCTCTTCCAGCTTCTGGGGGTCACCTGCATTTCCTGGCTGGTAGCTCCCTTTTTCTAGCTGCAAAGCCAGCAATGGCAGGTCCCACCCTTCTGCCATGCCTCTTCTCTTTTAAGAGAAAATTGGATTGGGCTCACTGGATAATCCAAGATAATCTTACCATCTTAGAGTCCTTAACCTTAATCACATCTGCAAAATCCCCTTTGGCAGGTAAAATTACATAACCAAAGGGCCTGGGAATTAGAACATGGCCATCTTTGAGGGGCCACTGTGCTGCCTGCCTCTGAAAGTAACATTTGTCAGTAACAAGTGTCTGTTAAAATAAAATAATATGTTTATGAAAGTGCCTAATAAAATGTACCTGGCAAAGAAGAAACTGAATAAATGTAGTTAATAATGAAGACCACAATTCAATAACTGGGTAAACTGTGAAGGTGTAATCAAAGGTCAGCAACACCAAGCTGACCCAGAAATGTAGGTAACATCTACTTTCAAAGGTTGCCTCCTATATATATTTTCTACTACAGAAGTCACCTGGGCATGGTAACCAGGAGCTGTCACATTAGGGAGAGTATAAGGAGAAAACTTGGCTGGAGGGGAGAGTGGAATTAAAGAGAAGCACAGACTACTATTCAGGAGACTTTAGGAATTCATTTATTTATACACCAGTATATACAATTATATTTCACAATAGAGAAAACTGAGGTTCAAAAAGCTTAAGTAATGGATCAAGGTCACCAGGTTGGTAAAGGGTGAGCAGGAACTCAAACTCAAGGATTTGGGGGCACCTGGGTGGCTCAGTCAGTTAAGCATCTGATTTTAGCTCAGGTCATGATCTCGCAGTTTGTGGGTTTGAGCCCCATGTTGGGCTCTGTGCTGACAGCTCAGAGCCTGGAGCCTGCTTAGGATTCTGTGTCTCCTTCTCTCTCTGCCCTTCCCCAATTGCGTCTGTCTCTCCCAAAAATAAATAAACATTAAAAAAATTTTAAAAATCCCTCAAAAACCCCTCAAGGCTTTATTCCCCTTGATAATTTCTGGACTCAATATCTTTGGAAAAACTAATGATTTCAGTCACTATAAATCGTATTCCTCAAGGTCAGCATGTGGTGATCCTCTCAAACTCCATCTGAAAACAGGGATGGTACTTTATTTAAAGATGCAATAAGTCCATTGCCTCACTTTACAAGCTTGGAATGTTTGGGGCACCTGAGTGTCTCAGTCAGTTAAGTGTCTGACTTAGGTCATGATCTTGTGGTTCATAAGTTCCAGCCCAACATAAGGCTCTGTGCTGACAGCTCAGAGCCTAAAGCCTGCTTTGGATTCTGTGTCTCCCTCTGTGTCCCTCTCTCACTCACTCTCTGTCTCTCTCTCTTTCACAAAACTAAATAAACAAAAAGAATATTTAAAAAGTGATGTTAGAAGCCTGGAATGTTTAAAAGATAATTCTATCATATTTTAGATAATTTGTCTATTGTATTCACTGGATGCATGACACTAATTCCTCAAGAACGAGCAAGAATATAGATATTATGAAAAATTAACTGTACCTGGCAGTTTTCCTTTGCATAATTAAGGTAAAATTTTACTAATTCTTTCTCTGCTGAAATATAAACCCAATATATTTTTGCAGAAAGTTGTGAAAACTAAGGCCACTAAGACATAGAAAAATGGAGATGTATAGTTATTAAACATTAGACCTTTCATAAAAGGAAATGTGCTGTATTAGGGTTCCCCAGTGAAAGAGAACCAATAGAATAAATGGATGGATGGATAGATAGATAGATAGATAGATAGATAGATAGATAGATAGATGATAGATGACAGATAGATGATAGCTAGGTGATAGATAAATAGGTGTAAGTCAATTATAATAGGAATTGGCTCATGCATTATGGGGTTGCAAAGTCTTATTATCTGCTGTGTGCAAGCTAGAGAACAAGAAAGCCAATGGTGTAATTCAGCGGAGTCCAGGGACTCAAGAGCCAGGAGTAATGATGGCCAAAGACTGGAGAAGATGGATGTCAGGTCCGACAGAGAGCTAATTCACCTTTTTTTCATCTCTTAATTCTATTCAGACCCTCAAAGGATTGAATGATGCCCACTGGCCTTTGGTGAGAGCCATCTACTTTACTCAGTTTTACTGATTCAAATGCTAATCTCTTCTGGACACACCCTTCCAAACACCCAGAAATAATGTTTACTGGCTATCTGAGCATCCCTTAGCCTAGTCAAGCTGACACACAAAATTAACTATCACACATGCAAAACACAATTTAACTTTATTATAAACAAAGCCCGAATCCCTCACCCTGAGAGAGGAGCACTTTGGTATCTGAGCACTTCTCACCATCCTGCCGGTGCTGTTCTCCTCTAAACCACCCCGACCTCTCCTGGGATTCCTGTAACAATTCTGACTTGCCTCCCAACTTCTTTTTTATTTAAAAAAATTTTTTTTATTTAGTTTTTGAGAGAGAGAGAGAGACAGTGTGAGCAGGGGAGGGTCAGGGAGAGAGGGAGATACTGAATCTGAAGCAGGCTCCAGGTTCTAAGCTGTCAGCACAGAGCCCGATGTGGGGCTTGAACCCACAAACCGTGAGATTGTGACCTGAGCCCCTGAGCCGAAGCCAGATGCCTAACCGGCTGAGCCCCCCAGGCGCCCCTTGCCTTCCAGCTTCTGTCTCTGCCCTCCACAGCCGAGTCTGCACACAGCTAGAGCCTGGCCTTTCAGATGCAAGTCAGGCACGGGCACGCCTCTCCTTACAGCCTCCAGTGGTCTCCTTATGACAGTCTTAAGCCCTGATTGTGAACTGCCTCTCTGAACCCATCATCAACCCTCTCCACCTCCCCCAGACGGAGTTCCGGCCCTCACCCTTTCTCAAGCATGCCATGCACACTTCTGCATCAGGGACTTCACTTGCCATTCCTTCTGCCTGGATCACTCTTCCCCCAGATATCTGTGAGAGTCACTTGCTGCATGTCTCACCCTTCCCACCTGCTGACTCCTCAGTAATGCTTTCCCTGGCCACCCTTCCCTGACCATCCTTGATCAAATCACACTTCCCCATTTCCTTTTTTTTAATGTTTATTTTTTTAGAGAGAGAGAGAGAGATACAGAATCCAAAATCCCAAGCAGGCTCCAGGCTCTGAGCTGTCAGCACAGAGCCCAACGTGAGGCACAAATCCACAAACCCTGAGATCATGACCTAAGCCAAAGTCAGATGATAGATGAAAAACGGAGATGTATAGTTATTAAACATTAACTGACTGAGCCACCCAGGTGCCCCCACACTTCCCCATTTCCTATACAATATTCCCTTAGCTCTTTAACTTGCCTTTCCTCACTCCATAGCAAACATCAGCACCTAATCATCTATTTATTTGCACAATGATTTATTGTCTGCTCTCTCCCCCACTGCCTTACCCCACTGTTTGAAGAACGTATTCTCTGGGAGGGCGGAGGCTGCTTAGTTTTGCTGCCTGCTGTACACCCAGTGCCTAGAGCAGGGCCTGTCACAGATGCTCAGGCTACTATTAGGACCTCAACAAACATTTGCTTAATAAAGGAATATTATTATTTCTGAAAATAAAATTATATTTATTATAGGAAATAGAAAAAAGAGAAATGCACAAAGACAGAACATGTGTCCCCAAAGAGCTATCTACTGTTAGCATTTTATTGGATTTCTTCCAGGTTTTTCTAAAAATATACATTTTTTCTTTTTGTACAACCAGGATTATTCCTTATATAAAGTTTATATCCAGCTTGTTAACGAAGTATATTGTGAGTACTTTCACATCATACATGGATTTTGGTTTGTTATTTCCCCTGATATATTATAAAAATTGGGGTTCTGTTATGTTTCCCAATTATTCATATAACCTAATAAAATAATAATGGTATATGCTTGTTTATATCTAAAGGGTATTCAGTGATAGACACCATTTAAAGAAATTTAACATTAAAATAGAAATCCTGTTCATATTGCATTAAATACTTAAGGTATTTTTAAAAAGTTTATGTGGTCAATATAATTTCCTAAAGGAGTAATTTTCTAGAGGAAGCTACTGTGTTGACATACCAATGTTTCAGGTGCCAGGACTACCAAGTTTGTGTTAGGACACTTTAAAATTGCTTTATATTCAGTCCATGGGTTGTTGAAATAGCAACTTGCTTTTGGTTACCTAGAAAAATGTATGTCATTAAAATACTCTTTATATGCCACTCTGGGAACATATCCCATGCATAATGTATTCATAAAGAGTTCATTTTATTTACAGCTTGTCAGATAATATGGTATAAGGAAACACGGTTCTGATGCACTTCAACTGAATTATGCTTTCCTTTTTGACACAGTGGGGAAATAGATTTGTAAGAGTGAATAAACATATCTTGAACTGCCTATTTTTTGAGAAGGAGGCAGAGAAAAGCACATTAACATTATTCTGTTATTAAAACATCTATAGCTATAGACATTTTGGACATTTAATAGCTGTTTGTTTTCTAAATTGGGTGCCTGAAATACTTTATGTCAAAACTTGATGACAGGGACTCCAGAAAGCCGTAAACTCCTAAAGAAAAAGATTTCTCAGAGTTGCAGTTTTGTAATGTGGATACGGGGGAAAAATCTGTTGTTGCCTTTTCTGGCGTCTAAACCTTTGATGTTTAATTCAAATTATTCAAAGGTTCGTTTTTATAATTGACTGGTGTGGCAAATTCTCTCTTTCACGTATGGAAAGCGACAGTGCTTGCTTTTATAGGACAGAATGCACCAGTACAGCATTTGAACATTTTTCATAGCAATATTGACCAACATCCAAATACATTAATTTTTCCTCCTCAACGAGTTCATTAATTTGCAAATCAATAAGAACATGAAAGGTAGATGCTAAACTGAGACCATAGGAGAAATGAGAGGTTCTCTATGATACTTTAAAGATGAATGTCAGTGTCCATCTATTATGTCACATTTGGGTCTAACAAGGTCTTAACTCCAGTGTACTATCTGGGCTATTTATTATTTATTAACCTTGCAATTCTTAGGCCACTAATTAATTCCTGCACCATTCACCTCCCATCTTAACTATCCTGGAGATATATACTTTTGGTCATTAGCAATCCCAGAGGAGAAAAAACAGAAGGATCTGTGGAAATCCACCATTATTACAGGAATTTTAAGAAAAGAAGAAAGGAAAAACCCACAAGCAAAACTCCAAGCACATGCTCTGTGATAAAGAAATGAGACAAAAGCCACCATAATCGATAAATAATATGTAGTTATTGTGCATTAACTACACTCTTCACTAGAGGATGAATAGTCATTTCTGTGGAGTTTCTGGGTTTTTCCTTAATAGGGAATATTAACTAACAGAAACTAACTAATGGAATCAACTGATCCAATTACTATGGCCACATCTTCTATGAAGATTCTTAGTGCTGGTTCAGTGTCTTCAGGCAGTAACTCTAGCCCTCATGTCTTCTTATAAAAATAATTCAGCCTTAACTATCTTGTTTTTTGAGAGCTGTTAGGGAGAAGGAATAATCTGAGATAGGTGGGATATTTGTGGGATGAGGCGTGGGGAAAAATGGACTCTAAAGAGGTCTTAAGTTTAAAATCTAAGCTAAGGGTAGAACAACTTAAATCCAGGCTGAAGTAAGTGTCCAAGGAGCTAATGCAAAGACAGATTAGACGGGGCAGACTTCAGGGTGGCAGAATGAGGTAGGATTAGAATCATTAAATAGGGAACCATCTGTATTTGATATTGGGATGTTTAACAGGTGTAGCCTAGGCACATGGATCAATACCAGGCAAAGACACTGGCAAAGGTTAGTTAGGTAGGTTGGCCCCTCCCACTAAATTTCCTGATTCTGGCCCCTTGGGGAACCAAAAGTACCAGACATGCAGGTGAAAGCTCCATTTAGACATCTCAGCCATACCAGATGGGAGGCTAAATAGATAGGCTACCACCTGGTGTTCACGAGAACAATAAAAATCTATATCCAAAGTACAGCAGTTTTAGGAGGAGTAGACTTTCCTGGAGCATCTCACATTTTACCAGGTCTGGTTCTTACTGGTCTGGAGTCTTGGTAGATGTTGACAGGGATCCCAGATTTTATAAAAGGTAACTGGGGACAGCACTGAATGATACTACCCAGAGATTCCAATTGTATTAGGTTAAGTAAAAAATAACAAAACAAGTACACCTTCCTTTTATTGACCTTGTCCTAGTTTTGAAGCACTGTGTATACTAAACATGTTACATTTTCCAGGTAAGAAAACTGAGGTTTAGAGGGACTAAATATATTACTCATTTATCATATCATGCTAGTAAAAAGTGGAGCCGGTATGTGAATCCATAACTGTCTGGTCCTAAAGCTTGTAAATATGCTATTCTTTCCCAGTTTTGACATACAACTTTTCTCCTTGAGGGCAACATCTTTGGACATGTGTGAAAAACTATAAATGTCTAGGTAGGAAGGTCTTTCTCTACTAAGCACGCCAGGCATCAGTGACCCAGAAGCGGCTTTATCTAGCTCCAAATACCTGAGGCCCACCCCCACAGTCACATTCATTGGCTGTCTCTTAGCCTCTGGTTCTGGTGCTGGTTGGTGTTTGAAATGTAAACGTCATTACACAGCTGGAGCCGATCCTCCCACTGCTGCTAGAGGGCAGCCTGCAGTATCTATGCTCCTGAGCCCTCTAGTGGTCCCTAGGAGGTTCCGACACTTCCTCGGGGATCAACGTTCCCAGGAACATTCTCAAAGCCCTGCAGATGTTGCCCAGGGAAGTAAGGCCGTGTGACACACCTAGAGTTACCCTCTTAGCTTCCCTTTAGTGCTTCTGGGTCATGTTTACCAGCTCTGCTCTAACTCAAGATGATTTCTCAAACCTGCCAAGTGTGCACTCTCGGATGCTAAAGGGTAGATTCTATCACTAAATTTCAAAAAGAACCCAATACAGGTATCTAGAGGATGTGACGGCGAGTCCAAAATTTATTTTTGTATGTCCCCCAAAATGCACAGGGTGGTTTATTTAAATTGATTCCCAGAAGTAGCTTTGAATATCTTATACTTCCCCAAGGTAAATCTATATATTTTTTAATGTTTATTTATTTTTGAGAGAGGCAGAGAGACAGAGCACGAGCAGGGGAGGGACAGAGAGTGAGGGAGACACAGAATCCGAAGCAGGCTCCAGGCTCTGTGGTGTCAGCACAGAGCCCCATGTAGGGCTTGAATTCACGAACGGCGAGATCGTGATTTGGGGGAAGTCAGGGGCTTAATCTACTGAGCCCCCCAGCCCCCCCCTACCCTAAGGTAAATATTTAAATAGCTCTAGTAATAATCTTAGGTTACAGGGTGTAGTATGATTATGATTTTATGGAAACTTTTTAGTTATAGAGTATATTTAAATAATATTGGCAAACTTTACATAGGCTAATGCAGGGATGCTATCAATTTTTTTTTCATGATTTTAATATAATCATGATGTAGTAGTTATTTCCTTGTTATTAATTTAAAATAACTCTAGATTCTTATTATTTTGAAATACAAATATATGAATATATATTTAAATATACATATACTTTAACATGTGTATTTTGATTATCAGATAGATAACAAGCATATATTTCACTGCTGCCACTGGATTTTGCTGATACTGTTTTATTACTGTGTATAAAATAGGCTAATTTATTTAGAAAAAATATATAGCTGCTGCTTTTAAGTAATTGCAATAGAAAAGACTGTCACTATGTCTTCATGGCAAAAGATATAAAATCTTAATAAAATGGGAAATGACATTTTCATTAGCGATATCCTGTTAAAAACTATCCTGTTATTCACTTAACTATTATAAACAAATCAAAGCAAATTTGATTTCCTGAGAAAATATTTACAGAATGACTCAGTACAGTGTTAAGCACTGTAAAGATGCAAATAGGAATATGACATGATTCCTATCTTCAAAGTTTAGGGAGGAAGTAAAGGCAAGAATCTTAATAACTTTTTAAAAAGACATAACAGTGGAATTCCATCAGTTTGTCAAGCTGACATAAGAGAGAAAAGTTGCAATTTAAATAGTGCTGGCAATACTGCCCATCATTCCTCTCAGCAAGGGCCTGGAGTGAGCATGACGGGAAGCATGTGAATCTGTGGCTCCCTCAAGTTGTCTCTGTCCTGGGTGCCTCTCAGGTGTGAGCATATCACTGAGTGGAGTGTAATTCTAATTTTTAAAGATATGCATATATGCATTTTTCATGTAAAATGGACCCTAAAAGCAAGCCAACTACTTCATCTGGTGCTCAACCAAAGAAACAGGAATCTGTTCCAATGCTGGAGGAAAAACTGGCTGCACTGAACCAACTCGTGGTCTCCAGTGGAGTGCCTGTCGAAGGACTTTTCCAGGGTAATTTTGATTATTCATGATTTTCTTGTCTCTGATTTTAGAATCTAATAGGTGTGCATCTGTTGTAAGACAAGTATCATCAGAGAAATACACAGAGCCTCGAAGGGCCTTGGGTGCCGGGTGAGGGGGTTTGGCTTTTGTTTAGCCATGCAGTTGGAGTCTCTTAAAGGTTTCTGAATAAACGAGGCTAGAACACCAAGTGTCAGAGATCAACTAGAAAATAATATTCTAGATGGACTGAAAGATGTGAAAACCAAGGCAGAGAGGCAATTAAGAAGCTTTTATAATTGTAGAGGTGAATAAGAAATAATGATTGTTAGACCTGGAGTGGAGATAGAATAAGTTACAGTCATTAATTGAGTAGGATGGATAAGAAATGGAGATTTTGTTTGGGTGATTATGAGGTTCGTGGCTGCTTTAACAGAGTTAGAGAAATTGGAAGAACTGGTTTTGGTTAGGAAGATGAGTGGAGTTTTGGATGGAACATGAGGAACTGTGGGAGATTCTGGTGGAGATGTTCAGCAGTGGGCTGGAACTGCAGGAAAGAATTCTTTCTTCTTTTTAACTTTTAAAAATGTTTTTAAATTTATTTTTGAGAGACAGAGAGAGGCAGTGCGAGCAGGGGAAGGTCAGAGACACAGAATCTGAAGCAGGCTCCAGGCTAGCCATCAGCACAGAGCCCGATGCGGGGCTCAAACCCACAAACTGTGAGATCATGAGCCGAAGCTGGATGCTTAACCGACTGAGCCACCCAGGCGCCCCGGGAAAGAATTCTTAAAATGTTTGGTTTGGGTTACCTTGTGTTTAGAAATAGCAGTTGGAACCACAGGAGTAGACAACATAGCTAATGAAGATCAACCCTGTAGAAAGCAGGGAGAGGTCCACGTGTAGATTCTTGGGGGATTACCTGTCTTTGGAGACCAGGGGAAGGAAAGAAGCCATTAGGAAACCAAAGAAGGAACACTCAGGGAAAAAAATTCAGGGAAAGAGAATTTTAAAAGAATTCTAAAGAATTTAAAACAAATGTAAAATGTTACTAAAAGTTCAAGAATTATATAGACTATAATGAACTAATTTTGGAGGAAGAAGGAAAGAAAGAAAAATAGGTAAATAAGAGAAGAGATACTTAAAAACATAGGATGGGGTGAAATAATTTCAGGAAAAAGAGACAGCAAATGATTTAAGTGCTGCTGAAATTTCAAGGAGAGATGGGCCGTGAATGGGAGGGGGGATCTTTAAATCCCAAATTAGGATATGCGGCCTAACCAAGGATTTTTTTCTGACTTATAAATTTGTGTGAGACTAGGGCTCCTGGGTGGCTCAGTCGGTTGAGCGTCCAGCTTTGGCTCGAGTCATGATCTCATGGTTTGTCAGTTCGAGCCCCAC
Source organism: Suricata suricatta (assembly GCF_006229205.1). Lineage (NCBI taxonomy): Eukaryota > Metazoa > Chordata > Mammalia > Carnivora > Herpestidae > Suricata > Suricata suricatta. Next base: position 68,082,374 of record NC_043709.1, read on the forward strand.
ATCGGACTCTGTGCTGACAGCTCAGAGCCTGGAGCCTGCTTCGGATTCTGTATCTCCCTGTCTCTTTGACCTTCTCCTGCTCACGCTGTCTCTCTCTGTCTCACAAAAATAAATAAATGTTAAAAAATTTTTCTTCAAGTAAAAAAATATTAAAAAATTATGTGAGACTAACAAATGTGTAACCATCAGCTTATATTTACACAGTTCATTGTGTATTTGCTCAAAATAATACAAATCTGGGAAACGGATTTTCTCAGAAACGACTACCAATGTAGTCATTGGTGACCTTCTAAGGGAGTAGGGGCCAGAGTCAGATTGCAAGCCACAGACCGAGGTAGAGTTGAAGAAATATTGGTTTTGCTTTCAAGAAATTTAGTGATAAGAGCAGGCAAAGAATATGTATGGTTAAAAGGTAGGAAAGACCTGGAAGACCGCTCACACCAGCCTGGCGGTCTCATTGCAGCTTTTGGATTGTCTTTCAGTTAGCCTTTGGTGTGTCCTTTCGGCCTTTTCCTATGCGCGTGCTATTTTGAAATCACTTGATATGCCGCAAACGTGCAGTCCTAAACCAAAAGGGAAAATATGCAGCATTTGCTGTCACGTGTAACTGGAAGTACACAGAAACTACATTTAGGGCACAGTCTGAGTGGAGAATTCACTCACGTGTTCTGTCAAAGAAGATGGTTGCCATGACTTAACTTCTAAAGTATCTTTAAGGTTTCTTCTCTCTGTGAAGTATTATGATTCTTTGCATGTGAGCCCCAGAAGTCTTTGAAATAGTGGGGTGGGGGATCCAGATGCTTCTCTGGCAGAGATATTTCCCACTGCAGACACATGAAAGTAGGGTGATGCTGCAATACTAATCCTTCCCGGAGTGCTCAGGCTGTCTGTGGGATATGACTTTCTTGACTGAGCAATATTTTCCATTGAGCCCCTTCAGGCACTTACAACACTTATCGATCATAGAGAATTAGCTATAGCTTTTAGAGCATATTAGGTTTAATGAGATCCGAAACATTATCTCTTCCTTAAGGGAGCAAGTCAGACAAATTGGGAGGAAAATGTGTTGGAAATCTTTGTCTCAAATAAGTCAGATAAGGTGAGCAAAGCTCACATCTCACATTCTGAGACAAGGAGCTGAATATAGTAGTAGTCACCACCACATGACATTTTATAATTTAAAATTCATAATGCCCACATCACACAGGGCCTAGAGATGGAGCAAGTAATATATTTTTATTGCTTCTTCCAGGAAATACCCCATCCTTCCTCCTCACTCTGAATCCCCAGCTCAGGGAGGACCAGGATGTAGGACTTTCAGTACTAAAGCTGGGAGCGTTCCGGGCACATGGGGACGAGTTCGTAGCCCCTATATGGAACAAGGCTGTCTGACCTCATGTGTCCTTCCGTCCTGCGGTCATCTCCCGCTGTCCTTGCCAGTCCATCTTATTTGGTGAAGACTGTGAGGCCCAGCTCACATTCTTCTTTCCATCGCCACCCCTGGCTTATGTAGAAAAATCCATCCACTCCCTGATTTTTTTAGTTCCTTGACATTTTTTCTTTGAATTTTCCCTCATCTTTCCTTCTGCCTTTAGCTTCCAATTTTTATGATCACACTTTAGATTTTGTACTTATGAGCAACTACGCTACCCTGAAAATCTCAGTTCCTGACACCCCACTCACCAGCCATCACTCCCTTCTTTTCAGCTCACCGCCTCCATGGTAGTTCTTCAGTCACTCCGGGCCTTCTAATCTATTCATGACACCACTTTTATTATTTTTTATTATTTTTGAAGGAAACCCTACTCCTAACATGGGGTTCAAACTCATGACCCTGAGATCAAGAGTCATATGCTCTACCAATGGAGCCAGCCAGGCGCCCCTAATGACGCCATTTTTAATGTCCACTTTCTAGTTTGTGTCCTCACTTCCTACTTGTTCTAATCTGAGTCCACTGTTCAGTTACTTGCAAATACCCTCAGCTTCCTTGCTTCCCTTCTGTCTTACTCAAGTGGCAGGAATTCAACATTGGTTAATCCCAACTATTTGCAAAGGGGTAGTCTAGTTTATTGGTTAATGGTGTGACCTCTGGACCGACACTCTTTTGAATCCTGGGTTCAGAATCTACTAGCTCTGTGATCTTGGAGAAATTTCCTAACAGCTCTGTGCCTGTTTCCTCAACTGCACCTGCCTCATGGGGTTGTTGTGGACTCAAAAAATTTATTATGTAAAAAACTTTTTAAGTTTATTTATTTATTTTGAGGAAGAGACAGTGTGAGTGGGGAAGGGGCAGAGAGAGAAGGAGACAGAGAATACCAAGCAGGCTCTGCGAGGAGGAGCCAGCCATGGGGCTTGAACCCATGAAACCCTGAGATCATGACCTGAGCTAAAACCAAGAGTTGGATGCTTAACTGACTGAGCCACCCAAGCGCCCCACCTCAAAGGTATTAATAAGAGCAAAATGCTTAGAATAGTGCTTGGCACATGATAAAGTCACTAAATGTTCCCCAAGCTTGTAGTTGATCCCTGGAGAAAAGCACCTAACTATTCTGATTGATCTCTTTTTAATTTCATGACTGTTTGTCTCAAGTGGGCCTCAGTGCAGTCTTTGCCGTTCAGTCGACCACAATTCCCATTTCCTTACTGATTTATTTTCTTTCTCTCAGGGATTTCACCTCTCTTCTTTTTCAAATTTCCAACTCCTTCTCTCTGCTCCTCACTCTCAGTGGATGATTTTGCTTCTTAGCACACTGAGAAAACAATCAGAAAATAACATTATTTTTCCACCATACAGCCTACTACCTACATTGTAGCCTTCTGCTACAACAAAAGTGCCTCTTTTCTTATTTTAGGACAACTCTTTACTTGTACACTGGACTCCATCTCTTAACACTTTCTCAAGAACTTTACTGCTGTAATGATCTCTTTCTTGTCTTGCATCATTACATGTCTCCTTTGTTCTCTGCCACTGGTGCTGTAATATTAACCAACAATCGTAAACAAAAGAGGAGCGCCTGGGTGGCTCAGTCAGTTAATTGTCTAACTCTTGATTTTGGCTCAGGTCTGATCTCGCGGTTCATGAGATTGAGCCTCATGTCAGGCTCTGCACTGACAACTCGGAGCCTGCTTGGGATTTTTCTCTCTTTCTCGCTTTCTCTGCCTCTCCCCCTTTGCATGTATACTCTCCGTCTCTCAAAATAAATAAGTAAACTTAAAAAATACATTTAAAAAAAAAGGAGAAAAGAAATCTCCCTTCCTTCTCTGACCCTGATAGCTACCAACTCCTTGATGCAAACAAACCTCAGGGTCTCCATTGACCGTGAGCTGAGGCTCCCATCTTCATGACAATTTGACCCAAGCTTTTTATTTCACTGTTTCTCCAAAACCACACCCATATGAGCCAACAGCAGCCTCCATCTGTCAAGTCTCATGATCCGTTCTCCATCCTCATTTTCCTCTGCTCAGCACCAGTGTTTAACATTATCGGTCACTTCTGTTTTCTTGACATTTTTCTTCACTTGGTTTCGGGACACTCTACTATTCTGAGTACCATCTGTCTTTCTTCTCAGTCTCCTTGACTGGATTCTCCTTTGTGCCCTTAAATGATTTTGAAAATGATGGAGTGCTCCAGAGCTCAGTCTTAGTTAGGCTCTCTTAAGCTTACGGAAGTGATTGGAGTGACCAAAACCAGGAGACACTGATTTCATGGGTTTCATACGAGGCAATGAGAACTGTGTTGAGAAGTGAAAAAGCATAAGTTCGCCAGAAAGAGGAAAGTCATTTATAATGATTATTATACTGAATTGTACTTAATATCAGTTAGTTTAATGGAAGCAATTTTACTGTAATAAATTCAGTTCCACAAATGTTTTCTGAACACTGGCAGTGGAAAGGGGTGGGGGGATCAAAACTGACGTAGAATAATTCTTGCCAACACAGTCCTGAAAGTAGTCTGGTTATTGTCCTAATTTAATTAATGGAAAATTAAGAGCTAAATCAATACTGGAACTCTAACCAGAATTCTTGGTGGTTCCTGGTCTTCGATTAAGCTGATTAAGTTATTTGCCTCCCAGACTGAAATACAATAAAGAGTAAAGTGTGCCTAAATTACAAGTTTAAAGGGCATTCAAGTGGAAAATTGCTGGAAAGGGTAATAAAATAACAACCATGGAAATACAACTTTCCTTGGCATTTTCAACTTTACTACCTCAGAGCTACTAAAAGGCCTATATTTGTCTTTTTCAACAAGATCTCAGATTTTTCAGTCAGCCACTCCTACAGCTTTTGTATTGGTAGTTGGATTTTCTTCTTGCAAACTGATTTTTAAAGAAGAACAAACTAGAATATAGATGGATAATGCAATTTGATTATTAAATTTCCAAGGCTGACACTAGAAAAAATTCACACTTAAAATGTTTGTAAAAATAGGAGGGCCTGGGGTGATCAGTTGGTTATGTGTCAACTTTGGCTCTGGTCATGATCTCAAGGTTTTATGGGTTTGAGACCTGCATCAGGCTCTGTGCTGACAGCTCAGAGACTGGAATCTGCTTCGGATTCTGTGTCTCCCTCTCTGCCCCTTCTCTGCTCATGCTCTGTTTCTCTCAAAAATAAATAAACATGAAAAAAATTTTAAATTGTAATAGTAAAGGTGGTTAACCACCTTTATTATTTCTGAATAACATCAACAAGATTCAAGCACAGTTTGTCTATTTAGATTTGGGTTTTGGTGAGTATTGTAAAGGTTAGAAGTTTAAAAATACGCAGTTTATGCCAATTACTCTAAAAAAGTAAAAACACTAACAGTAATAGCTACTTTCTACTGGGCAACTGCTTACAATTAGCCACTTTCAGGTTACACTTTTTTAAAATCCCTTCTAATGGCCGGATGAGGTGACGTTATTCTCCTTCACAGACAGAAACTGAGATTTAGGGAGGTTTTACAATTTTGTAAGGAAATGAGAGGGGAAGGGCACGTGAGTGTCTCAGGTGGTTAAGTGTCTGGCTCTTGGTTTCAGCTCAGGTCATGATCTCATGGTTTGTGGGTTTGAGCCTTGCATTGGGCTCCAGGCTGACAGTGCAGAGCCTGCTTGGGATTTTCTCTCTCCCTCTCTCTCTGCTCCTACCTGCTCACTCGTTCTGTCTCTCAAAATAAATAAATAAACTTTAAAAAAAAGACATGAGAGGGGGGCTCCTGGGTGGCTCATTCTGTTAAGCTACTTACTCTTGGTTTGGGCTTGGGTCATGATCTCCCAGTTCGTGAGATTGAGCCCAGCCTTGGGCTCTGCACCGGTAGTGCAGAGCCTCCTTGGATTCTCTCTCCCTCTGTCTCTGCCCACCCCTGCTTGCGTGCTCTCTCTCTAGCTCTCTTTCCCTCGCTTGCAAAATAAATGAATAAGCAAAAATAAATAAGTAAAAAATGAGACATGCTCCCAGTCCTCTTGCCTCCAGAGGGAAAAGAGAAGGAAATAATTAAGTACCAGATACTATGCCTGGACCTTTTGTGTAGCTCTCTTGTTTAATCAAAAGTAAGAGTTAAGAAATAGATTGTAATATGAGCTTTGTGCTTAGTACTTTGTATTATAAGAATACAAGTCTGAATGGCATTTCAAACGAGAGAGACAGTATCGCATATGAAATGCAGTGCTTAAATTCTTGACCCTGTAGAAAACTAGAAGAATTGTTATTTCACATCAAGATTTTTCCTCTTATTTAATGACTACTGAAGCATTGCTTCTTTGCAAAGTAGCTTATAAAACTGTTGGCCCTCACTTAAAACTGGAGTGTCTGAGAACTAGGCACTTGATCTGCATATATATATATATATATATATATATATATATATATATATAGTGCAATCACACTGAGAACCGTCCCCATTTCAGCACCCAGAAACACAGCAACTATGGGATATGTTCAACTTCTTGTTTGTTAGTGGTGTCTTTAGAGATCTTTCTGTCCATTTGTTGGTTACAAGTGATGTCTGTTTTTTTTTTTTTTTTTTTTTTGCAGTCGAACACACTGATGTGAGTACTTTGAGGCAAGTGCCTAAAATGTGGCCAGATAAAAGAGAAGTAAAGGTTAGTCTAGTAACACAGAAATCGGATTCCAAAATGTTCTTTGTTAATGATTTAAAACAAATTCTCCCTCTGGGCTGCTGCTAACTCTTCTGCAATCAGGTGTTAGTATTTTAGATAAAGAAAATATAAAGTCCACACAGGGGGGTGAGTGGGAGCTGAGAATGGAGAATGGACGGGGTGAGAGGGGGAGAAGCAAGACTAAAACACCACACTGGGAGATCTAAGTCACCTTGGAGAATGCTAGTTTTCCTGCTTTATTCTTTTTACTTCTATATCAGGTAAGTACCACTTCAGATTTTTATTTGCTTGAAGAAAGAAAATTTTAGAAAAAAAAATCATACTTAAGTCCCCCATCCCCAAATTAAAAGCATAGATATAAATATAGAGACAAATTTTCTTTTATCCACAGAGAGTTTAAAGATTGACTCAGGGAGGAAAGCCCCAAAACAAGAACTTGGTAGTTGCCAGCCTTAGAAATAAGCAGGCATCACTACTTACAGTGCTAGTCTGGCTGTCTTGAGGAGTACCTGTGTTATTCTTACTCGGGAGTGTATTACTGTGGCCAAATACTCTTGTAAACATGACTGATTCAGTTCAGGCAACATGGTTGAGTGCTCAGTATGCACTGTGGTTGGTATCAAGTATAAAAGAATGAGTGTGATAGTCTTGATTTTCAAGAAGTTTGCAGTCGTAGGAGTAGCAGGCAGGTAAATAACTAGTAACAATTATTCATAAGGAGTTACGTTCCACATTAGGTTATGAGCAAAGTATTATGGGAGCACAGAGGAAGGAGAGTGTCTAACTCTACAGAAGGGAAATTCTGTACTCTGTGCTCTTCTTTGGCTTGTATGGGATACGCAGTAGTCTGAAAGTACTTTGGGGAGGTACGTTGGAGCGCAGGGTTCACCCAAGGCTCACCGTTTGGTTCTACCCACTGATTTGAGAGAACGAATGAAAAATCTTCTCTCTTACCCCTCAAAGTTCTGTTTCATGTCCTGCAGATGGCATGCCCTCCCAGACTCCTCCACCTTGAAATGACCTGTACACTTCACTGTCATTAAGTGTCTTTCGGGAGGGACTGTCCTCTGCCCAGCAGGTGCGTGGCGCATTGTTGGCTCTCAGTACATTTTGATTAATTGAACTAAGAAGAAAGAAGGATATGTGGTGGTCCGCCCTCACCCACCAACCTTATTTCCCTGCCCGGCTCCTTGGCATTTTTGCTTTGTGATTGTGGATATTAAAGGAAATCCTTCCTCAATACGTTTTTCAGAAACTGAGCTGGAATCATGTTAAGGGTTTCCTTATTCCTTTCAGTTTGAAAAGAAAGATAGAAGAGCCAAGACCTCCAGCTTTAATCTTCTTCACTCCTCACTCTCTTTACAAGGTCCTTCGTTATGAGGGCAATCTCTACTAAAAATATTAACTTTGTATTTTTCTTTATCTATAACATGTATATGGTTCATCTGGTTTCTGTGTTACATGGGTTAGTCCTCTAGCTAATAGCATCCTTTGCTGTTTGACAGAAATTCCAGACTAAAGATTTTAAAATAATATATGGATAAAAGAAACTTGAATTGGTAGCCAAGAATTCAATCACATTTCTGATAGAATCAAAGCATTTCAACTAATTAGATACTTTCTTCCACAAGATGGCGCTGTAGTTCTTCCAGTTATTTGGAGTTTAGCAGCTCATGGTTTTATCTTTTAAATGATCTCCCACACCCCCTTATTTCTTTACATATAAAAGTGACACATAAGGAAAAATGTAAGATTGTCACTTCATAAGCCAGATTTACTATCTGATTTTAGAGAGGTTCATAGGAATAGCCAATAACAGGAATTAGTACACAATGAATAATTAACAGTAATGAGATAAAATAGACATTTTGGGAAGCACTGGTTTTTCTTTAAACAATTGTTTATCAAGAAAAAGAAATTAGGGGCGCCTGGGTGACTCAGCCAGTTGAGCGTCTGACATCAGCTCAGGTCATGATCTCAAGGTTCATGGGTTTAGGCCCCACGTTGGGCTCTGTGCTGACAGCTCAGAGCCTGGAGTCCACTTTGGATTCAGTGTCTGCACCTCCCCTGCTTGCACTCTGTCTCTAAAATAAATAAACTTTAAAAATTAAAAAATAAGAAAAAGTAAAATTGTTAAACACAGCCTAGCTCAAATATGAATTACAAACTTTTTTTAAAGCATTATGAATAAAATTTTAACATTCTTTAGTACTACTTGTAGCTTGAATGTTTGAAATGAGTGAGTTGTTTAATTAACTGGGTTTTTTTTTAGTATTATTTAATTTAATTAATTTATTTATTATTTAAATAGTTTATTGTCAAATTGGTTTCCATATAACACCCAGTGCTCTTCCCCACAAGTGCCCTCCACCTTCACCACCACCTCTTTTCCCCCCTCCCCCTTCCCCTTCAACCCTCAGTTCATTTTCAGTATTCAATAGTCTCTCAAGTTTTGCGTCCCTCTCTCTCCCCAACTCTCTTTCCCTCTTCCCTCCCCCTGGTCCTCCATTAGGTTTCTCCTGGTCTCCTGTTAGACCTGTGAGTGCAAACATATGGTATCTGTCCTTTTCCGCCTGACTTATTTCGCTTAGCATGACACCCTCAAGGTCCATCCACTTTCCTACAAATGGCCACATTTCATTCTTTCTCATTGCCATTTAATACTCCATTGTATGTATACACCACATCTTCTTGATCCATTCATCAGGCACATGAAACGATGTTCAACATTACTCATCATCAGGGAAACACAAATCAAAACCATATTGAGATACCACCTCATGCCAGTCAGAGTGGCTAAAATGAACAAATCAAGAGACTATAGATGTTGGCGAGGGTGTGGAGAGATGGGCACCCTCCTACACTGTTGGTGGGAATGTAAAATGGTGCAGCTGCTCTGGAAAACAGTGTGGAGGTTCCTCAAAAAACTATCCATAGAACTCCCTTATGACCCAGCAATAGCACTGCTAGGGATTTACCCAAGGGATACAGAAGTGCTGATGCATAGGAGCACATGTACCCCAATGTTCATAGCAGCACTGTCAACAATAGCCAAATCATGGAAGGAGCCTAAATGCCCATCACCTGATAAATGGATCAAGAAGATGTGGTGTATATATATATATAACTGGGTATTTTCTTACTGTTCATCCTCATGTGGAAAAACATCTTAGATTTAGGACTGATTTTTTTAAACTAAATAATCTTGAGGTTTAATCACATCCTCAGGTTTGTTGTAAATATTTTTTAGTTTTGTTTTAAAGACTTACCCAAATTTGCAAATAAATTTGCAGTAGAATCAGTGTATAATGGTCCTGAGCCCCTGTTTTGCACAAAACACAGATTCAATCTGATCTATCTAGGAAAAAAAATCACTTTGACTTTCTAATGATCTACTAAATCTGAAACAAAAGATTATTGCTATTAATATGTTTAGAAGACTTGTATTTAAAATATTTGGGGAGTGAATTATTTTTGAGATTCTTTTCGATCATACCGGGTCCTTTCGATGAAATTTACATACTGACTCTAAATGCTACAGATTGTAATTAATGCTCCAACATAGTCTCCTTGTTAGAATCATAAATTCATTAAATAAAAAGTCCAACATGAAGAGAAATAAATTGCGATGTGCAAATTTTAATTATGTCTAATTACAATGAGTTTGTAATGCATTTACATTTATAAAATCACTTAAGTTATCAGTGTCTGAGTCAACAGTTTGTGTTTACAACTTGCACATTTGTAAGGAGTAAATTAGTTAATGTGCTAATTAGGAAACTTCTCTAGAAGAGAAGACAGGTTGTGATTCACTTTTATCCCTTTACTCCCATTTGGTTTGTGTAGTGGTAAGTCGATGGATAAGCCACGGTTAACTTTAAAATTACTGAATATGTATTAGATATATCCATGCGTTAGTTGGTGCTCAAAAAATGTAAGCCATTTATATTGTCGTTGCTCCCACTATTTCTCTCACTTTTCTTGAAGGTCCACTATGTGTCAGGCATATCAAGCATGTACATGATTCTCACAATAATCTTGTGGAACAGGTACTATTATTTTGCTTTCACAGTGAAGACACTGAGACTTGGGAGATATTAGATAATATTCCAAGGGTCAGGTGGCTGGCGAGTATGGCTAGGATCTGAGTGCAAGTTGCTCTGACTCCAGAGCCTGTTAACTATTCTAACAACTTACATTGTATATGTAATTTAACCACTGACAAATTACAGTGTGTGTAACTGCCCTGTCATGTGGCCTTTGGTGAAGTCTGCCAGCTTAATATGAAATATTATGGCGGCGCCTGGGTGGCTCAGTCGGTTGAGCATCCGGCTTTGGCTCAGGTCGTGATCTCCTGGTTGGGTTCGAGCCCCACGTCAGGCTCTGTGCTGACAGCTAGCTCAGAGTCTGGAGCCTGCTTCAGATTCTGTGTCTCCCTCTCTCTCTGATCCTCCCCTGCAAGCACTGTCTCTCTTTGCCCCTCCAAAATAAATAAAAACCATTAAAAAATTAAAAAAAGAACTATTATGTTCTTAATGTGTAAAGAATAGTTCAGGTTTTCTAACTGCTATTCAGGACACACACAGTGAGGGCTTTTGCAAAAGAGATTTGTTGAGATACCAGATACAGCCAACAAGCAGAACACGTGAAGGGGCTTATAGACGTTTAAAGGACAGTGAGAAGAGGACAGCCAGGTGTAGGGAAGCCCTTCTTCCTCCTTCTTCTCACTCTTAATTCTCTGGTGCCTCCTTTTGTCAGCGTGCTAAATACAAACTCACCGAGGCTCCACTGGGATGATCCTGACTATATTAATTTTTAGACATACTTACAACCCACCAAATACATTGCTTCCCAACAGACTTAGTCAAAAGATGAAATGTTTCTCTACTAAGATATTGTTATATCTTAAAAGAAATGAGGTTTTTATTATACTCAATAAACTAAAATTGCAACTAAAGGACTGTTTGTGTCATTTACGAGGAGAGATGTTTGACATTCGGGTAAGATGAGTGTGGTACCATGAAGTTTTCAGAGAGAAATAAAGTTCTTAAGGCTCATTCTAAGTTGTCTCTAACCCTAAAGATTCTCTGATTTCCTGAATGATGCCACTTCTCAGCTAGGCTGTACCTAGCTCTGTGCAAAGCACACTGAGGAACCCAGAGCAAAGCAGCACGCACCTGCTGATAGAGGGTGTTCTGACCCAAATCATTCTTTCCTTCAGTCAGTCATTTGTCCATCCGTCTAGCCGCCATTTGACAACTACTTTGTATTTATAACAAATTCAGTTCAGTATTTTACTGACGCTTCTGTTACAGGTACTATATGAGTTAATGCAAGCCTTAACTTATACACCAAATTAAAGAATCAAGTTTGTATGTTGGCCTCAGTATGTGATTGTGTCTTTTATGGTACTGATGATTCAACCCTTTGGGGCTATAGTCTTATTTTTTATTGTCAGCTTGTTTGAGCAGGCAATAATATGTCAGTGGATAGCTCATAGAATCTGTGCATTTGAGTGACTGAATTGATCTTTTTGGCACTTAAAGGATTTGGTATATGTTATAGGGACAGTTTTTCCCATATTTAGGAAACAAAGTGCTATGTCACATCATTTGAGAGATCCAGTGGAAGTGGTAGTAATCACAGTAATAATGTTTATATTTATAGTAGTGAATTTTGCTTCATTGCTGGGAAGCAAACTTCATATGTGAGTGCTATAAATATTCCAATGAGGATCTGACTTAGCAACTTCTTTTCTAGAAACACAGTGAAAACATGTTATTTTGGGTAAGACACTCTTATCTCTGTCCCTTCCTTCCTATGTAGGACAAAGAGCCTGCACTAGATGATCTGTATTCAAGTTCAATACTAAAGTTTTATAACTTCAGGATATGAGTTTCCTCCTGATCTCAGGAATCTGAAGAATTCTATTTTTAACTTTTCCTGTTAGATAATGCCTAATAAGTTATCTTACACAGAGCAGCCAATAAATGTAGTTGAGTGAATAAAAGGTATATAAAATATTAGAGCAACATCAACTTTACCTTCAATTAATACTTATTAATTGGGCATCAGGTACATGCTGTATACTGATCTGTGCGCCTGGGGACCAAGCAGTAAATTAGGATTAAAGTCCCTTTCCTTATGTAGTTTACATTCTAGGGGAGAAAGATGGATAACAAACTTGTAAAATAACAACAGTTTTGGATAGTATACATGCTCTGCAGAATAATGGGAGAGACCTGAAGTAATATATAGTATGTATAGACAGAATGGTCAGGGTAGGCCTCTATGTTTTGTGAGGATCAACGGGAAGAATATTTCAGGCATTAGAAAATATAAAGGAAAGGTCTTTAAATCAAAAATGTAAGTTGTATTTTCAGGGGATGGATAGCAAGCAAGGAAGTGGTCTGAGATGAGGCTGGAGTTAGGCAGTGCTGGAAGTCCTAGCATCAGCAATCAGACAACAAAAGGAAATAAAAGGCATCAGAATTGGCAAAGAAGAAGTCAAACTTTCACTTTTTGCAGATGACACGATACTCTACATGGAAAACCCGACAGACTCCACTAGAAGCCTACTAGAACGGCTCCATGAATTCAGCAAAGTTGCAGGGTACAAAATCAATGTACAAAAATTGGTTGCATTCCTATACACCAATAATGAAGCAGCAGAAAGAGAAATCAAGAAACTGATCCCATTCACAATTGCATGAAAAACTGTAAAATACCTAGGAGTAAACCTAACCAAGGATGCAAAAGACCTATATGATGAAAACTACAGAAAACTTATGAAAGAAATTGACGAAGACACCAAGAAATGGAAAAACATTTCATGCTCATGGATTAGAAGAATAAACATTGTGAAAATGTCATTACTACCCAAAGCAATCTACACATTCAATGTGATCCCCATCAAAATTGCACCAGCATTCTTCTCAAAGGTAGAACAAGCTATCCTCAAATTCGTATGGAACCACAAAAGACCCCAAATAGCCAAAGTAATATTGAAGAAGAAAACCAAAATGGGAGGCATCACAATCCAAGACTGTAGCCTCTACTACAAAGCTGTCATCATCAAGACAGTATGGTATTGGCACAAAAACAGACACATAGACCAATGGAATA
>NC_043709.1:68095693-68121529 GCF_006229205.1 Suricata suricatta
CTTTCTTACACCATACACAAAAATCAACTCAAAATGGCTGAAGGACCTGAATGTGAGACAGGAAACCATCAAAACCCTCGAGGAGAAAGTAGGAAACAACCTCCTTGACCTCAACGGCAGCAATTTAATCCTTGACACATTCCCAAAGGCAAGAGAAATGAAAGCAAAACTGATCTCTTGGGACCTCATCAAGATAAAAAGCTTCTGCACTGCAAAGGAAACAATCAAGAAAACTAATAGGCAACCCATGGAATGGGAAAAGATAGTTGCAAATGACATATCAGATAAAGGTCTGGTATCCAAAATCTACAAGGAACTCACCAAACCCCACACCCAAAAAACAAATAACCCAGTGAAGAAATGGGCAGAAGACATAAATAGACACTTCTCCAAAGAGGACATCCAGATGGCCTACGGGCACATGAAACGATGCTCAACATCACTCATCATCAGGGAAACACAAATCAAAACCACACTGAGATACCACCTCATGCCAGTCAAACTGGCTAAAATGAACAAATCAGGAGACTATAGATGCTTGCAAGGGTGTGGAGAGACAGGCACCCTCCTACACTGTTGGTGGGAGTGTAAACTGGTACAGCCACTGTGGAAAACAGTATGGGGGTTCCTCAAAAAACTATCAGTAGAACTTCCCTATGACCCACCAATAGCACTGCTAGGGATTTACCCAAGGGATACAGAAGTGCTGATGCATAGGGGCACATGTACCCCAATGTTCACTGCAGCACTGTCAACAATAGCCAAATCATGGAAAGAGCCTAAATGTCCATCACCTGATGAATGGATCACGAAGATGTGGTATATGTATACAATGGAGTATTACATGACAATGAGAAAGAATGAAATATGGCCATTTGTAGGAAAGTGGATGGACCTTGAGAGTGTCATGCTAAGCGAAATAAGTCAGGCAGAGAAAGACAGATACCATATGTTTGCCCTCATGGGTCTAACAGGAGAACAGGAGAAACCTAATGGAGGACCATGGTGAAGGGGGAAAGAGAGTTGGGGAGAGAGAAGGACGCAAAACCTGAGAGGCCATTGAATACTGAAAATGAACTGAGGGTTGAAGAGGGAGGCAGAGGGGGAAAAGAGGTGGTGGTAATGGAGGTGGGCACTTGTGGGGAAGAGCACTGGGTGTTATATGGAAATCAATTTGACAATAAACTATTAAAAAAAAAGATGTCTGTCTAAAGCCCAGACATTTGGATTTTGTTTAATTGGCAATGAAAATGTGAGAAAGTCTTAAATATATGCCTAATTCTCTTGTTATAGCCTGAGACTGTGCGTTGAGTCATACTTAGCCAAAGAATGTTTTTCCCTCCCTTGTGTCCATAGTGATACCCTATTACTATCTCTGAAACTCATTTCTAAAATTACTTCATTAAAGCAGGAATGAATGCCTTCCCCTGCTCATGAATTGAGGAGTGTAATATTTCCAAGTTCACTTAGAGGAATGAGAAGCAAATAGGATAAACTCCAAGAGGAGATAAAAAATATATTTGTAATCTATTTTCCTTAGAAAATTCAACATTTACAATCCCTTTTCATTTAGTGAGATTTCTGGAACAGTGAGAGTCAGATCCATATTTTTATGATAGGAATGTATCAGATAATGTGATTTCCTTTTAAGATTCCCCTTCATATGATGAACTGAGGAAGACGACAGATAGTCTCATCGTAGAAATGCAGATTTTATTTTATAGGGATGAAGGGACATTCTAGATATGACCTCATACTGCAACAGAGGGAGGAAGCTTAATGTGCATTGATATTCTTTCATAAGAGTTTTATTGTACAATAGAGGGTGTCAGTAACTTTTGAAAGATAATTGGAAAGTTGATTTATGTCTACTATTAAACCTTACCTGTAGTGGGGTAAAGCTTGTGTATAATGATAGATGGCGTCCAGCTTGGTATAGTTTTTCCTGCCAAAATACGAAAAGGAGAATTATCACATATAAATGCTAGTGTACTTGTTTGAACCAAAAAATAGTACAACTGATTGTATATTTTGCCATAGTTCATGTGTATTTTTAGGGAAGTTAGTTAATTCTTTTGAAGCCTGTGTTTCCTCAACTAGAAAAAAAAATTGAACCAAATAACTTCTAAAAAGGCTTATAGTTCCAAAAGTCCAATGATTCTGTGTGATCAACACTGATAAATGAGTTATGTAAATAGTAAGGAAAGTAGAGGAAAGGGTGTTTATGTTATAACCATGAATCAAGAATGATGGAAAGGAACAGAATAAATAAATTTTAAGATGCAAGATTCTTCAAAAATGGGTTAGTTAGAAATAAACTTTTATAAATGATAAGGAATCATCTTAAAATTTGCAATTTTGCTGTGAATTAATTGAACACTGGGTTCCATAAACATTTCCTAATATTGCCCCTTTCAAAGCAATTTCTGGAAAGAAAACTCTGTATGTGCAATTGCCTCCTGATGTATTTTGGCCCTCTTGTGAGCCAAAGCTAGTTTTGTGACTTAGTCATACTATTAAGCATTGCTGTGTTTCTTACCTTTCTTCTAGTCCTCAAGTGCTCAATAATCCAAAGGTACATGAGAAAATGAAAGAATAGTTCAAAATTGAGAAGGCAATGAGGATTCAGTCTGGTGACATTAAATTTTCTTGGGTTTGAGTTCTATCTAGGTATTTATATAGGAAATTTGACTATTGCAAGCCAAGATGATATCTTGTATGAAGATTATTTGTCCAAAATTGACTTGGTGTTGACAAATATACATAATAAATGCTAAGTGGTTTAATTGCTATACATTTATTATTGGTAGTAGCAGCTGAAGCAAACTAAATTTTATAATCTCCGTCAAGTGACATGTAGGATCTCAGTGTTTGCAATAAGATCCAGAAGAGTTGGTGTTTTTCTGTATGCTTTTAATTGTTCTAAAACAAATTAGACAATAGAAAGGTCATGTTCAGGAAAATTAAAAAAAAACACAACTCTCTAGACTGCAAAGAAATCAAAGCTATATCCACATGCTCTAGTTTTTCAAGACATAATCCAAGACTTTTTTCTTTTTTCTGTAAATACTTTCACCAGGTACCCTTTCTAGGCCTAGGGTTTCTCAAACTGATGTCACTGGCCCAGGCCTCTCACCCAAGATCCAGACTCGTCTGTGACCTTGCCTTCTCAGCATCTGCATCTCGGTTCACCATTAGAACCTCAACTCAGCATGGTCACAACTGAGCTCTTCTACTCATAAGCCTGCTACAGTTCTCTTCTAATTCCTTGTCAGAAAAAATGATACACGACTCACCTGGGAGCATGGACCAGAAAACTCACCCTCATCCTTCACTCCTTCACATCCAGTTCACCATAATCTTCTGTGGTTTTCTTTAACCACTGTGCAACCTTTGAATCTGTCTATTTCTTCATGGCTAGCTTCCTTCTCTGAGCTCCCCTATCTCTCATCCAGACTGTTCCAGTAGCCTTTCCTCATCTTCCATCTCTGCTCTTGTCTGCTTCCAATACGTAGCCAGGAGCCAGAGAGGAAATTTTAGAAGGCAAGTATACTTACTCACTCTCCTTCTGGAAACTCTGCAAAAGTTCCCTATTGTCTACTAGGCTAAGATCAAAATGCTTGCTCTGGCTTCTATGTCCTATATGATCAGGCCAACACCTGCTTCATCAAATTCAACTTGATGTAGCCTTCCTTTCACACCTGGGGCCCTAGCCACCTTGCGCTATGAATTTCTAAAATGTGCTATATTCTTTCCTGCCTCCAGGCCTTTAAACATGCTATTTCCTTTGCTTGAGACACTCTTTTCTGCCTATTTTTCAAATTGACTCTTATTAGTCCCCAATGAGCAGTTAATTCCTATTTATTATTCTGCCCAAATATCATTTCCACAGGGAAGCTTGTTTTGACCTTTTAGAAAAGGTCACATTTTCTTACTAAACACTCTCTTATGCTGTATCATATTAATTAATTAATTCAACAATTAATGGGTGCCTCCAATGTCACCTAGTCTTCTAAAAGCTAAGGATAGAATGAAGGGAGACTGATAACAATCACAGGGAAATAGCTTCACACAATGATGATGATTATAAAGCAAATTAAATGAACTATTATGTTAGAGAATAACTTGAGAGAGGTACTTTGGGTTTGAAATTGAATTTCATAAGTGATCATCTATTTTGTCTGATTTATGTTCATCTTTTTTGCAAGAGCCTGTGTGTCCAAGAACTGGGACTTGGTTGCACTTGCTTACACGGTTTCCCAGCACTCAGTGTGGCATCCAGCACATAGTAGATTCAATAGTTATTCCTGAATGAATGAATCGACCTATAGTATTAGTTTTGTAGGGCCACCATTACAAAGTACCACAAACTGGGTGGCTTAAGGCAAATAAATTTATTCTATTTATTAGTTCTAGAGGCTCTGAGTCTGAAATGAAGATGTTAGTAGGGGTGTACTCCATATGAAGTCTCTGGGGGAATGACCCTTCTTTGCCTCCTCCTAGTTTCTGGGGTTCGCCTGCAATCTTTGACATTTGCTGGCTTGCAGTTAGCAGTGTACCTCCAGTCTCTGCTTCCATCATTACATGGCCTTCTGCCCTGTCTGTTCTGTCTCTTTGTCCCAATTTTCTTCTTTTTTACAACAAAACCAGTCATTTTATCGGTATGATCATATCTACTCTAATCCAGTATGACATCATAACTTGATTACAACTGCAAGATCTTATTTCTAAGTAAGGTCACATCTACAAGTATGGGGGTGGGGGTTAGGATTGCAACCTGTCTTTTTGGGGGACACAATTCAATCCACAATGCCTGTTTCTTTAAGATAATAGAATATTGGGAAAGCTTATATTCTAAGAGTTTTTGTAGTGTAGTTTTTTTTTTCTGGTTTTATTAAGAAGTAATTGACTTAGGGACATGTAGGTGGCTCAGTCAGTTGAGTGACTGACTTTGGCTCAGGTCATGATCTCATGGTTTGTGAGTTTGAGCCCTGCATCAGGCTCTGTGCTGACAGCTTGGAGCCTGGAGCCTGCTTCAGAATCTGTGTCTCCCTCTCTTTCTACCCCTCCCACACTCATGCTCTGTCTCTCAGAAATGAATAAACATTAAAAAAAAACTAAAAAAAAATAACTGACTTAGATTGTTGTATAAGTTTAACATGTACAGAATGGTGGTTTAATTTAGTGTAGTGCAGTTTTTAAGACGTATTTTTAAGTAAGTTGTAAATCACATACAAACATTTGAAAAGGCATTATATTGTACTTTGTGTACTCATGATAAGTTATTTTTGATTTATTCTAGACTATTTGGTTGAGTCCTAACCACACCAATATCCACGGCATTCTAAAAAATCCATACCATAATATGAACCAAATTCATCTCATGTTCTTTATTTCTCTCGCAGGCGAGAACTTACTTCTTCATTTATTAAAAATAAATGAATGTGGAAGGATATTCATGACACTTGCATCATAAAAATTCATACTGACATTTTTGCAAAGACTGTGTGAAATGTTGACATATTTTTGTTATAAAATGACAGTTTTAGTGCAAGTTGTTCTCATTGTGACCAAGGAGAAAGAGCACACAAAAGGAAAAGAAGTCCCTGTGCTACCCACATGTGATGTGAAGCTGTCAGGCCACAGAATGGCAGAATCACTTTCTGAAAAGGTGGAGTTCTTTTGTGCATGATTTGAGAGAGGAGGTCACGAATACTGTCTGCTTTATGCCATCTATGTTAGAAAAGTCATTCCTGATTTTTCCATCAAATGCCATCTTGCCCTCCCTTGAAGACCATTTTCACTTTAAAAAAAATTATTTGTTTATTTTGAGAGAGGGAGTGGTAGGAAGAGATGGAGAGAAAGAATTGGGAGTAGGCTCTGCACTGCCATTACAGAGCCTGACACGGGGCTCGAACCCATGAAACTGTGAGATCATGACCTGAGCCAAAACCAAGAATGGGACGCTCAACTGACTGAGCCACCCAGGCACCCTTCCCCATTTTCACTTTTTAAAAGTTTTCTTAAATGACCCCTTATCTCATACTTACCTCTTACACTGTTCAAAGTGCCTTCTATATATTAACTCAGTTAGTCTTCATAACAAGCCTGGCTCCTTACACAGTTGAGGAACTGAAACAGAAAGGTAATATGACTTGTAAGTTGGAGTCAGAATTCAAACCAGTGTAACCCTTGGGTCTGTGTTCTTACCCACCATGCTATATACTGTGTGCAGAGTTAGTGGATTTTACACTTATTTTTATACTCCTTCCAGATTACCAGCTTCTGAGAAGTTGGCCACTATATCTTTTCATATTTGTATCTCCCATAAAAATCTAGCTCAGTATCTTGTGTGTAACAGATACTCAAGAAGTGTTCGCACGTGAATTTAAATTAGGCAATGTCTATTCGATGTCTGGATCTCTTCCATACCATGGTTTCCATGAGAAGAAGTTAATTTGGAAAACTAGAATCCTGAACAGATGTAAGTACATGAAGGAAACTGACAAATGCTCGTTGTGGTGGTTCCAGCCTTCATCACAGGTGCTTCTTTACTCCCCAGACTTCACCCACCAGCTACAGAAACATGCACTTGGGTGAGATCTCAAATATTTCTACTGAGAATAGCTTAAAGTGTCACTCTCTTCAAGAGTATTTGTATTTTGGGGCACCTGGGTGGTTCAGTCAGTTAAGTATGTGACTTCGGCTCAGGTCATGATCCTGAGCCCCATGTCTGCTTCAGATTCTGTGTCTCCCTCTCTCTGCACCCCCCCTTGCTTGTGCTCTCTCTCTCTCTCAAAAATAAACATTAAAAATATTTTAAAAAGAGTATTTGTATTTTTACAGGAAATAATCATTTTAATAATTTCTGCCATCAGTCAATAGATGAGGAGGATATTTGCGCAGTAGCACTACCCCCAAGCTGCAGAGACTATACCCATTTTTATTTGAAATGTCATTTTATAGATCTGTTCGTAACTTTGGCACTTGTTTGCATGTTCTCTATGTACAAATACAAGATTAATTAAAAGCAAATAAAAGCTTTAATCTTCAAATTTAAATCTGGCTGTTCTGAAATAATGTAGCCATATTGGTATCTATTTGCTTGTAGGAAATTCTGCTACATAAGAATTTAAATTTAATTTTGCCTTTTTATTATGTGCTATGTGCATCACAAGCCTGTGGGCAATAGATGAGCTTTAATAAAGCTAAAAATAAATAAAATGGGCATGTTAATAAACCTTGTGACTCATTAAACATTTGGACTCACTGAATATATATCTATTAATTTTAGATGAGACTACATTAGGAAACCTTTGTTACACGAAGGTTGTAATTAAGTGAATAATATATTCAAATTCAATACAAAACATCTTCTTCCACATCTTTTCACTGACAATTCTTTAGTAAGAAATTTCAAGGAAATGAAAGACTTAAAAATTAATGATTAACCATGCAACTATAACAATTCACAGTTCTTTGTAATGAATTAAAAATTTAAAAATATGTCCAAATAGATTCTTTTCTCACATCTCTTGATTTTCTTCTTAATCTATGCTAGCATTTGTGATTTAGTTTTATTAAGAAAGTGCACTTGTCTCTTAACCCTCTTTATTGTTCTGTTCCATTTGTAGATTTGAAAATTTCCCCTTAGATTCTATTAAAACACATGCCCTCTGACTTTTTTCCTCCTCTGTGAAATATTTGTCTTTCAAGAAGCTCTTTAGTTTCTGACCTAAGGTTAATCCATATGTAAACACTTTATTTTGAGAATCATTTTTTGTACTACCATCAATTATCCATGAAAATAAACAGCAGCTTATGAGTGTATAACTATAAAAAAATGAACACACTTTTCTGTTTTTGTTGTTGTTGCTGTTAGTTTCCTTTGGAATTTCGGTTTGCTTTTCAAATTGAATTGTGTATCCATTTGCTATGGCTGTGTAACCAAGTACCACAAACTGAATGTCTTAAACAAAAGAAATTCATTGTCTTACAATTCTGAAACCTAGAAGTCCAATATCAGGGTGTTGGCAGTATTTGTTTCTTCTGAGGGTTGTTTCAAGCCACTTTCAAACCTTCCGATGGTTGATTGGCCATCTGTGGTGTTCTATGGCTTGTAGATGCATTATGCTGATTTCTACCCTTATGCTCATGTGTTGTTTTACCCTCTGTGTGTGTGTGTGTGTGTGTGTGTGTGCTGTGTTTAGATTCCCCCTTTTATTAAGGATATAGATGTATTGAATTAGGGGCCACCCTAATGACCTCATGTGATACTGTGATTTATAATTAGAAATATATGTTTAGTCTTTGTCCTTGTTTCTGGTACAGAACTCCTAAAACCTTCAGAATTTCCTAAGTGATGGGAGCGGTAATGGTGTCTTTTGCTATATTATGGAGGTGACTCTGGAAAGCACTTAAGGATGGAGGCTGGTTGTCAATGGAGCCAGCCATGTGATTAAAGGATTGGAACTTTCTCAACTTCTGGAGAGGTGAAAGGGGCTGGAAGTTGAATCAATCAATCACCAATGGTCAATGAGTTAATCAACCATACCTATGTAGCGAAGCCTCTATAAAAACCAAAAAGGTGTGAGTTCAAAGACCTTACAGGTTGTGAACGTGTGGAGGTGCTGGGAGGGTGGCATCCCTGGAGAAGGCAAGGAAGCACCACACCTTCCCCCCATTCCATCTCCTCTGCATCTCTTAGATCTGGCTGTTCCTGAGTTATATTCTTCTATAGTAAACCAGTGACCTAGTAAGTAAAATATTACTCTGTGAGTTCTGTGAACCCCTTTATTAATTGAGTCCAAGGAGTGGGTGGTAGCAACCTCCATTTATAGCCAGTCTGTCAGAAGTGCTGGTGACAATCTGGACTTGTGACTTGTGTCTGAAGTGGGTGGAACAGGGGGGACACAAGGTACAGTCTTAAAGGACTGAGTTTTTATCCTGTGAAATCCAGTGCTGCCTCTTGTAGATGGTGTCAGAATTGAGTTTAATTGTAGGACACCTAACTGGGTGTCTGGAGAATTGCTTTGATGGTGTGGGGAACCCCACCACCACGTACACATTGAAACTGGTACCAGAACCTATTTACACCATCTTAACTTGATCATCTACAAAGACTGCATTTCCATATTTCTTTTTTGTATTGCTGAAAAAACTGAGGCTTAGAAAGGCTAAAAATCATTAGAGATAGGCAAGTATATCACTTAGGGTGTTTGTGGCTGCAAGTAACTGAATACCCAAAAAAGTGGCCTTCACAAAGCATTTATTTTTTACATTTAAAGAGATTGGTAGGGTAATAGAGATCTGATTAATTCTCTGGCTGAGCAATGTCATCAAGAACACAGCCCCTTTTATCTTTCCTTTTTGTCATTCTGAGCATTTATCTTTGTCAGGTCCCCTTGGGTCATGTGGTCATGTCCTCAATAAAGGAAGGTGAAAAGCTACATATGTGGTCTTTAACAGCTTCAACATTGGGAACCAATGAATGACTGTTTGGTGGAGTCTGTCATAGGATGGGTGCTGTTAATCTCCTCTGCATGCCGCTTTACAAAGACAATTAATAAAAAGACTCCTTTTGGAAATTAGAGATAAATCCTTCATATAGTCTGACATAAAATCATTAGTGATCAAGGGGGAAAGAATGAGGCTTCATGACATGTTTGGATATAAATTGATTCGGGGTGCTTTTAAATGTACTTTGTGCAAATATGGAAAGAAGAAAACTAAAGTTCTGAGGTTCTGATGGTGGAGAATCTACACACTCACGTGCACACACACACACACATACGTGTCTTGTCATGCCAAATTAACATGAGGCTAGTGAGGTCGTTTGGCAGTGCAAGTGATTATACAAACTAATAGACTAATATAAAGTACAGTAGAAATGTTCACAACTATGAAATTCTGCAAAACCTTCAGATTTATCGAGTTACTTTCTAGTAGAGAGGGGCTCATTAGCAACACAATTTGATAATAAGAGCACCCCTTTCTCTTTACTCTAAACGCAGGACTAACACAATAGAAGATCTGTGCCTTGAGATATCAAACAGGGCATAATCAAATTTAATGGTAAATATTGTGTTTCTCATTAAATTTCAACCACTCCCACACCCCAGATTTAGCACCATTTGATGCTTTTTGCCTGAGTACATTTTTGCAATGACAGTTGCATCCACTTTTGCAAATCACACTTTATTTTATGTTTTTAACTTTTTTTTAATGTTTATTCATTTACTTTGAAAAAGAGAGAGTGTGCGCGCATGCACAGGAAGAGAGGGGCAGAGAGAAAGAGCACTTATGAGAAAGAATCCCAAGCAGAGATCTCACAAACCGCAGGATCATGACCTGAGCCGAGATCAAGAGTCAGAAGGCAAGCCACACTTTATAGGAAATTTTGCTAAAGTGGGGATGTTTTAGGTAGAGTGACCAAGACCATGGAACGACTTGAAACATTCAAATGAAAATGGCTATCGTTTCTACTGCTGCAAAACAAACCACCACAAATGTGGTGGTTCAAAACAAGGCACTATTAATTATCTCAAAGTTCCCATGGCTTCAAAGTCTAGGCACAGTTTCACTGGGTCCTCTGCCCAGGTTCTCACACATGCAATTTCATCCAGAGGCTTGACTGTGAGAGGATCTGCTTCTGAGTTCATGTAGGCTGTTGGCAGAATTCATTTCCTTGAAGCTAAATGGTAGACAGCTCTGACTTTTCACTACCTGTTGCCTGGAGGCCCCAAAGGCCACCTGCAGTTCCTTACCATGTGAGCTTCTATAACATGACTCTGACTTTATCAGCCTGCAGGAAAGTCTCCACACTTTGAAGTGTCTGACTTCAGATAGGGTCTAGTCACTCTTTCAAAGGCTTTCACAGGATTAGGTCAGGCCCACCCAGGATGATCTTCCCTTGGATTAACTCAAAATCAGCTGATTTGGGGCCTTAATTATACCTGCAAAATTCTTTCATCTTTGCCATATTCTGTTGCTTAGAGGCAAGTTGCAGGTCCCATATGCACTCAAGAGGAGAATAAACTGGGTGTGAATACCAGGGGCTGGGAATTGTGGGGCCACCCTAGGGGTTGTCTACCACATTCACCTAGAGAAGGCACAGATGGGCATGATAGCATTGTATTTTTATGTGGAATTTATTATTTCCCTCAACTCCCATTAGTGATTATATCCCGTTTTTAAGGGTGGGGAAACTGAGACTCAGAATAGTTAGACCATTTGGCCGAGGTCACTCCCTAAGGAGATCATTTCAGACCAGCTCTGTCTGAATTCAAATCTTGTACGCTTTCCATGTTATGTTACCTTATTCTACTGCAGAATCCTCAAGGAATCAATCTGAGATTAGTAAACAGAAGTTTTAGGGAAATGGACATCTGACATTTTCTAATAGTAACTCTATTATGGTGTGGAGTGAACTTAGTTTCACACAATGTTTTTAATCCTCACGTGAGTATTGGAATCACTTGGGGACTTTGAGAATAGATGTTTGGTTGGACTAGAAGACCTTCAAGATCTCTTCTGACCTTGAGAGTCTATAATTCTATGATGCTGGTATTCAATAAGGGTTAAATATGATTTATAAAGAGTCATTCTGAAAGGTCCCAAACTTTGTCATTTTCTTGACTTACATACTCCGTAGAAATCTCTTCCAGGAAAACCAGTGTGTTGTGTGAGGAAGGCAGATTTGTAGTTATAAATCTAGATACAGTGAGGAGTACTAGAGAGATGTAATAGAGAATGTTCTAGAGATTTTATTGGGAAGGAGACTAAAAAACCCTCACAATGACCACATATTTGACATCATTCTCCACAATATTCTAAAATTCTATTACTTCATTTACCCCACCTCTGTTGTAATAATTTTTGATTTTTTAAAAAATGTGAGCCTTGTATGATGGTTGATTAATACTGATTTCTTTTCAGCTTAGCTAGAAACTGAATCCATTTCATATACTTGATTTTCTGTTTTCCTTACTCTTCAGATTGTTATATATTTCCCACATTTTTGCCTTTATCTTTTGCTTTTCCTCATTTGATTTCCCTTGTCTATTTCCTTTATGAAATTTTAATTTCCTTCTCAGCTTTATCTTCATAACATTAAACCTGCCGTTATTTGCAGTTTTCATGTGGTTAAGGTTGGTCTGTTGATTGCCTAGTGTCTGCTGAGTCAGCACCCTCCAATACATCCCACTTTCTAAATTATGTACGCTTTTTCCAATACTTAAACTTTGATTTAAACTTACTTGAAATAGATAGTGCAGATTTTAGAAATTTAAATATAGTAGGTGATGAAATATTACATTTTAGAAAGTGGTGGTTGTGAATATGCATTAAAGGTGTTTGAAAAATCTTTCTGATTGCTCTGCAGCAAGGCATCCTCTGCCTCAAGGGTGTCTTGCATCTTGTTGAGACAAATTTCAGGGATTGGTGAGGGATGTTGTTGAAGAGGTACAATGGGCCAACAACCTCATACCTACAATTAACACAAATTACCAAACCACAATGCTGGTGATTTTCTAATACTTCCCCCACTTCCCACACTGTTTGCACAAAATGCAGAAGGCAGACACTTTCAGGCCCCTGATCTGCATTCTAATAGCTGATTCTCTATGAAGTGTTGTCTGACCTTGGGCTCTGCATTTCTATTTTGAAGAAGCTTCAGACTTAAGTTTCAAATTATTGGAGAGAGAATTGTAATCACCATTACTTCCAAATATATTACTTTTAATTCCCCCAAGTCCTGCCAGTCACCAGTACAAGTAAACGGTCACAGAAGAGGAAGGCTAGCATGGGAATTCTTGAGGACCCATGACACGTGTCCCTTATTAGCGTTCCATGGTTGTTGTTTAAAATCAGATGGTAAACAGAAGGATGAGGAGGCATCCATGTCCTTCACTTGTGAAAAGATAAGACAGCCTTAAATAGAAAATAAAGCAAATGCAGGTAGAAAGCAATGAAAAATTATTGATTCAGATTCCTGCAATTAGTTTCAGTTTTATATCTTTTGAATTGCCTTCAATTTTGTAAATTTTGCCAACCTGAAATTTGCAAAAAGTGCATAGTCTTTATCATTATGCTTTTCCAGCCAAGATTGTGAAATGACTTTTCTTAAGTTTCTTTCTTTCTTTCTTTCTTTTTTTAAAATCAGGTCTCTCTTGTATCTATTTTTAATGACATCTTCACTGATGACTTCTAAAGCTGTAACTCCAGCTTAGGCCTCTCTTCAGATTTCAGGAGTGCATTTCTAAA
Source organism: Suricata suricatta (assembly GCF_006229205.1). NCBI lineage: Eukaryota > Metazoa > Chordata > Mammalia > Carnivora > Herpestidae > Suricata > Suricata suricatta. The sequence continues at coordinate 68,108,957 of NC_043709.1, forward strand.
AGCCTACCTGATACCTCTGCTTTATTTAACAGCCACCAAGTATTTACTGAGCAGTCACCGTATGCTAAGCATTATTCTAGCCTCTGGGAATACATTAGGGAACAAAACAGAAAAATCCTGTCCTCAGGAAGCTTTCAATCTATTGAGGAAAGACAGTGAAATAAGTAAGGAAAATAGATGGTATTACATGCTATTTAGAGAAGATTCTGAGAATCTTCTGGGAAATTCTGGGAAATATGTGTGTGGGGTTGCTTGTAATTTTAAAAGAGGTGGTCAGGGAAAACTTTATTGGTAAGGCGACATGTGAGCACAGTACTGAAGAAAGTGTGGGAGGAAGCTGTGTGGACGTCTGCAGGAAGAACATGGGAGGCGGAAGGAACAGCACTTGCAAAGGCCTGATTGGTTTGTTCTAGAAACCATGGAAAGGCTCAGGGAGACTGAAATGGAACACGAGCAGGAAGAGTAAGATCAGAGCACTGACATAGACCAAATTACAGAAGGATTGGCAAGGACTTTGGCTTTTACTTCAAGCACGATGGAAAATGTCTGAGGTTTGGAACGATCAGTGAGACGATCCCTCTGACATATGCTGTGATGGGATCTCTCCTTGGATGCTGTTTTGAGCGTAGACTGAAGGGAAGCACCATAGCGAGAGACCAGTTTGGATGATGGCTTGGACCAGAGTGGGCGTGAGTGGTACGTTTTCAGATTCTGGACATGCTTGGAAGAGGAGCAGAGAGGATATACTGGGTAGTTGGATGTGGGACGTGAGAGAAATGACTGCCAGGTTTTTGACCTGAGCATTCTGAATGATCCAACCACCATTTGCTGAAATGAGCAACAGGCTTTTATTCAGTCTAGAGGAAGAAAATCTTTTAGGTTTTATTATTATGAAATATCTGTGAAGACCTCCCAGTTTTAATCCTTGAAACTTGAGTTCTTAAACTCTTATACTTTAATTTTAAGGTAATTTTGAATGCTTTTTTTTTTATTCTGTAAAGAAGGTACAGTGAACTGAATTCTTAAGCAACTATGATTTCTGTGTGAATCAGATCATTTTTTGGATAATAATATGTTAATATTTATGAATTTTTTAGCATGTTAAGATTTTTGGAATTTCTCTGGTAAATTCACAACTTTTTCTAATTGAAACATACTGGTTAATCCTACTTTGAACTCCCAATTATCTCTGGCTTCTATCTGTTACTATATCATTTTCATCTTTATTTCTAACACTAGTTTGAAAGCTGACCTTTTAAAATAACATTTTTTTCTGGATGCAAAAATGATACATACTGATTTTGGACAACTTGAAAAATCAGAAAAAGTATAAAGAGGAAACTAGTATTCGACTTTATTCCTTCGTCCTGCTGTCATATTTTCATATCTTGACTTTTCCAGCCAGTGTGTGGAGAAAATAATGAGAGCTAGGAGACCATGATGCACTACCTAGGGTAAAGATGGATTTTCAGTAAAGTTTCCCACTTAAAAGAAGAGCCCAAATGGTCTTGTGTTTACCTCATTTTCACCAATCTCTAAACAGGCTGCTGATTTATTACAAAAGTTTCCTGGAGTAAATGTGCAAACAAAATACTCTAAGAAAGGAAAGAAAAATACTCCCTTTGACTGAGCACATAAATTTTATTTATTTAACAAAACATACTGTGCTTACTTTATGTCAGGGACTGTTCTAAATACTTTATAAATATTAACTTATTCAATTTACCCAATCATCAGAACAACCACTGAGTTAGGTACTGTTACAATTCACAGTTTACGGAGTGGAAAAGTGCAGCACAGATTGGTTAAGTAATTTGCCCGGATCACACAGCTAGTAAGTGGAATACCTAGGGTTTAATCCCAAGCAGTTTGGCTCCTGAATCTCTGCTCCTAATTACTATTACCATGATGAATGTAGATCCTTTGCAGTAAGAATCCAAGTTCATTTTTGTTTTGTTCAGATTAATCCAGTATGCATCTACTATTATTTTTATTCATATGACCATAATCTGAACTTATGAGGCTCGTGTATTTTTATGCACTATTAGGCTTAGCATGTAGAAGGTACTAAATAAATGTTTATTGGGTGAAGGAATAGATGTATAGCGTCATGTTGTGGGAAACCAATTTATATTGCAGTGATTTCCCCATTGCCTCAGCAGCAATTTTAAGAGTACGTCCCCACAGAACATTAGTTCTCTAATATGCTTCTTAAAAATGGGGGTTCTGTGATCAAATTAGTTTGTAAAACTGCATATGCTATTTTGCTTTTGAGATTCACAGTGTGTTTGGGTATATTAAGAAGTGTAGAAGGGCGCCTGGGTGGCTCAATCGATTGTCAGACCCTTGATTTTGGCTTAGGTCTTGATCTTACAGTTTGAGAGACTGAGCCCAGCATGGGGCTCTGCTCTGACACTGGATATTCTGCTTGGGATTCTCTCTGCCCTTCTCTTTCTGCCCCTCCCCTGTTGACAGGGGTGTGCATGCTCTCTCTCTCACTCTCTCAAAATAAGTAAGTAAACATTAAAAAAAAAAGAAATGCAAAGAAGTCCTAGAGTAAAGAAATCCTTTAACTTTTGTTTGACTTCATCAGAAATGCCATGTTTTCATGTAATATGTATCAACATCCCACACAGCTAATATTCTGTGAGACACACGTTGGCAAGTAACTGCTTCACAGGATGAAACCTGAAGCAAATGACTTACAAAGATACATTTCTAGTTTCATTTTACAAATCTGTCATCCATTGTTTCTCTTTATAAATCAAAATCACACCTTTCTCTTCACAGTTAACTAAAAGGTGCTGGGCATTTTCATTCCTCTAGACTTTGCTCATGCTTTCCCTTCTACATGAGCATCTTCCTTCCCAATACCACCACCTCCCAGCACATACACATTGACCTCCTTCCTTTTTTTTATGTTTTTTATTTATTTTTGAGAGACAGAGAGAGACAGCACGAGTATGGGAGGATCAGAGAGAGAGGGAGACACAGAATCCGAAGCAGGCTCCAGGCTCTGAGCTAGCTGTCAGCACAGAGCCCGATGCGGGGCTCGAACCCACGAACCGTGAGATCATGACCTGAGCTGAAGCCAGATGCTTAATCGACTGAGCCACCCAGGTGCCCCCACATTGACCTCCTTCAATCTGAACTCCAACTCAGTCCTCAGGGGCCAGTTCAAATAACACCCATGACCCTGCTCTTACTCTCTCAGAAAGATTTATTCTACTCCTCCTGCTGGTCCCCTAGCATTTTATGTACAAATATATATTGTACATGTATAGTTTGCTCTCCTCCATGTCATTCCATCTAGTTTGTGAGTATCCTGAAGGCAGGGATATGTCTTTTAGTCATACTTGTTTCCCCAGCAACTAATCGCATAGTAAAATATCCCACCTTGACAGATAGGTATCTTCTCTAGCTTTTGTTTACTTTTAATTTGATACATTCACCCAAACCAGGGCACCTACAAGAGCTTTTTAGTTTTCTTTTTTTGAGTGGAGGGAGGCAACAAACAGATACATTTGCTTTTTTATGGTATTTCATATGGTTCTCTTTGTGGAAGATTATAATTTGCAAGTATGACTTAAAATCTACTGAAATATTTAGTGTTTAAGTGCTACTGAATCACAATGTCATCATATACCTACAATGTAAGAAATATATGTTATTTCTTAATAGTCTCCTTAAGATTGAATGAATGTAATCAATGGTCAGAATGATGAAACAGTTTTCTGAAACCTGCAGATTGTCCTGTTGATTTACACAGAAAACTCAGGGAAGAAATAATCTCAGCTTAAGTCATTTCCTTCCTTATTCCTTCTACCCCCACATTTGAAATAGTACTTTATTTTTAAAGGTAGCTGCTTATTTACTTTTTAAACTTCCTTAATAGAACATTAAATTGATTTAATAGTTTCTCTTATGTGCTCTTTGTATATATGTTTTTTTTATGATCAAATACTTTAAGAGTAAGCCTATATATAATGTCAGCTAATTCTTCTTTCAGAGCAAATAAAAATACATTCATTGTATGGGTTCTTTTTTGAAGGAATCCTATAGAATGGAAAGGCATGATCCAACCTTAAATATGTCAGAATGACTTACCCACTCTGTAATATATTCTTTTTTTATTCTTGATTGTTGAAATGGCTTTCAATTATCTTTCTTTTCTGTAAAAGGAAAAAGCAGGTTCCCATTTCTTATGACAAATGCCCATCTTCAGTAGCCCAAAGTTCATCAACTTATTTACCTTACACTCTTCGTTGAATGTAACCTTATTTATTGAACGTTTTAGCTCCTGGATCACTTTCACATCTTCAAATACTGCTCCAGCCTTGACTCTCTAATGAGAATGATCTTTCTACCACTCGAGCCACTTGGCTCCTTGACATCCTTTCTTTCAGTGAGCTTATCCTCCATCCTCCCTCAGATACATCCCTATGTCCATTCAGACCTCTTAATAACTAACAGCTGCCATAATCTCACTTGTAAGCATTCTCTCTTGCTATAAAGTATTATTTCCACTTTACTTTCTAATACCTTTGATTCAATAATTCTTTGATCTCTACTTCCCTACTATTCCTCCTTTCCTTCATTTTTACTGTCATTTAAATTAAATTCCACGAATAGTCACCATATTATTCCCTTGTAAATACTCTGTTCCTGGGCCATCATAAGACTGGTTAAATATAACTCTTCTTCTGTTCCTAATCTAGACTACATAGCTTTCCAGGCTTATTGGTCTCAATTCAAATTCCTGATCACTATATTTGAGTAGACTTCTAATGATGCGTGGCAATCATACTTCCCCAGATCACCCGCACTTCCATAGTTCTAGCTGCTTATTTCGTACTTTCACCTCCTTCCCCAAAGCTCCAGCCTATTTACTCATCCTAACTTTAAACAGATGATGACCTTGCTTTCTATTCCACTGAGAAAAGAGAAGCAACCAGAAGAGAACCACCACACTTAACCACCTTCTTTCTGTCTTTGTGCCTAAGCTCTGTTTTCTCGAAAGAAGTTTACACAATCCCAGAAAATACCAACCGTCTGCTGTAGGTTAGATTCTGTTTCTCAAATGTGCTAAAGAGCATCCCTGCAGTGATTTTCCCTTTTTTCTTCTAATCACGTTTTTCCTCCCTAATGGTTCTTCCCCACCGTCTTACAAACGTACTGTCATATTTCCCATCTTTAAACTGAAAACAAAGACAACCTCTTCTGATCCTGCTCTCCCTCCCCTACTGCTACCACTATATTTCTCTCCTGCTCTTTATAGTAAAATTGTCCCAAAAAGTTGTCTATCTTCACTGTCTCAAATTTCACTGTCTTCATTTTCTCTTGAAACATTCCAATGAGGCTTCTGCCTCCATCATTCCCCTGAAATAGCTCTGGGCAAGGTTACTAATGACCTCCATGTTGCTAACTTTAAAGATCAGATATCAATCCTCATTTTACTTGACCTACTAGCAGCAGTACTTGACCCTCCATGACCCTACCCTCTGTTGGTTCTGCTCAGAATTCACTGGCCTCTTGTTCTCAGTCCTTTGCTTTGTATTTCTCTTCTTTTATAACTCTTAGTGCCGGAGTACCCCAGAACTCTTATTATTCTCTTCCTGTCTATTCTCATAGTTTTTGTGATATCATTTAATCGTATGACTGGATATGTCATCTTCATGCCAGTGACTCCTGGACTTATATTTCCCATGTGTACCTTTCCTCTGAATCTCCATCATATACATGGAGACACCAGCTCAGTGTCTCCATTTGGCTGCCCAACACTCATCTTAAGTTTAATGTATCCCAGACTTACCTTTTAAATCCTGCTTCTCTTTCCCAAACCAGTTTTTCTTCTAGTTTTTCCATTTTAGTAAATGCCAATTTTATCCTTTTACTTGTCCAGGTAAAAAAATTTTAAAGTTCTTCTTGATTCCTTTCTTTCTCTTGTACTCCATATCCAATCTGTCAGTAAAGGCACCATCTGCTCTGATTACTGTATATATTCAGAATCTCACCACTTCTCACAATATCTACCCACCATTACTCTAGTTTGAACCATCATGTCTCACCTGGATCATTACAATCATCTCCTGACAGCTTTACCCATTTTTCCTGTCATTGTCAACACACAGCTGGCAGAATTAAATGTTTTAACTCTAAGTCATATAATATCATACCTGTGTTCAAATTTCTTCAGTGACTTTCCATTTCACTTAAAGAAAAAGACAGAGTTCTTACAGTGACTCACAAGGCACACACAGTTTGGTGCCCTGTCAGGTCTTTGGCCTTGTCTCTTCTTGCTCTCCCCCGAGCCCTGGTCACACTACTGCTTCTCCAGCACACTGTCCTCTCTCTGTTCAAGTATGCCAAAAACACTTCTACTTAAATGCATTTGCTGGTTTTTCTGCTAGAGACCCTCTTCTCTAAGGGTCGTCACAGTCACCTCCTGGCCTCCTTGAGGGCTTGACTCTAATGCCCATCCTTGTAAGGCCTTTACTGAACACCGTATTTAAAGATTTTATGTTATTATTTTATAATGCTTATTACTATCTACCTATTGGGTAATTAATTGTTGTTAATTTAGTTTGTTATTTGTCGCCTTCTTTTCCTCACCAAAATTAGCCCTGGTGAGGGTAGCAATTTTTGTCTTTTATCCGTTGACATACCACTGATATCTGGTATGTAGTAGACCTTCATTAAACTTTTGTTAAATGAATATGTGTATGATGATCACACCAAAGGGATAGCTATTTGTGAGAATTCAGACCAAAGGTCCCTAGCTGGGGCTATGAAAGCAAGTCAGATAATGTATGATTCATTTGCAGAGTGCAGGATATCCTGATGATGATGATGAGCCCTCAAAAGAGATACAATAATTCATCTTAAAATTGTTTATCTTAAAAATTACTTTGGGAAAAGATGTTAAGGATCTGCCAGTGCTCAGATGACCAGATATTATAGGAGGAATTTATATTAATTGATTTTGTATCCACTTTCTGATCCCTGTGTTTTTCTTGGTCAGTCTGGCCTTATTGAATACTCATTTTAAAAACCTATACTACTGAAAGAAAGCATTTCTCACAGAAGAAACATATTTGGAAATTAGAGTCATCTCAGATAAAATTTATACAGTCAATGGAGCATATTATTAGAACAATAAGAAATATTAGAAAGGAAAACTTAAAGTATAACAAATACCATATAAAATAGAAAATTGTCCAAAAGAGGAGATGTACATCAAGAATAGATAATGGGAAAATTCAAGCCTACAAATACAAATACATCAGAAGAAGTAAGAAAGAACATCCTACGAAAAATATGAAAATAAACTTATATGAAAGTACAAGAAAAAACTACATCATCAGACTTCATACAAATAATATATATTTTTAACTCATAAAGATGGAGAACATTTGGTCCAGTCATTTAGTGTTCATGCTTCTTTTGTCAGCTCCTAAATCTGTGTCTAACTCTTATTAGATAATGACCCCTGGAAAATCACCATGGAATAACCAAATCCCTAGTCAAATAACTACCTTATTTAAAAAAGTAACGACTAGTGATTATCCTATTCCCTTAAGTTCTTTCCAACTTTACTTCTTAGTATACTGTAAATTTGATTATACTTATAGCATAGTATTTTCATGTATTTATAGCTCCAAAAGCCCCCTGACATGCTTTGTAGAGGATTAGAGTACATATTATATAACTCTTCTGATTTTTAAATATAAATTTTGGGAGTCTGTATTAGTAAGGATGTGCAAACTAATATAACAAACAGTCCCAAATCTCAGTAGCTTTTGTTTCAAGCTCATGTCATAATCCAATGAGGGTAATCAGGAAGTTGGAGGAGATCATCACATAGTCATCTGGAGATATAATCTCCATTCATGTGGGTGTTGTTGTGTTTTGGTTTTTAAATCTTCAAGTATCTCAGAACATTCTACCGGATATTTTTGCATATGGCTAGTATGCAAGGACCAAGAGAACTTAGAGGTTTCAGGAGCCAGACTTGGGAGGGTTGAATGTCATTTCTCCTCATATTGACCATAACTCAGTCAAGAGCTCTTCCTAAACAAAGGGGCTTAGGAAATGTATTCTCACTGTATCTTTAGAATAAAATAGAATTTGTTGAACATATAGCATTATTTTTATTCCAGTGTCTTATTTAGCTTTTTCCCATTTTCCTTATACTTAAGATATTCAGCACAATGAGATGAAGAACAGTTGTTCTAAAAAAACGCATTTTGTCTTTTAATTTGCTGTCTTTATAGCTAGTAATCAAAAAGAGTCCTAGACATTTGATAGATTTGTTTTGAGTGCTCATGACCATACATATTCACTTGCCTCAATTTTGAAGATGCTAAGTTTCAACATTAGAAAACACTCCTCTTTTCCACATCTTATTTTGTAAATGTGAACCTTCATTGTTTTGTTTTTGTTTTTTTTTTTTGGTTGTATCCAAGAATGTTATGATCAGTTTTTGCATTGTGTTCTGGGATCTAGCAACCTTGACAGATATTCAATCAACACCAGTAGGTGATTATTATTCACAGTCATCTTGTCAAATTTAAGAGGATACACAGCTTCTTTTTAACATTTTGTATTTCACCAGCACTGTATAGATGGGCCTTTTTATGAAAGCATGTCAGTGATATTTTTAATATTTATTGGCACAAAACAACAAAGGACATTTTAAAGTTCTCTGATTCAGTCACTCTTGTGCTTAACAACCTTCAGCACTTTCCTATTGTCTTCAAAATAAAGTCTGGAGTCACTGTAACTTTCAAAGCTATGGACTTCACTGACGTCTTCATCCTTATTTCTTATTTGTCCACCTTATCCATCTAAACTAGACTTTCATTCATTAGACAGGAAGGAAATATTTGCTTCTGATGTGTCATCTATCTGAAATATCCCTCATTCCCTTTTCTACCCTTTAAAAACTAACTTAATTATCTTAATGCCCAGGACAAACACTCTGTCCTCCCAGAAAATTCACTGGTATCCCAGTTAATCTATTGCCTATGTCCTCTGTGTTCCTCTAGTACTTTGAATAATTTCTCTCCAGTAGAACCAATTACATTTTGCTTTGCCCAGTTGTTTTCATGTGTATACACATATGTCTATGTGACTAGACTACCTCGTCCTTTAGGGCACATGGCCTCAGAAATCCATATCATTTTAGCTTTTATGACTCCTGTGTATACCTTGGCCATAGAGTGATTTTAAGATAGTTCATTTGATTAAAAATTTCAATTACTCTAATTTCTGTCATTTATTAACAAAGGGCACTTGACTAAGAGATGAACATGTTAAAAATCTCCTGTCAGCTTATTTAAGGAATCCTACAGAGCTAACTTCAGCTGGATATTTTGAACTAAAATATACATTTTCTTCTTTTTTTAAATTTTGCTGGGTATTTCATATTAGCTTACACTAGCATATATATTTAGCAAACATCAAGAATTGCTTAGTTGGATGATTTTTGTGAAGTGGCGTAACTTTTAGCCTTTAAAAAATGACTGGTTTTTTTTTTTTTTGCTTCTGATTCAGACAAACCAAGGCCTTTCCTGATAGCCTCTCTTCCTATCTCACTGAATAGTAATTATTCTTAGCTACTTTGACCTAAATGGAAATCCCAGACTCTTGCTTTCTTCTTTCCTTATAACACATTAAATGCTTTATTTTCTCGAGCTTAAATAATCAGACTATAGCACTTCAAAAAACAAATTTAACAAAATATTTTCTAATTATAGATGTACCTGTCTTATTAATTGCTAAATTCAGTGTTACCAGTGTAGTTATGTTACCTGATAACGTAACCCAGTTGTTTGCTCCATCTGTGTTGGTGGTATAATGCCACCAAAGAAAGATCGGATGACTCCCTTAAGGCTATGCTTCTCGCCATGGAAGGGTGTGCCCTGGGTGCTGGCACTGGCATGAAATTAAAGGTGGGGGGGTCATGTATGATTTCACACTACAAACTATAGGAAATAACTAGCTAGAAGTTCTTATAAAAAGGCACTTGTCCTACTCTACCAACTCTCTTCACAGTTTCTTTTAATTATAAAAATATAGCAAGCAGTGTCACCAGTTAAATGAAAATTCAGTATCTAATACATTCAGTTTCTACTTCTACATCATGTTATCATGCTGTCTTAGAAACCAGAGTATAATTGAGGTTTAATCTTTTTTAAATCTAAACTTTTTGTATAAAGAAGAACTTAGATAAACACTTATTTTATTTGTATACACTAAATGATTTTAAATGAATGGGGTTTACAAATTATGCTATAATAATTATCATCAGATTTCCAATTAAAAATCACCCATTCAGCTGAATACCTCAGGTTTCAAATTTTGAAGGTTTACAGAAATGGTGGTAATGCAAATATTGATGCTAGTAAATCAGGTTAAGTAAGTATATTCTATTAGACTCTCATGAATCTATGTCATAAATTCAAGGCAAAATGTCAGCAAAGTGAAATTAACAAGTTTAGAAATCAGTACTTTTCCCATTACTTTGGAGGGGGGGCAGAATTTATCTCTTTGCTATAGAAAAGTACAAATAAAAAATAATCCACAACATGTGAAAAATCGCCTGTCTGCTTAGCTTTAGAAGATGGGTTAAATAGAAGAGTCTGATGTATTTTTGTTGTTATTAAAATGGATTAAAGACAAAACTCTTGAGTTTGAACATTGAGAAACATGAAAAGAATGTTTTATCATCCCAAAGCATAGCGTTGGGAACCCATCTCAGGAAGACTGATACAGTGTGAATCCGCTTTTTTACTAAGGGGCCAAAAGGAGCATATGGTGAACATGCAGGGTCTGGTGGTTTAGATAGCCTTCTCCTCTACCCTTATTCTATTGTATATAAATCTCTGTTCTTGCTCTTATGCTGTATTGTAATGACTTGGTCACTAGCTCAGTTTTCTAACTCTGCATTCTCAGAACCTAGCACCACACTTTCCATAAAGTAAATTCTCAATAAATTATTGTTGAAAAAATATATGAATACACAAAAGAACAAAGATATTCAAGTAAAGAGAAAAAGACAAAAAGATAAAATTTCATAGATTATTAAAGTATTTTGTGATAATTTAACAGTGTTTTGTACCATTTTTCTTATCTATCCTTTTTCCCACCCACATATCTGCCCTCATTTATTTCACCTTTGAGTTCCTACTACTGCTCTATGGTCTGAGTTCCATCCCTCATCTCCTACTCAGCCTTTTTTTTTTTTTTTTCTTCCCTATTCTCCTGTTCCCACCCCTCAACTCCACTCTGTGACTTCTTATGGGCGGGAAAATAGATATAAACCTTAGTCTTTCATTATGTCAGCAAATATATTGAAATCTGCACTGGGTCAGGTAGTAAACTAAGTGTTGGAACCTCACAGGTAAACAGGAATTACTGTACTCAAGGAAGATACATTTTAGGTAGAGAGAAGATAGACAGATAAATAATTTTGTAATAATGATATGGTCTGTATTACAACAGAGGTGAATACTGAGTGCGAGTAATTTGAGGAATATTTATAACTGAGACATGAGAGCATCCAACCCTAGCTCAATGTGTGTGTGTGTGTGTGTGTGTGTGTGTGTGTGTGTGTGTGTGTGTATGTATGTTAAGGGAGGGGATAATCATGTGAGTTTTGAAAGACCAATGGAAGTATGGAAGTTCATCAGGCTGGGTATGGGGTGAGAGTAAGAGAGCAAAATGAGAGGTGAAAAGCTATTCCAGATAAAGAAAAGGTCATAAAACAGGCATTTTAATGACTTTTATACAGTTGTCCCAATTTGGCTGCTTTCTTCATTTTTCTTCTGCCCTCCTTCCATTCTATCTCACTCCCCTTCTCCTTTATTCCTTCTCTTTGTCTGCTTCCAGAGCTCAGAGCTAAATAGTTCCTAGAAGGAGGCATTTATATTACCAAAGTGAGGGGTAATTTTTCACTTTGCTACTTAATGAGTCTGAAAATGTTATTTTATATTTTTTCCTAAAGATATGAGACATTTTTGTGGCTCTACTCTGTTAACTGCTGTAGAAAAATTCCGTTCAGTGAATATTCATTGAACACCTGCAATGTTCCTGACATTTGGGATTTCATGATAAAAGAAGATGGATGTCGTATCCCGCGCTCAGGGTCGCGCTCCTTCACTGAGCCCCAAGTCGAGGCGCCAATTGTAGTAACCCGCGGGCTGGGGCCGCTCGTCCCCGGCGGCGTTCCTTCGGCGGTACCAGTTTCCTCCGGTTCCATCCGCGACCCGCAGGGCGGAGAATCGTCGTGGGTCCTTCTCCTGAGGGAGGGAGAGAAAAAGGGGGCAGGAGAGAGAGTCGCAGAGAATAAAGACAGAACTCACAGTTCTCCTATCAGGCAAAAGAGAGAGCTTTATTCAGAAAACTGTCTTTTATATAGGTTTCAAGGTGGGAAAACAAAGCAGCTGACCAAGGTCAGTTACCAGGTAAACAGAGTCAAATGAATATCAAAAGAAACGCCCAGATTTGCCTCAGCAATGCTGGGAAGGGGGGAGTTAGCACTGAATAATCCAAAATACGGTTTTGATCTTT
>NC_043709.1:68121629-68162150 GCF_006229205.1 Suricata suricatta
AGACCAGGAAATGGCAGTCTCCAGCCTCTAGATGCAAATCTTGTTTGCTGGTTCACTCTCTGGAGAGTGATAATCCTTGCCTGAGGCAGACAGAAAACTTGGGGGCCTCGACAGATGGACATGGTCTCTGTCCCTATGGTGTTTATATTATAGAAGGGAACATAGACACTAAACAGTTACAGAGATGACACATTATCTTAGGAGGAGTATAGGATGTAAAAGGGGAGAGAACACAGGGTATTTACATATATGACCAAAGTTTAGAGAGGGAGGGGGAAAGTGGCATGAGACAAGATTGGAGAGCTGAGTTAGATGGATTTGTGGAGTTTTGTAGATCAAGGCTACTCAAAGTGTAGTGCCAGTTCTAAACTATTTATAATGGGTCTACATGAGGTGAATAAAGAGCAAATGTCTAGCAACACTTATTGCACTTTGATTATTACCACAATATCTAAGCTTGTGATCACTGTCAGCCAATGTGATTTACAGCTTAGGTTTATGTGGAAGTATCCTCTAATGGTGCAGCTACAATAATAGACAATTGTTCTGGAATAAATACCCAGAGCGAGAAGCTTGTAATTTAATACCTTCACGTAATTTCACCTTCATTGAGAAAGACTTGTTATGAGAAAAATGTCAGCTGAACTAGACAGTGTGCTTAGTGCCACAGTAAGCATTTTGAGTTATGTTAAGGTGGTGGTGTTTAATTCTACTGCGTTATTCTCTTTATTATGTGATGATGTAAATGGTATTAAAACTGATCATAAGAAACTTTTTGCGTGTTGACTTATGATGATGATAGAGGGAAAAAGTTCTGTTGAGAAGGTTTGAACCAGGAAAGGATCTCTAAGTCTTTGTGCAAGATAAGAAAGCTTTCTAATCCCAAAATTTTATTTTAATAAATTTTTTTAATGTTTATATTTTTTTGAGAGAGAGAAAGAGAGAACAAACAGGGGAGAGGCAGAGAGAGAGAAAGGGAGACAGAATCTGAAGCAGGCTCTGAGCTGTCAGCATGGAGCCTGACCCGGGGCTCCAACTCACAGATCATGAGATCATGATTTGAGCTGAAGTCGGACACTTAATGGACTGAGCCACCAAGGCACCCCTTTATTTTATTTATTTAAATGTTTATTTATTTGGAGAGAGACAGAGACAGAGAAAGAGAGAGAGAGAATGCCAAGTGGAGCCCAATGTGGGGCTTGAACCCATGAACTATGAGATCATGACCTGAGCCAAAGTCGGATGCTTAACTAACTGAGCTACTTAGGTGCCCCTAGATTGTTAAGATTTAAAGTACAATTATGCCCCCTACATAATATTGACCTTAGGTAAGTTATTAAATTTCTCCAGACTTTGATTTCTTTCTCTGCATTAGTTTGATGATAATAATAATGGTCTTTATCTATAGGTCTCTTGTAATGATTGGGTGAAATAATTCATGAAAGCTGGTAGGCATTTTGTATGTGTTAGATATTTTTAGGACTATGATGAAGATGGTGGGGGTGATGGAGATCCATTGACTTGTCCAACTGACAAGTGATGAAATTGGCAGTAGAAACCTGGAGTGTGGTCTATCAGTCTGGTGATGTTTCACTCTCCACTCTAGTTATCCACTAAACTGTTCACTCATGCACCTTTACATGCTGATTTCTTTCTTCAAGTGCTCACATCTTTGAAAAAAATTAAATCCTACTCTGAATCACATCCATGTTTTCTCAGCTGAGTGACAACCTCACCAGTTTGCCAGATGCCTTATCTCATGTTGAACAATTAGTGGGGGTTAGAAGGAAAACTGCAGCATCATGAATGTGCTTTGGAATAAGCTCATATTTGAAAACAAGTCTTCAGTCTTTAATTATAGTGTACTTTGCCAATATATTCATTAAAATATAAATATATTCTGAGGTTCTCTCAAGGTGGGATTATGGAATCACAACATAAGAAATTGAATAAAAAGAGGGAGAGGAAATTCCATTTCAATTTTTTCAAAGAAATATGCATTGAACCCCAAACTTACTGCCTAGCATTATGCTGGGCTCTGAGTGCACAGTTATAAATAAAATTAACACAAGCCTTGCTCTTGCAGAGCTTTTAGTCTGGTGGGAAAGGTAGAAAAAGCTTTTACTGTACAGAATCCTGATCACAGGAGAAAAAATATCATGGAAATAAAAACCATTTATTTATTTAATTAGAAATAAGAAATTTTATAAGTAAATAAATAAATTTATAAAGAAAGTAAAAAAAATTTAAGTGGTAACACATAACCACTTAAAAAATTCAGAATTAAGGGGAGCCTGGTGGCTAATTTGGTTATACGTCCAGCTCTTGATCTCACCTCAGGTCTTGATCTCAGGGTCGTGAGTTCAAGGTCCATGTTGGGCTCTGTGCTGGGCATGGAGCCTACTTAAAAAAATTAGAATTAACAAAATTTAATAATTAAAAATAATTAACAAAATAACAACAATAATAATACAAAAGACTTTGGCTCTTAAGGGACATGATCCTGATGAACCGGAGTTCCATCAGTGACAACGGCTGAGTTGAGAATAGAGGACCCATTACCAGGATGTCCTGCAGAAAGGATGCATATTGTATATAGATCACATTTTCTAGCAACTTTTACAAGAGACTAGTAGAGTGGCCGAGACAATCAACTCTGGCCTCATGCTACCTATGTTTGAATCCCAGGTCTCCTATTATCAGCTATGTGACCCTCGTGAAGATATTTAGCTTCTCTGTGCCTCACTTTCCTCCTCTGTAATGTGGGTACCTCATAGGACTAATATGAGAATTAGCGAGTTGATTCTCTTACAACAATGTCTGACACATACGAAACACTCAATAACCATAGTTATGTTTTCATCAAGGAAAAATGAGGTCCTAAATTGAATGTGAGGTACAGAAAATAAAATTACTATTTTGAACACCTGGGTTTTGTCAATTAAAATAACATATAATCTTCAGAATGAAATGGGATGCAACAGTAGTCAAGCCAAAGGAAAAAAAATAATTTGATGTGTGGATAAAGAGAATAGAAAAGCAAAAAGTTGACAAATATACCTGAAATGTTGGCAAAATAGTTGTCAGTCACAGTGATACAGTTTGCTGTGTTTGAGGGAGGAAACTAAAGACAAAGGAAAAAAATATGAAATGAAAAAAGAATGTGCTTTATCCTAAGTTGGAGGCATTTTGAGACATATTCTTGCATACAATCAATAACAACCTAAAGTACTGGGATAAATAACAAGCGAAAATAAATTGTCAATTTCTTTTGGCTGCTAAAAAATTACGTTACAAAACTGCTGTAAATTTTACACAGGAGGTTTTGCTCAGAAACTTAAGATCTCTGTAAAAAATCATTTGTTGAACCCATTTTGAATGTATAGTAGCGATCTAGAGATAAAGAAGCCGGCTTTTGTTATATCTTAGCAACTAGAAAGAATGCTCTTTAGAAGTTAATGAGGAGATTTTGCATGCCCTAGAGGATTTTGTCCTCTTGATCAATAGCTTGCATAATTTCATTATAGCAAATTCTAATAATAGCTACCATTTATTGAATGCTTACTATATGTCAGACACATTGTAGGTGTTTTTATCCATTATTTTTGTTTTCAGCAAATATTTCCTGACACCTACAAAGTGCCAAACACTGTTGTATTAAGAATAGTGCAGTAAATAAACCTGTAAAAATGGAGTTTAGATCATGGAGTGGGGATGGGGGGGCATTGGCAATAAACAAGTAAATATATCATAAATATAAATTAAGGGAGGGGGCTAGGAAGTACTGGGTATGTATGTCGGGGGAGGGGGTGGTGTTGCAATCGGAAATACGATTGTTTGGGAAGACCTCACCGAGAAGGTGACTTTGGAAAGAAGTAAAGCCGCTGTGTAGGAGAAGAGCCTTCCGGACAGAGAAAACTGGGCATGTGATGTTCCCGAGGCACGAACGTGCTGGGCTGATCCAAGGAACACCCACAATGTGTTGGAGAGAGTGACTGGGGAGATAGTGAGAGATTTGGTCAGAGGGGCATAGGTTGGCCCTAGGTAACACTTCATGTAGCTGTTTATGAAAGTCCAAGGGGATGGTGTATCCTTTTCTCAGAAGATCTAGTGGCAGTAATATTTTCAGATTGCTCTGTGGCTTTTCATAAGGACTCTTTTGCCCAAGTGTGCCTGAACCCTGGTTGAGATTTGCTCATCTGAGACACTGAGCCTGGTGTTTATCACAGAGGTGGACCTCTACAAATACCAGTTGAGTAAATGAATAAATTAAGAGAATGAATCTTATGAGCTAGCCCTGAAATTAGTTGTGCAATTTTGAACAAATTACGTGGCTTGTCTTTGTCTTGGTGTGCAAAAAGAGAACTTCTCCAGCTTTCTTCTGCTGTGATCATAAGTGATGGCCAGTCTTCCCAGCAAGCCCCCTACTTAGTGCTGCAAATGTTAAGAGTCAGCCAGCACGGGGAAAGAATGATGGCCCTAGCACCCCCTCACCACTCACGCATTTTGCTTCCTGCTCACTCAGCAGCCCTGTCGTTCAGTTTGCATTCTCAGCTCCAGCCTTTGGCCAAGATAGTAAAGCTGGAAATAGAGGCTGGCCCTGGCACGGTGACAGGCCTCCTGAGGCATTTCTTCCTATCAGAGGGTTTGATGATATGTGTGCACAGACGCTTTGGCTGAGCTCACGCTGATTCTGGGTCCCTGCCAGACTCTGAAGATACTAACAAAAACTTATCTTTGTTCTCAAGCCATGTATTTGGGAAATGTGGTCCGGACTTTCCATCTAGCAACTACGTGTTCATCAAAAAGAAGATTCTAATGTCAGTAGCTAAGCACTAGCAAGAATTATGTGATGAGTCAGGAAAGATTTTGAATTATCGTGTCTTGAGATCTGAACTTAACAGATTTTCTTTAAGGTGTGGGCTATGTATAGCCTTTGAAAAGAGAGAATAATTTTTGATGATAGCAGTGGCAAAATCAAATAAAAATATTCCTTTGAAAATGGAATTTTTAAGGATTTCTATATTTACCATTTCTGGAGGTGGTTTATAGGGTGAAGGGAGAAATCTGATACATGTAAAACTGGCTTCTAGAAGACACTAAGAATATGCTAGCCTTTAGCCCTTCAAAGGAGGGTTACTTTGTCTCTTAATGCTGGACAAAGCCTTGCCTTTTAATAGAAAACCTTAAGTCAGGCCAGAAGTCAACAGACTGGATGGGTCCATGTGGATGTTCATTCTGTTTAGATGAACAGTAAGTATTGTGGTGTTTTGGCAAAAGCAGCCAGTGCTCACTCTGCTTGTCCATTGGCAGTTAAAAATAAGGGCTGTGTGGTGGGATAAGTTTTAAAACCAGTGACTCATAGCTCTTGGAGACTGATAACATTTGATAAGGCAGTAAGTGAGTGCTGGGCTTAGAATGTTATATACATATTTTAACCAAAAAGGCTCACAGTAGTTTGTTAACCACAATCACATTTCCAGTTCTCCTTCCCTTGCTTATTCCTATGGACTAATTTAAATTAGCATTATTTTGCATTATGGTAATTGAGTCACTAAGGATATGACAGAAACAGGCCAACTCTGGTGTGGCATAGTTTAATATGACAACAGGAAGAACTCGCATTTATATACTGCGTAGCAATTTTTTCAGTGAACTTGACCCTCCTCAGCCCTGGGATAGATAAGCTCTAGTTATTATGCTATCCCGATAACAGGTGCAAGGAGGTTGTGTTTGGCTCAGGAAAGACGTGGGACAAGGCCTTGACCTGGAGCTCCTGAGCAAGTTCCAAACTTATATCTTTCACCATGCTTTCTAGACCTGTTTGAAACAACATTTCAGAAAGTTTCAGTTGAGGTGTGTGAGTAGTTCAAAGTGTGTAGAGAATATAAACATTGTTGACTGAAAACTAACCTCCTCTCATGTCCCCCGTGGGCATCTCTTTTACCTTCCACTGTCACAAGTGAGCAAGAGTGTGCTCTGGAAGGAATGGCATCTTTGTTATAAAAATTCTATTTTCCCCACTTACCGTTCTTTTTTCATATCATTCTCCCTTTGAGATACTGACTCTTTATTTTAATCTTTTTGCTTTTATACTTTTTCTTTTTGCTATTTAATGTTATCCATCTCCTTTTCTCTTGGTTCTGTGCTTAGTCCAATTCTACTTCCAGAATCATTTTATTATTTTCTGAGGTCCTATTGTTTTAACAAAACCTCATAAATAGTCTTGAAGTGTTAGGCCCTTTTAAGTTCCATGTGGAGTAAGGGAGATGTCTGAGTGTGTGGTTGGTTAAACAAATCTGAACGACTCTGCCTTGAGCCCTGAAATAGAAAGTCTTTAGAAAAATCTGATGATTTTAAAAAATGTTTATTTTTGAGAGGTAGAGATAGAGCACAGACAGGGAAGAGGCAGAGAGAACAAGAGATACAGAATTTGAAGCAGGCTCCAGGCTCTGAGCTGTCAGCACAGAGCCTGATGTGGGACTTGAGCCCATGAACCACGAGATCATTATCTGAGCTGAAGTCAGACGCTTAATCAACTGAGCCACCCAGGCACCCTCTCTGATGCTTGTTAATGTAAAATGAAGGAAACAGGAAAAGAGTCTAGGATCACTTTGCCATCATCCCAGGCTTTGTGACAGTCAATGTGTGGAAGAAGCATATTGTTGCCTGCTTTCATAGTTCACTGTGCTTCATTGCTAAGTAGTGTTCCATTGTATGAATTTATCCATTTATCAGTCCATAGACATTTGCGCCCTTTCTACATTTGGTTGAAATGAATAAAGCTACTATAAACATTCAGAGATGAGTCTTTTTGAGGAAATCTGATTTTATTTCTCTAGAATAAATACCTAGGAGTGAGTATTTCACTTTATAAGAAGTTTCTAAACAGCTCTCCATTCTGGTTCCCTCCAGCAAAGAATCAGAGCTCATGTCGGTTGCATCTTATTGGCTCTTGGAACTGACAGCCCTTTTAACTTTAGCCATTCTTTTTTTTTTATTATTAAAAATTTTTTGCAATGTTTTATTTTATTTTTGATACAGAGAGAGACAGAGCATGAGAGGGGGAGGGGCAGAGAGAGAAGGAGACACAGAACCGGAAGCAGGCTCCAGGCTCTGAGCTGTCAGCACAGAGCCTGATGTGGTGCTCGAACCCACGATCGTGAGATCTGACCTGGGCCCAAGTCGAAGGCTTAGCCAACTGAGCCACCCAGGCACCCCAACTTCAGCCATTCTGGAAATTCTATATCTCACTGTGATTTTAACTTGGATTTTCTTAATGAATACTGATGTGGGGATCTTTCATGTACTTGCCATCTACATATCTCTTTTTGTAAAGCATCTATTTAAATATTTTGCTTGTTTCCTTTTTTAATAGAATTTTTTGTCTTACTGAAATATGAGTTTTTTAAATATAATTTAAATAGCAGTCCTTTATTAGATATATGTTCAAGTATCATTGTTAAAAATTTATCATTTATCTGGACACCTGGCTGGCTCAGTTGAAAGAGAATGCTACTCTTGATCTCAGGGATGTGAGTTTGAGCCCCATGTTGGGTATAGAGATTACTTAAATAAATAAAACTTTAAAAATTATTATTTATATCTAGATGAGTAGATAAAGAAGATGTGATATATATTATAATGGGATATTACTCAGCCATAAAAAAGAATGAAATTTTGCCATTTGCAACAACATGGATGAGTCTAGGGTGTATAATGTTAAGTGAAATAAGTCAGTCAGAGAAAGACAAACACCATATTATTTCATTCATATTTGGAATTTAAGAAACAAGTACAAATGAACAAAGAGAAAAAGAAACAAACCAAAAAAACAGACTCTACTACAGAGAACAAAGTGATGGTTGCCAGAAGGGTGTCTGGGTGGCTCAGTTGGTTAAGTGTCTGACTCTTGATTTTGGCTCAAGTCATCATCCCAGGGTTGTGGGATTGAGCCCCACTTTGAGCTCTGTGCTGAGAGCGGAGCTGCTTAAGATTGTCTCTCCCTCTGCCCCACTCCCCTGCTTGTGTGTGTGCTCTGTCTCTAAAAATAAAACAACTTCTCCCTGCAACCTGCCCCCAAATCCTTATGGTTACCAGAGGGGAGGTGGGTAAGGTAATGAGTGAAATAGGTGAAGGGGATTAAGAGTACACTTGTCATGATGAGTACTCAGTAATGCATAGAGTTGCTGAATCACTATGTTGTATGCTTGAAACTAATAGAACACTGTATGTTAATTATACTGGAATTAAAATTTTAAAAATTATCAGTTATCCATTGAAATATCTATGCCTTCATAAAAAATCAAGTAAGCATATATGTTTACTAAACTAAAGAGCATATACTCTTTAGTTTATTCCATTAATTTGTATGTCTGTCCTCATCCTAGTTGTTGATCTATAGCTTTATAAAAAATTGAAGTCAGATGGTGTGAATCCTCTAATTTTTCTCTTTTTCTTTAATGTTTATTTATTATTTAGAGGGGGGGGAGAGAGAGAGAGAGAGAACAGGGAAGGGGCAGAGAGAGAGGGAGACACAGAATCTGAAAGAGGCTCCAGGCTCTGAGCTATCAGCTCTGATGCTGAACTGACTGAGCCACTCAGGCACCGTTAATTTTTCTCTCCTTAAAGTATTTTTGGCTTTTCTATTTTCTTTGCCTTTTCATATAAATTTTAGAATCAGCATATCAATTGCCACCAAGTAGCCTACTGGGATTTTGACTGGAATTGTCTTAAATCTGTAGATCTATATGAGAAGATCTATATTACTGATACCTTAACATAAAATCTTCTTATCAATGAGCATGGTAAATCTTTTCATCCATTTAGGTCTTCCTTGTGAATTGATCCTTTTATTGTTATGTAATGTACCTCTTTTTACCCTGGTAATTTTCTTTGCTCTAAAGTTTAATTTTTGACATTAATATAATCACTTGAACTTTCTTTTGATTCACGATTGCATAGTATATTTTTTCTTAATCCTTTTACCTTAAATTTACCACATTATATCTTAAATTAATTTTGTAACAGCATGTATAATTGGGTTATATTTTTCAAGTTCATTCTGACAACCTTGGTCTTTTAGTTGTGTTTAGACCACTTATATTTAATGCCATTATTGATATGTTTAGACTTTGGTCCAGAATTTTGTTATTTCTTTTGTCTCTATTCCTTCTACTTCTCTTAACCCTTTCCTGCCTTATTTCAAGTTTTTGAATATTTTTTAGTATTCCATTTTATCTATTGTATCTTTTACCTATATCTTTACATAACTTTTTAAAATTAGTGTTCTAGAGAATAAAATATACATAACTTTTTATTGTCTATTTAGAGTTCATATGTTACCACTTCAATTAGAATATGAAACTTTACTACCATATTGGTTCCTTTATCCTCATCTTTAAATGTTGTGATTGTTTATGTGTTATATATATATATACTTTGAAACCTCTTTAGACAATTTTATTTTACTTTATTAAACTGATTAACTTATATTTTTAATGTTTATTTAAAAAATTTTTTAAAGTTTTTTATTTATATTTGAGACACATAGAGTGTGAGCAGGGGAGGGTGAGAGAGAGAGGGAGACACAGAGTGGGAAGCAGGCTCCAGGCTCCTAGCTAGCTGTCAGCACAGAGCTAATGGAGGCTTGAACCCATGAACCATGAGATCATGACTTGAGCTGAAGCCAAACGCTCAACTGACTGAGACACCCAGGTGCCCCTAATGTTTATTTTTGAGAGAGAAAGAGAGAGAGAGAGAGAGAGAGAGAGAGACAGAGACAGAGACAGAGACAGAGCATGAGCAGGGGAGGGGCAGAGAGATAGGGAGACACAGAATCTGAAACAGGCTCCAGGCTCTGAGCTGTCAGCACAGAGACAGACATGAGATCATGACCTGAGTCGAAGTTGGACACTTAATGGACTGAGCTTCCCAGTTGTCCCACCCTTTAGAAAATTTCAGAATATTTATTTCAGTCATTATGATAACCAGAAGAATGTCTCTTTAAAGATGTGCACACCCTAATTCCAGAACCTGTAAATATGTTCCCTGACATGAAAAAAACCTTTATACAAATGATTAAGGGTAAGGGCCTTCAGGTGGAGGAAGTATTCCTAGATTATCCAGATGACCCTGATGTCATCATATTAGTGCTTAAAAGCTGAGGACCTTTCCAAACTGTAGTCAGAGGAAGAGAGGATGCACTGTTAGAAGGATTTAGGCTGCCGTTGCTGGCTTTGAAGATGGAATCGGGCGATGAGCGAAGGAATGCAGACTCTCTCTAGAAGTTGAAAAAGGTTTCCCTAGAGACTTCAGAAAGGAATACAACCTTATCAACACTTTGAGCTTAGCCTGATGAGACCAGTGTCAGGTTTATGACCTACAGAACTGTAAGATCATAAATTTGTATTATTTTAAGCTGCTAAATTTGTGGTAATTTGTTATACCAGCAATAAAAAATGAATACAACCATCAAACATATTTTACTAGACTCAAGAGAATAGTTTATTATGTTTACCTAGATATTTACCATTTCTGTTGTTATTTCTTGATTCCTGATATGTTAGTTGTCTTTCAGTTATCATTTCTCTTCTATTTTGAAGAACTTCCCAGAGTACTTCTTTCAAAGTGGGTCTGCTGACAACCAGTTGTTTTAGATTTTCTTCATCTGAGAATGTTTTTTCCTTCATCTTTATTCCTGAAGGATATTTTCACCAGACACGGAATTCTGGGATGACAGTATTCTTTGGGCACTTTAAAAAATGTTGTTCCCATCCATCTAGCCTTTGTAGTTCTGATGAGAAGTCAGTATTCATTTAAATTGTTGCTTCCCTATATAAATAATGTGTCATTTTTCTCTGATTGCCTTCAGTATTTTTTTTTTCTTTGTGAGAGTTTTCTTTTTTTTTTTTTATTGTCTTCAGCAGTTTAATTATGATACAGTTGATCATGGATTCCTTTGAGTTTATCCTCTTTGGGATTTACTAAGCTCCTTGAATCCGTAAATTTATATCTTTTGACAAATTCAAGGAGTCTTAGACCATTATTTCTTGAAATACTTTTTTTGGTACTGAACTCTTCTCTCTTGGGATTCTGATGAAATAAGGTCCTTTTGATTTTATCTCACAAATTTCTGCTGCTATATTAATTAAAAACTGTTTTCCCTCGGTTGCTCAGATTGGATAATTTCAATTGACCTATCAAGCTCACTCTTTCCTCTGTCCTCTCAAGTACTGAGCTCATTTTAATGAGCTTTAAATTTTTGGTTATTTGCCTTTCATGTCTGTGTTATCTTGGCGTTAGTGTTTGTTGATTATATTTTTCTCATGTAAGTTGAAATTTTCCTCGTTTTTCATATGCCAAATAATTTCAGGTTATATCCTGAATATTTTAAATTTTTTAAAGTTTCTTTATTTATTTTGAGAGAGAGAGTGAGAGAATGAGAGAGACAGAGAGCAAGAGAGAGAATTACAAGTAGGCTCCTCAAGGTCAGCAGAGAGCTGATGTGGGGCTCAACCTCACAAACTGTGAGATCATGACCTGAGCTGAGATCAAGAGTTGGACGCTTAACCAACTGAGCCACCCAGGTACTTCCTGAATATTTTAATATTGTGTTATGAGACTGTGAGTTTTGTTAAGTACTATAGAGAATGACTTTTTTTTTTTTTTAAGCAGGCAAATGCCTCAATTGGATTTAGATTGCAAATTTTGACTAGCCTTTTATAGGCAGTCTGTGTCTTGGGTGGTGGTTTATTCTTAGAAGTACTCATTGCCAGTATGGTAGTACTTCAAACTCTGGTCTTCTTTCTCAGTTTGCCTGCTGCTATTTAATTTTCTGAGTCTTCGAATACTACATGCATTCTGTCCAGATTCGATAGTGTTCAATGGGAGAAGGAGGGTGGAATGTGCTTATTCCAATCTTACCCAGAATTAGAATCTCATATCCTTTAACTTTTGAAAGATTTTTACTTGTTGCTTAAATATTTCCCACAACACTGTCTGCTTCCATTCTTTCTGGTCTTTTATTCCCTATCTCTACATAGTTTGTGTTGAATCTTCTAATTCTAATATTCATAGTTTTTTGTCTGATGAATCTCACCTTATCATTCTTAGTACATTCTCAGATCTCATTTTTTGTTCTTACAATTATTTTATCTGCCGCTTTTTATAGCCAATGCCTTTTTCTTTTCTAAGTTTATTTATTAAATTTTGAGAGAGAGAAAGAAAGTGGGGAGGGGCAGAGAAAGAGGTAGAGAGAGAATCCCAACCAGGTTCCACACTGTCAGCCTGGAGCCCGACGCAGGCCTCAACTTATATACCATGAGATTGTGACCTGAGCTGAAACCAAGAGTTGGATGCCGAACTGACTAAGCCACCCAGGCACCCCTATTCAATGGTTTTTAAATATATTTTTAAATATACTTTTATTTCCAGTTCTGTTTGATTTCCTTTGAAATCTGCCTCATCTTTTCTCATATAGTTCCATTCTTTCATTATATTTTGTATTCCTTTACAAAAAATTTAATCATTTAACATGCTTATTTTATACTTTTACATTTTTATGATATCTGAGTTCATGAAATACTAATGATCTTTTTCTGTGTGTGAGCCTCCTGACTGTCTTTCATGGTACTTTATTTCAGTATTATTATTATTATGTTGTTGTTGTTGTTGTTGTTGTTGTTGTTGTTGGCTTATCCTCATCAGAAATTTTCCTCATTTGCTATAGGTGGTGAAAAGTCCCTTAATAGAAGTTTTACATTTTCTCCTTCAGGAGACTCTGGGGGTCTTATTCTAATTGATGTCTATAGAATTCCTACACCAGTAGGGAGTGTAGATTTGGACTGCATGTCTGCAAGTGGCAAGGTTTGAGATTCAAAATTTATTATAACTTTATTAATAAATTTTTTATGACTTTATTTTCCACCAGTGGTCATGTGTGGCTGGAAGACACTTTTGTCACATCTTAGACAAATGCACAAAATTTTTTAAGTTTCTTTTTACATGCAATATAATCCTTCAAAGCTCCCTACTTTTTAAATTGTGTTTTTTTTTTTTTTTTTTTTTGAGATAGAGTGAGACAGAGCATGAGCAGGGGAGGAGCAGAAAGAGAGGGAGACAGAGAGTCCAGCACAGAGCCTGACGTGGGGCTCTGACTCATCAACCATGAGATCATGACCTGAGTCAAAGTCTGATGCTCAACCAACTGAGCCATGTGGGTACCCCCAAACCTTCCTATTTTTATCAGATGGACCAGTAGCACCTTCACCTCTTCGGGCTTTGGCGATAATTCCTTGTTTCTAGTTCTTGTGTGGATATTAAAATCCTACCCCATTATCTTAGGGCTCCCATTGAGTCTGAAGCCCTGTGTCCTACCTTATTCCAATTATTGCATTGGCTACTTCTTTCTCTGCCAATCTCCAACTACCTTTTCCCTCATAGCATCTGCGAATCTTCTTTCTTCTTATGAATGAAAAATGTGTTAAACATTTTGTTTAAGTTTGTATATGGTAGAAGGGAATCCTCTCAGGGTCAGGTCCTACTATTTTTATTGAACTTTTCATTATATGGTGAGTATTTACGTAAGGTTTCTGTGAATGCTGAAACAAATTACCACAAAGTTCATGGATTAAAACCTCACAGATTTATTATTTTATAGTTCATAGCTCAAAAGCCTAAAATGACTCTCACTGGACTACAGTCAAGGTATTGGCAGAGTTCTGTTCTGCTCCTTTCTGAAGGATGTAGGGGAGAATCCTTTTGCATGTATTTTCCAGCTTCTCAAGGCTGCCCACCCACACACCTGGGCTCACAGCCCTTCCATAGTCTTCCATCTTCATAGACAGCAACAGCACAGCAAATTCTTCTCATTTTAGGCTACTCTGAACTCTTCTGCCATCCTCCAGAAGATGGACATTATTATGCTTCCCACAGCGACTGCAAGCAAACATTTTGACATTGTCTGAACAAAGTTTCAGTGTATGCTATTTTAACATTTAAGGCAACCACAACATAAAGGGATGAAGATAAAAAGACCAGGATAAAGTATCCTGGTAAAGTTTCTGCATTCCAATTGAAATGGTAGCAGAAAGAATGCCACTTCATCTACTACAGAGGAGATGGTAAAAAGCTAATATATATATTGTATTCCCTAGAGCATCAATTTAAGAAGCTACACAAAAAGATATAGTTACAGGACATATAGATAAAATGAAATGTTAAAAATACTGGCATTAAGTGGATGGAGACCAGGGATGCTATAAATCATCCTACAAGGCACAGGATAGTCCTAACAAAAAAATGTGCATAGTTCTAAAGCTGAGAACCCCTGCTCAGGCTAATACAATGACTCACCTTTCTTACAGTTTTCCAAAGCTTTATACTTTAGTTTTATAGAAATAGCTCACTCTTCTCTGTCTCTCTCTTAGTCATATTTTAATGGTTTCCATAACTTTAATTAGGTCACATAATTATAGTATCAGGTTCAACTGCAGTAATTTTGGGTATGAAATACCACTTTTCTGGAGGGAGCGTAAGTGTGTATGGGGGGCTAGAGATAAGCTTACCGACCATCAGCTTTCAGTATATGATAGGTGAGCATCAGAGAGATTGGAGAATACTCCTGATTCTGTGATTTAATTGAGTACATATAGATTAGGAGAACTTCTACATGTGAATATGTATGTATATGTATATTTACTTTTCTTATTAGAATGTTAAATAATTCCATTATTTAAAATTTATTTTATGTAAGTTTTGTAGATACCTATTACAATCCCATATTTTTGATGTACTGCTATAAACAAATCTTTATTTTCCTGATGAATAATTTCCTTTGAATTAATAAATTCAATCAGATTAGGGTTTCTTTTTGCAAATTCAGGAAATTTCATATAACAATACTTCATATACGTATTGGAATATTTCTTTTTTAAAGTTTACAGAATTTCCAATAGATTTAAATGGAAAATTTGATATAGATACTTAAAAATTAAACTGAAAAAATGTCCAGATTGTTTTTTTTCCTTAAAAATTTCAAGAATACAGCTAAAATGTCGCCCTCATCCCATTGTAGTACAATATAGTAGTATTTCTCTGTTGGAGACTCAGAGTCTACCCTATAGTTATTTTGGTAACTAGCTGCTAACATTCTGTTAGAGAATTCAGAATCTATTTGGATGGAGAGTGAAGAAACTCAGTTGATCTTTGGAGCAATTAACATTTTAATCACTTTTGAAATTCTAACTTTTCAGTATGGGCGTTGAATGTTGTTATTCAAATTTTACCTCAGAATTTTAGGTCTATGTTAAAAAATATTATGTGCAGTTGACCTTGAATATACTTTGCCCGTTAAGAATTAGACCTCAAATGACCTCGCTGTCATGGTGCTAGCCTTTAGGTGGGAAGGGTGGGTAGAGCCGGCTTGAGTGCTTGAGCGTAGTCAACAATGGAGGGGGGCGCTCTTCTCTCTGGCCTAGGCTCTGCCTTCTGCTTATTTCTCTTTCTCTCTTTCTGCTCCCTTTCTCTTATCCATCCATCCATCCATCCATCCACCCACCCACCTACCTACCATCTCTTCTTTTCAGCGTGGACAGGCACACTCGCTCGGCTGCCCTGTCTCCTGCTGTGTGCTTGTCGCGGAGAACTATAGTCCGGTTCTCCGCGCTGTTTGGCAGGGGGCGCGCGAGGTCCCGGAGCTGTCCAGCAGTTCCAGGATAAGTTCTCTCCAGCGCTTTCCGTGCCAAGGAAGCGCTCCAGCGCCCCGCCCCGGGCAGGGAACCTCTGCGCTTGGGCTCGCAGGGATTTCCAGGCTCGCCTCCCGCCTCCCCCAGTCTCTCTCTACTTCCTCCGGCCCCACCAGGAGAGTCTAGCTTGCTTTGGCAGCCGTCCTCCGCGTGCCCCGGAGAGGGAGCTCCTTTTTCCGTCCTCAGGGCTGCCTCGGAGCTGAGTGCACGGTACGCGGGCTTCCCTCTGCCTTAAGGGCGGGCGAGCGCGTCTCCTAGCCTTGCCTTCTGCCACTGGGTGGTCCTTTCTCTCCGTCTGTCTTTCAAGACACGCGCCCCAAATCAAGGGGTGAGAGCAAAGACCGCCCACCAACTTAACACCTTGAATTTAGATCTTTCGATCCCGAAAGGAGGTTGGCTTTGCCCGGGCCAGCGAGTGAGGGCGGGGGGAGGAGGGCGGGGCTGCAGCAGCTCCGGGGCTCGCTAGACGGGGCTTGGAGACTGAGGAGCCCCGTGCTGGAGAGGGACGCGGAGCGCCGGGCCTCGCCCTCGGCGGTCCCTCCCCGCTTCTCCTCTCCCCGCCTCCCCGGGCCTGCCCCGCCCGCCCGTTCCGGGGTTGCCGTCTCTCCTCCGCGCGTCTCCGGAGCTCTCTCCATTGTCTCTGCCTTTACAACAGGTTCGCGCGGCTGGGAAGACGGGCGGGTGCGGGGGCCGCCCCACCCCCGGCTTTCTTGGGGCCGCCTCCCTTCCTCTGGGGGTGTCGTGACTTCGGCTGCTTTTATTCAGCTCTCGAGCTAATTCCCTGGCGGAGCAGCCCCTGGGTGAGCCCGACCCCTCCCTCTGGGCCCCCGGTTCTGCCAGCGCTGCCGCCTCGGCTCTGCGTGTGGGAATGATGTGCGCATTGGAGGGTCCAAGTTCTTCACGTGCCTGGGGGGTCCTCCCATTTTTTTCTTAGGGAACCAAATCGTATTAAGCCTACTAATCAGTAAATGCGAGGCAGCGGCAGGAGACACAAGCGCTATTTTCCCGCTTGATTCCGAGAACCTCTTCGATTTTTATTTTTATTTTTATTTTTAAAGAGGGAGACGATGGACTGAGCAGATCCACACCATGGAGTCTCGGGTCTTACTGAGAACATTCTGTTTGATCTTCGGTCTCGGAGCAGGTGAGTGGCCCCGAGCTGGGGCGGGGGATGGGATGGCCCCCGCCTTGGGGCAGCCGGGAGCTGGTTGGGGACGCCTTGCTTTTCCTCAATCCAAAGTAGGTCTGGAGTGGGAAGCTTGGATGGAGTAGGGGTGGGTTTGCATTTGGATTTTTCGGTGCTTGCCTTGGAGACGCTAGGGCAGGTCACACCCCTAGTCCGGGGTCTGAGGGCTGAAGGGGAACTTTGCACCGAGAGGGGTTTAAAGTAGGTCAGGGAAATGGGACTGGGTGCTCCGCTATTTAAAGCTTGGCTGCTGATCTCAGGTAAGGCTTCGCACGGCGGAGGAGGGAGTCGCCTTCCTTCCTCAGTTCCCAGTTATTATCTCTAGACGCGGTTCTCTCCTGCCCTGGAAGAAGAGGCTTGTATTTTGATGGAGATTTTTCTTTTCCCCCCACCCTCCCACCAGTTTGGGGGCTTGGTGTGGACCCCTCTCTGCAGATTGACGTCTTAACAGAGTTAGAACTTGGGGAGTCCACGACTGGAGTGCGCCAGGTCCCCGGGCTGCATAATGGGACGAAAGCCTTTCTCTTTCAAGGTATGGAGTGCGTGCCGGGTCCCCAGTGCGGTTTCAGTTCCGATAACCCAGGAGGGAGTTGGCCTCACGGCTGCTCCTAACTTCTGTATTGCCTCATGGATGATGACACTATCTGGAGCTGCGATAAGGAGGGGTTAACGCGACAGACACACAGCTTCCATCTCTTTCTAAGTGATTTGGTTTTTCTCCCCTCCCGCCCCCACCTCCTTACTTTGTACTCTTGCCAGTTCTAATGGATAGTTCCTTAATTACTGTACAGAAACTCTGATGGCAGATGGTTGATTTTAGAGTCTGGGGAACAATGAATTATAGCACAAACGCCTCATTTGGGTGAAATTGATTTAGGTAGAAAATAGGATAGCTTAATCTTAGTTAAGACACTGCTCTCTGAAAGTTTCAGGTACAATGGTGCCTGGTTGGAAGGAATTTCTTTATGTGGAGTAGCTTTCTAGAAAAATGAATACCTCTCAATAATTTTGTCTACTGTATATCACAAACATATTATATTTAAAACGATTCCTCATTGAAAGATCATGATTCTACTTTATCAGTGTCAAGAGAAAGAATAATATTCTCTTAAATATGATTTTGAAAATCTTTCAAATCAATTTTAATTCAAAGGTATATTTTGTATTACCATTAATTGTATACTTAATATTATAAAACTTCTAAGTCAGTGGACGTTGGCTATGCACAAATGTCTACATTTTAATTTATATTTAAAAGTATAGTTTTTTAAACAATATCCTCATTAAAGTATATTTATGGTTATTTAAAAAAAAGGAAAAAAAGTATAGTTTGAAGCAAATTCCAGTACATCAAGCTGTCACCTTTGGCTTACTAAAGCTTTTGAATATTTGTGGAAAGGTGTAATATGAGATTCTAAAAGGGAGCTAAATACATACAGAAAGATTTTTTCCACATATGGTGAAGTACAGATGAAGGCAAAAGAGAAATGAAGTTTGGTTTAACATATCTGATGAATTGACTAACGTGCCTTCTCCCCAGCCACCCAGAGTTTTCTTTTGTGATTTTGGTGCCATGGCTTCATAATTACTAAAGAGTTGGATATGCAAAAGACAACCACTTCAGCAAATCTGCCACCAAGAAATAGAAATAAAATGAAACTTGAATGTCTGTGTAGTGGTGTTGTTGCTTGACATAGCCAGTAAGTGTCACCATGGACAGTAACAGTAAAGCTCACAATGGGAAGAGGAGGAAATTGACATGTGCTACATTTATTTAAAACAAGTTTACTCTTACAAAAAATGAAAATGTAATTTTCTGTTTTAATTATGGTGAGTCCACTGAGTGTATCTATTGTGATAAATATTTGTGATGATATTTTATTTAGTTAAAGATCTTTTTAGGGGAGGGGTGGAGGTACAGCTTAGATATTGAGTCCTTTAAAAAGAATAACTGAATCTAATAAAGGGAATAAGACTAGGCTGTCAGCAAAATGCACAAGTAAAAGAGAAGGGCCATTAGGGATAGCTTCTATTTTTTTCTTTCTTTTTTCTTCTTTTTAAAACCTCTGATTTTCAGTCCCTGTGAACTGGAAGCAAAGTTATTTCAGGACTGCTAATTTGAGTAACTGAAAAGCTTTACAGAAGCTAAAGCTCCTAATAAACAAATGATGTTGAAGTGCTCTTAAAATTTCCAAAGCTCCTTTAAATTATACTAGAGTTCTTACTTTCCTCTGAAGAGAATCTGAGCTGTCACCATTAGAAACCTTCAGGACTGTGATTTTATGTCCTCATGCTAGACAATTAGACACTTTCTAGGAAAAATGGTCTCAAGGCACAAATATCTTTTCCTGGCTAATTTTTTTAAAGCAATATTTAGTATTCATCTTTATTTAAGTTACCAGTTCTTCAAGGTAGGCATTGTGTTGCAAATGAATTGTCCATTGTAACTACTTATCAATGCATATCAATGAATTGTTTTTATCTCCTTGTTGGTACCAAGGCCTCCACTTAGAGTAAATGCCCAACAAATCTAGTTTTTGAGAACTGAAGGTGTAAAATTTCATTTCTGGCCAAATTATGAGCCTTATTTCATATAACCAATCAATCAGCAAGTATTTGCTACCTGCTGTGTTCTCAGTAGGCATATATAATTGATCTAGTAACTTCTCTTATTCTAAGATTTAGATTATGAAATTGACAACAGGTGGATCTTTGACTTTGCTTGGTACTTCTGCATTACCTTGGAAATGTCTTTTCTCTGCTATTAGAAAGCGTTGTTAAGAAGTCAGCTCTGACTCCTACTGCTTTACAGGGATTCCATGGCTTTTAGAGAGACAAAAGCTTTTAGACTCAAGATTTGATGGATTTGATTTATGGTGAATTGAGGGTGTTACAGATATTTTTGTATAGTGTGTGAAATATCAGAGCAGGATAGTAACAAATTACATAACTTGTGAGATGCTCTCAGATTTCATATGAACCTATGAGATAATTTACTTTGTGCTATCAGATATGTTCTATATAGAGGGAGGAGATTTTGAACCATTAAATTTCTCCTGCAGTAAGAAAACCATCTTCTTTTGTCTCTTAGCTTTAAAATAAGAAATCTCAGCATATAATTTCCCAATTATTTTTGCTCATTTAATATTGCTTCTCCTTTTGGCTACCTCATTATTCTCTTTGGTGCTATTTAAGGTGCTTATAATTTAGTGCTTTTTGAAACTATAAACAACTTTTGTAAGTTACTATGCAAAATGAATCTATTATTAATAATTATATTTTGCTATATATGATAATAAAAGCAAGTGGAAATATATTTCAAAGTCATACCTGGTTTTATCATAATGGCAACTATAGTATCAGTAAAATTGTTTTGTTGTTGTTGGCATTTGATTTGTAGCTGAATTGGAAATTGAAGTAAGAAGATGCTAAATTAGATCATCCTTTAATAAATGTGGCTTTTTATCTGAGCCAGTTATAATCATTTTCAAAAGGAAAAAGTATCCAAGCAACAGTTTGGAATCTACATCAAAATCTAAGTATTTCTAGCTACAGTCTGACTCATAGACACAAAAATACATTACATTTACAAAAAAATAGAGGACTGAGTACTGACAATGAAAAACACCTCTGAAAGCTTGTAAAGAGTTTTGAAATCTTAAGGACTAGTGTAATTGTAAATAGTGTTCTACCTACTTACCTTGTTTAAAGTCTAGGAAATATTTGTAAAGTTAATGTTCAAAATAATGTTCTTGCTTCTCTGTGCATGGGAGACCAAGAATGAGAGCATAAGAAACACAGTTCTAGCACTTTCTAGCAACGCTAGCAGGATTTTAAGATCTTTGGTTTTAACACTTTCTCTGGCCAGGTTCCCAAAGTTGATAGTTTCATCTGTTGGTTTAATAAAATTTCTTCTAAGGTGTTCACAGATTTTATGATGTCATTAATCCCTACAAGAGAAGCAAGATGAAATCAAAGCATACTTATTTTTTTCCTGAGTTGGTAATTTAAAAACAAGTTTAGCAGTTTTGTTTAAAGAACTTTAAAATTTTAAAGGGAAAACTTGTCCACAAGTCTACTTTTAGGACAGTATTTAAAAACAGGACTGATATTGGGCATTTGGTGGTGGGCCATTGACCTTAGTAGGCAAAGGTAACTGCACTAAGAAAAGTGAGGTTGCAATGAATATTTGTCAATATGATGGTCAGTGAACATTCATGGACTAGGGACAATGGGTCATTGGTGCCCCAATAATATAGAATACCACAGTGACAAAGAGATGGGCTTAGAAATCAAGATAGACCCAAGTGGAGTCTCATTGGTTGTTTTATTATGGTGAAGTTACCCAATTTTTCTGCACTTCAGCCCCCTCAATTATAAAATTAATGTTGTTAGGAGGATTAAAGGAGATATGTTCATTCATTTCAGTAAAGTTTTGTTGTGTAATTGTTTTCTTCTAGGTGTTAGGCATAAAGCAAAGGAATAAGTTAGAACTTTACTTTCAGAGTATCTTTTTTTTTTTTTTTTAACATTTATTTATTTTCGAGAGACAGAGCATGAGCAGGGGAGGGGCAGAGAGAGAGGGAGACACAGAATCTGAAGCAGGCTCCAGGCTCTGAGCTGTCAGCCCAGAGCCTGACCTGCGCTTGAACTCACGAACTGCTAGATCATGACCTGAGCCAAAGTCAGACACTTAACCAATTGAGCCACCCAGGTGTCCCTATTTTCAGAGTATCTTAAAGATAGTCACTAAACAAACAATTACATAGATAATAATTTAATCACTGTTATGGTAAATGCTATGAAGAAGAACTAATAGTGCAATGGGAATCCATACTCTAGGAAGTCACAAGATCATGAAGACTATCTTTGAAGAAGAGTCATTTAAGCTGTGACTGAAGGATAGTTAGTCTGTAGAAGAGGGGCTGTGAGGATTCAGAGAGGGAGAATCACAGAGACAAAGCAAACAGCATGAACAAAGATCCCAAGCCTGGAATGAGCATTGTGTATTTGAAAAAATGGAAGAAATTCAGAGTAGTGGAAGCATATGATTGTGATATGAAATGACTGCAAATGAAGAGAGCAGAGACCAGATTACAGGGTAGACCATATTCTTATAGGAGAGTTGAAAATTTATCATTACATAAAGATATATTGTGGTAGGCAGAATAATGGTGCCTCAAAGATGTTCCTGTCCTAATACTAGGAACCTGAGACTATGCTTTGTTTCATGTGAAGGAGAAATTAAGATTGTATGTAGAGTTAAGGTTGCTAATCAACTGACCTTAAGATAAGAAAACTATTCTAGATTCTATGGGTAATCTCAAAGATCCTTTAGATCCAGAGGAGGGAGATGGAAGAGTCAGTGGCAGTGATGCAGTGAGAAAAGGACTGACCTGCCATTGCTGGCCTTGAAGATAAAAGCAGGCTACAAGCCAAGGAGTGTGGACAGTCCTTAGAAGGTGAAAAAGGCAAGAAAACGGATTTTCCCTTACAGTGTCCAGCACTGATTTTAGCTCATTTCTGACCTTCAGAACTGTGAGATAATAAATTGTGCTGACTTAAGCCACTAAGCTTATGGTGATTTTTTCTAGCAGCAATAGGACACGAATACAGAATTTGATATATGGGCGTGGGGACTGCTGTAAGGACTACTTAAAAACATGGAAGCAGCTTTGCAATTGGGAAATGGGCATAGACGGGAAGAATTTTGAAGTGTATTCTAGAAAAAGCTTAGATTGCCTTGAATGGACTATTAGGAAAAATATGGCAATGACAATTTAACTAGGGAGGATTCAGAGGAAAGTGAAGAGTGTGGTAGAGAAAACCCTAGAGAATTCCTAAATTGCCATGAACTGTTGGTTAAGTGGACATTAAAGGCACTGCCCCTAAGAGCTTAGATCGAAACCAGGGACGTGGCTATTGCAAACCGGAGGAAAGTGGACCCTTGTTATATGGTGGCAGAAAGCTTAGCTGAATTGTGTCCTGCAGTTATGTGCAAAGCAAAGCTTGTAAATATGAACTTAGGTGTTTAGCTGAGGTGATTTATGTGCATAGTGTTGAAGGTGCAGCCTGGCTTTTTTCTACTGTTTCTTCTAGTGAAAAGTGAGAGGAGAGACAGATTGAGGGAAGAACTATTAAGCAAAATGATACCAGAACTTGATATTTGAGAAATTCTCAGCCTCTCAGGCTGCAAATGATGCTAACGTGAGGAGATTTACCGTCAGGAATGCCTGCTCTGGAGAGAAAGCTGATGGTGTGGCTGGAAAACCTTTTGCTAGGGTCTCAGAAGTAAGGTCAGAGTATTCAGTCACATAGCAAGCTCTTTGAAGAAACTGAACATGTAACTCATGGATTCCCTCAAACATCTCAGCAGAAGCCAGTTATAGAGATAAATTTAGCCAAGAAATATCTGTGGAGGAGCCTGTTGTCTAATGGAGTAAATTACCATGACACATACAGGGACGTATGTGGTTCTTGAGAATATTATACCAGCAAAATTGCAACTGGCTGGGTCTGAAAAGGGAAGTGAGGATGCAGTAAAAGAACGTTGTTGGATCCCTAAAAGTCTACAAACAAGCAACAGGCTGATTAATCTACTCAGCTGCAAACAAGAACCACCTGTTGTGAAAAAATAAGGTTGACTAAGAGGGTAGACCTGAGAAACCAGAAGGCACAGCTGAGATCCTAGAGGGTGGAGCCAAGGACCACAGAGGATTAGTCTCAGGCTTTGAAATCAACTATAATCTGCCTCGCTGGATTTCAAAGTTGCAGGAGTCTGATGTCTAATTTTTAAACATCTATTTTCTTTCTTTTTGAATGAAATGTCTGGAATTATCCCATGTGTATTGCACCATTGTATTTTGAGGAGCAGACATCATGTTTCTTGAGTTTGACAGGTTCACAGATGGAGAGGAACTGTGCCTCAGGATGGATGGTGCCCAAGGTCTCATTTGTACCTGATTTAGGTGTTGACATTTGGGGTTTTTGAATTGATAAGATTTAGACCAGATTTAAGCTGTGAGTTGATATTCTACTGAGTTGAAACTTCAGGGACTTTTGGATAGAGGGAATGTATTTTGCATGTGGGATGGATGTGAATCTTTGGGTGTGAAAGACAGGCTATGGTAGGCTGAATAACTAATGATCTCCCAAACATTTACATACTAAACCCTCAGAATCTGTAAATGTATTATGTTACTTGGCAAGGGGTGGGGATTAAGGTTGCAGAAGCAATTAAGGTTCCTAGGGCATCCAGGTGGCTCAGCTGGTTAAGCGTCTGCCTATTTCAGCTCAGGTCATGATCTCCCAGTTCATGGGTTTGAGCCAAGTTGGTCTCTATGCTGTCTGCTTGGGATTCTCTCTCTGTCTGCCTTTCTCTCGCTGCCCCTCCTCAGCTCATGTACATTTGCGCTCTCTCTCAAAATAAATAAACATTTAAAAAAAGAAGTAGTTAAGGTTGCTAATCAGGTGACATCAAATATGGAGATTATCCTGGATGTCTGAGTAGGTCCGTGTAATCGTAAGGACACCTTAACTATGGAAGAGGGAGGTAGAAGTGTCTGTGTCAGTGTGATGCACTGTGAGAAAGACTTGATTGGTCACTGCTGATTTTGAAGTTGTAAGGTGGTTGTGAGCCAAGGAATGTGGGAAGCTCCTAGAAGCTATAAAAAGAAAAAAAAGGGATTTTTCTTTTAGAACCTCTAGGAGAAACACAGCCCTGCAAACACTTTGATTTTAGCCTAGTGAAATTTGTTTTGGACTTCCGACCTCCAGAACTGTGAGATAATAAATTTGCGTTGATTCAGCCATTAAAGTGATATGTTACAGCAACCATAGGAAAGTAATATCTATGTTAAACATTAGCATCCATTTGTTTTGTAACTGAAATTAAACTTTCTTTTGAGCCCTCTCTCTACTATGCATGAGAGTATGTTTGTAGGGTTGTTGAAAACTTGAATTAGCCAGTTAAAGTTATGTTAGACTGGGGAGCAGTCTAACATTGTGGTTTAAAGTAGTTTCTGGGGTGCTGGAGTGGCCGAGTTGGTTAAGTGTCAGACTTTGGCTCAGGTCATGATCTCAGATCTCACAGTTTGTGAGTTTGAGCCTGGTGTCAGGCTCTGGGCTGACAGCTCAGAGCCTGGAGTCTGCTTCGGATTCTGTGTCTCCCTCTCTCTCTACCCCTCCACTGCTCATGCTGTGTCTCTCTCAAAAATAAACATTAAAAATTTAAAAAAAGAATGAAGCTAAAAACTATGAAAATTATATGTCAGTGTATATATGACAAAATGGATGTAATCATTTGACTATGAGTAAATAATTATAAGAAAAAATAGAGCAAATAGAGCAAAATCAAGTGGGTTTGTGTGTGTGTGTGTATTTGTTTTTGCAAAAACATGTGAGGACTCTCTCTTTACCCTTTTAATGCAAAACCATTATCTTTTGTTATTTGTCATAATGGTAAAATTTTTACTTTTATTTTAAAAATTTATCTACCAGTGTCAGACCACCAGAAATTAGTGCCTTTGTGTGTCATTAGAGCATTTTTCTTACATGGGTTTTTATCCACTCTGTGAAAATTTTCATCTTTTGCTAGCTAGGTTTCAGTTAGAATCAACATTGAAGCGGTAGATGTATGTGCAAACTCATTTTATAAGCAAACACTTTATTAGTGGATATTTTTGTTATGATGACTTTTGTTTCACTATGTAAACTCATTTGTCGAAACTCAGATATGGGCCACTGTAATTAAAAAGAACCAGGGAGAGAGCTGGTGGGAAGAAAAGCGGAGCGTGACTCTTCCCATTCCCGTTCGGCCTGCTGCCAGCCCCTGGGCACTCGGACAACTGTTTACCGAGTTGTTCTTAATAGTGCTCTGCTGACATTCTTCGTTCTGGGGAAGGGATGGGGAGCCCAGGCAACCACATATCTTTCCCTACAAAGGGAAGATTTAGAATGAGACAGCAGGCCACTGCTCTGAAAGGTCACACTCTGAAGGTCTGGACATTGGGAAGAAATGGTGGAAGGAATTGTAAATTCATAGTGAGATGCAGTAGTAGTTGTTGGGTCCATGGACTCCAGAGCTGGACATGTTGTGTTTGAATCCTTTGTTCACTAGCTGTGTGACCTTGATCTTGTTCTTTAACTAATCTCTGAGATAAAAACAGCATTATTTCTTAGAGTTGATGTGTAGATAGATTATATGGATGAAACTACCTGACATTTACCAAATGTTAAATGTATGTTAAATATGTTTTTGATTTTAGAACTAGCTTAGTGGCAAACCATGCTCCTTGGATTATTTTAGGGGCTTCCAGGTAGTACTGGTGGATTTTGTGAGGGAGCTAAGGTGAGGTGATTTTCATATGAGACAGAGAAGACGCATGAAGGTAAACTGGAGTGGGGGAGAAACTGGCCCTGAAGCATCCTCTGTTCTGTTTTTGCTGACTTGGCTCTATGAGTGGAAGAGAATATGCAGATGTAGGTGGAGAGGAATGAGAACACATGGCAGATTTGGAGAGGAAGGAATATAATTTGCCCTGTTGCACCACTGTTCAGAAGTGGGGGGACCACAGAGAAAATCCACAAAAGAAGATTCATAGCATAGCTCCTCTGTAGGCACACAAACACACACTACTTTGTAGGCATATTGAAAGTTTAGCTTAGTGTTGGGTTGTGAGAAGTGTTAGTAGTTCTGAGAAACAAATGACATGATGGTATTACTTGGCTCTGGTAGGGTAAGCTTGGCTTTCCTTGGCAAGGTGGGAACTGATGGTGGAGGATAATATTTCAGGAGTCTTGAATGGTAGTGTAGGGGCCAGTGTTAATGTTGACAGAACTGTTGGGGTGGTCTTGTGGATCCTCTGTGATTTGGGGTTACTTTTCTTACATTTCCTGCTACTTCTTTGGCTTCTTCTCTTGACTATCTTGCTGGCATATAGTGCTTATTTCTGTAGTCCAGAGTCCCTGGGTCAAATTTTTACCCCAGTGGTCCCTTGAGACTCTGATCTTGAGGAACTTACTGTATTGTTTCCCTAGTAAGACTCTAAGATCCCTAGGGAAATGGTCATGCCTTATGTTTCTTCTGGCCACCAACAATTCTATGCCAGTTCCTTCTCTGGTTCTTCCTGATTTTTTTTTTTTTTCCTTTTACATATTAGGACTCAGCTAAGCTGTCACTTTGGCTATAAATCCTTCCTTTGGTGGAATTATTGTTTCTTCCTCTGTGTTCTCTTAGCATCTTCTATTAAAACAACCATCTCACTGTAGTACTTTATTAAAGCTTTTTTTGTACATTAAAAAAATCTGACCAGTTTTCTTTTTGTGGCTACTACTTTCCTGATCCAAGCCACCACTATTGACTGAATTGCTGCAGTAGCCTCTGACGTGGTCTTCCTGCTTATACTCATGCTCCTCTGTAGGCTGTTCCCCACAGAGTGATCTTTATTATTTTAATTTATTTTTTAAATGTTTATTTATTTATTTTGTGAAGGAGGGTGGTGCAGAGAGAGAGGAGAGAGAATCCCAAGCAGGCTCTGTACTCAGGAACTGTGAGAGCATGACCTGAGCTGAAATCAAGAGTTGGGCACTTAACTCACTGAACCACTCAGGTGCTCCCAGAGCAATCTTTTAAAAATGCAATGCATACATTGTTACTGGTTTGTCCCATTCAGTGGTTCTTCATTTCACTCAAAAGATAAAGTTCTTATTATATCCTACAAAGACCTGCATGAACAGTTTCACCACCGCATTACTTTTTCTGGCCTAATCAGTTCATCCGTCACTTTGCCCACTTTGCTTTAACTCTACTGGCTTCCTTGCTGCTCCAAACAGGCCACTTACTCTTCTGTCTCAGGGTCTTTGCACTGGCTGTTTGCCTGGCATTCTCCTGCCCCATATATCTGCATGTTTTCCTCTGTCCTTCAAATGTTTTCTCAAATATCAAAATTTTAAATAAGGCCTACTCTCACCACTGAGTAAAATTTCAGTTAGTCCTATACCTCACAAGTTCTCCTGATACTCCTTACTCTGATTTGTTAATGTCTGTAGCATTTATCATCTAACATGTTATAGAATACACTTATATATCATTTGCTATCATTTGTTTATCATCTGTCTCCCCTGCTAGAAAGTAAGCTTCATAAAAACAGGGATTTCGGGATGCTTTATTCACTGATATGTAACCCAAGTCTCTAACATACAGTAAAATTCTATAAAAATTTGTCCCATGGATATACTTATTTTGCTGACTAGTTTGTGATCTCTTTAAGGCTTGTTTCTTCTTGTAGTGTCCTGACTATCATGATGGCACATATAAGTGTTTGGGCTAATATCGATGAGTGAATATTTGTGGCATTGAATTGAGTCCAATTATTCATTACAAATCTGATTTTTTGGGGGGTGACATCATTATTTTTTATATTTAAGTAACTTTAAAAAAGGCTAAAGAGCTCTTCTTCTGAGTCAAAACACCTACTACTTTCTTCTTTAGTCGTGGGAAAAGGTAAGAAGGTTGAGAGGGATGGAAAAACGATAGTTGTGCTTAACTTAGTGCTCTGAATAATTCTGAGAGGTCTCTCCTGCATTCCCAGATAGAGTATGGTGCAGAAGAAATGTAGACATGTTGAGGAACCTGGACATCCCTATGCTTGTTGCCAGCAAGAGTTTACAATCTGAGTCTGAAGTATTGTGGATTCAGCATTGAGCAGAGATGCTCATATTTATAAGAAAGTATATTGAGAAACATTTCAAAGGCAAATAAGGATTCATTTGGATTATCTATGCTGTAGTACTTCTCACTACTGCAAATTCACCACACTGGAGTACATTCAGAGGAAAGCCACCAGGGAGTTGAAAGGTTTGGAAACCATGTCAGATGAGGAATGGTTGAAAGAGCTTGGAATTTGGAATTTTAGTCTGGAGAATAACAGATAGTGGGGATGTGACTTTTTTTTTTTTTTTTTACATTTTTACATATTGAAATTATAGTCATGTAGAAGAGGACTTAGATTTATTTTGTGTTGTTCTAGAGCAGTGATTCCCAAACGTCAGCCTGATAATCAATGGTTTATTGACTGCCTTGTTACAGCTAACTCCCTGGCCTTCCTAAACTAGCTAAATCCATATCTCTGGGGGTGAATCCTGGGAATCTATATTTTATTTTATTTTATTTATATTTATTAAAAATGTTTAAATAATGTTTATTTATTTTTGAGACAGAGACAGAGTGTGAAGAAGGGAGAGGCAGAGAGAGGAGACAGAATCTGAAACAAGCTCCAGGCTTTGAGCTAGCTGTCAGCACAGAGCCTGACACAGGGCTCAAACCCACAAACTGTGAGATCATAACCTGAGCTGAAGTCAGACGCTTAACCGACTGAGCCACCCAGGTGCCCCCTAGGAATCTATATTTAGAAAAAATTTCCATGATTTTGTGGTTCAGCCAAGTTTGTGAACTGTTTTCTAGAACTGAGCCGTCCTATAAATACAGTAGCTACTAGCCCTGTGTAGCTACAGAGTACTTGAAATGTGCCTAGTGCAAACTGAGATGCAATGCAAGTATAAAAGTCCATACAGGGTTTTAAGACAATATAAAAAAGAATGTAAAATATCAGTATTTTATATTGATTATATGTTGAAATAATATTTCTGGATATAGTGATCAAATAGATATATTATTAAAATTAAAATCATGTGTTTCAGTCATTAAAATCATGCATCCATCCACTTATTCCATTCAATAAACATACTTCTAATAATATTCAAAGAGAGATCAAATCACCTATTTCAGGAAAAAGGTTCCAGTGGGGTGGCGGTGAGGATTAGACGAGATCCTTTTCAAAGTTACTTTAGTTCCAACTGAAATTAAATTATTCTCTTTTCCCTTTTAATGAACTGTTCATTTTACTGTAACCTCTGATGTCCAGAATGTCTTTTTTTTAATCTATCTGATAATCCTTAACGTTCTCATCAGAACAGTTACCTTTTACAAAGGATCTTGGATCGTTCCGCTACTCTTACTGAAGTTTGCTCCTGAGAGATAGCCTGTCATTAACTACTGCATATCTATTTTGTCAATATGTGTATGTGTATCTGTTTTATAACTATTCATTCTTAATGGGACTGATCCACTTTATTTCTTCCATACACTGGTGTGTTAATATTTAATCTATTTTGCTTGTCTAAGTAGAGGGTCCCCTAGGCAAGCACTGTCTAATTCTGTGTTCTTACAGTCTAACATATTGTACTGATGGACCATTAAATGTCCCAGAAAAAGTGCCAAATGGATTAAGTATGTCAGAGCAGAACATAACCTATATTTTTAGAATGTATTTAAATTTCCAGCAGTAATTGGTAGCTGAACGTCCTCACTGTGAGTCGTATGTGTTGACATATACTTGTAAATGAGCAGAGCTCTTCCTGGAGACTGACAGGTCGTTAAAAAGAAAATAAAAAAGGTATATAAAAATGGTTTGTTCTGTGCTACCAATGAGATGCAGTGCTCTTAGGACCTGAATGTGGAACCTGTCGACTTTGTAGGAGAACATCTTGTTCACTGATGTGGTTTGCTGTATCCTTACTATATTTCATCAAATTGCTAATTATACTATAAATATAGATTCATTTAAAGTGTCTGAGCACTCCAGAGAGACAGCTTATTTTATGATACTATCATTCATATGTTTGTTCTTCCTTCAGAGGCTGAGTTTCAAAAGTTCTGTTGAAATGTAAGTATTAGTGTTATTGCTTTTGTTAATACTTTCCATCCCCTGATGTTCAGAGTGAATTTATATAGGATGCTTAATGGATAATTTAATTCAGGCATCTTAGAGAAATATTGTTGACTCTAGGCTTTATGTTTTTGTCTTTCAAATGAAAATAGACTTTTCATGATAGAAAAAGAAATGTTATATACAAATAAAGGGAAGAAATGCTTTAAAATATCTGAAAGAAAGGATTGTTGAATCCAAATTTGAGTCCAAAGAATCCAAACTTGGGCTTATGTGGGGTTTTAGTACGCTTAATGTTTCATTATTATTCGGAAAGAAAACACACAAATGACTTTACCACATCCTTTAATTTAAAATTCAAAGGTCAGAAATTGGAGCTCACTTTAATTAGACTTTTTATAACATTTCTAACTCAAATCTGGGTCGCCGTTTCCCATATCCTTTACCAGATTCTTCCTGATTTCTGTAATAAACACTAATCCTGAAGAGGCAGGACAGTGTTTTAATAAGACTATTTTGTTATGAGTTGAAGTAGAGAATTGTTTAAAGTTTAAATGAATTGAGCTTAAGAACTTGAGCTGTAGTGGTAAGTTGCAGGATGGGAATTTGCAAGAAGTCGGCCCTGTAGAGGGAAAGAAAAGAACACAGAAGGCATGTGGATGCATTGCCACTCACCTTGAAGACACTAAGACTCTATGCAGAGGTCAATGTTTTAAAAAGTCGCTATAAAAATTTCATTATTCTTATCATAAATGCCTCTCTACAACTAAGCGTCTCATAGTAGATTTTCATCCCTTTGCTGCTGTGGGTCCAATTTTTAATAATTGGTTGCATTTACAGTGAAAATAGTGTAATTTAAATTGTTCTTTGATAACACACTTCCAAATTAGAACATGTTTCAGAGACGAATGGAAAAAAAATGAGTGTTCACTCTGTGAATCATTGACCAAGCAGGAAACTGTCGAATGGGGAAGGACGCACCTATTTAATGGATGATTACTTTTTCTTATTTTGGTCAGCAAATTAGTAAAGTCAGAGGGCGAAGTTGGGAAAAAGCCAGATAGGCTGTAGAAACTTGCAGGCTCAGTCTTATATCTAAAACTTCACAGGACTGATGTTAATTACACAGGCATCAGACAAGAAAAAGCAGCGTTTTAAGTAAATATTATCCTAGCTGCCTTATGAAGAAACTGGAGGGAATGTTTAAATTGTAGCCATCTGTGTGTAACAAAGCTTTTCTCTCATGGGAAAATATAGACTAGAGGAACAAATGCAGAGCTACCTCATTTTACTCTTTCTGAAATTATTATATAACCATGCAACAAATGTGTACTACTGAGAGATATTGGAGAATTCATTTTCTTCCCACACTATCTTAATAGAAG
Source organism: Suricata suricatta (assembly GCF_006229205.1). Lineage (NCBI taxonomy): Eukaryota > Metazoa > Chordata > Mammalia > Carnivora > Herpestidae > Suricata > Suricata suricatta. The sequence continues at coordinate 68,153,674 of NC_043709.1, forward strand.
AAGTTGGTAAGGAAAAAATAATGTTAACTTTTTTTTCAGTCTTGTATGTTGATATATGACTGCACAGAAGGGAAATATCAAATCATTAAATTGAAATAGAGTGTTTCATGTAAAAGGCTCTCTATTAAAAAAAAGAGGAAATCAAATGCTCTGTTGATATTGATGACTAGTACACAGTGAACACATTTATATTTTAGTGGATTCAATGCGAAGTACTCAAGATAAATCTATACAAATATCAGAGGGGAAGTGTGAAAGAAATGTTTTAAGTTCTCACTGCAGAGAGATTGTTTTTAATTAAAGTAGTAGAGAATGTACCTCCAAACAAAAGATCAAAAGTTTTTCAAGGGTGAAATCTGTCCTTGTGGCATTGCAGATACTGAGGAAGAACAAGATATGGCATGAGACTCCGCAGGACAGATTCAGCTGTCAGGATGTGATGCATGAAAGGACCTGGGTACTGCTGGCTCTGGAACTGGGTCTCTCTGGCACAGATTGATGCTAACATTTGAAACTGAAATAGGCCATTTTGCACATGGTGCATCATCCCTCTCTAGGAGAGATGGGCTTATAATAAATGTTAATCAGTCACTATTCCCTCCTCCAGATAGACTCGTTAAGCATTTTTGCGTTTTGATTTCGAAAGCACTATTATCTTTGGAGCTATAGTTTAATTTTATCTGTAGCTATAGCTGTAAAAAAAAAATTACTGGTAAAAAGTGAAAATGACAGCCAAGGAGTGCCTGGGTGGTTTAGTCAGTTGAGCGTCCGACTTCGGCTTAGGTCATGATCTCGTGGTTCATGAGTTTGAGCTCCGCATTGGGCTCTCTGTGGTCAGTGCAAGGCCTGCTTTGGATCTTCTGTTCCCTTCCTTCTCTGCTCCTCCCTCATGGACACACACTCTCTCTCAAAATTAAACATTAAAAAAAAAGATGACAGCAAAATCATAAGCAGGATGCTAAAAAAGATTGAAACAATAATATTTGACTTCATCGATATCATTGTGTTTAATATTACCATGTACTAACAGTGGTTGGTTATTAGTTGGTTATTCTTTTTTTGTAATATACACATCTTGTTATTGACATCATTAGCAAAGAATACAGATTTGGACTTGTCTGAAGTTTTATTCCACTGAATTTTTCACTATTATTCTGAAAGAAAATGCATAGCAATGATTTTACCAAATCTCTTACCAATTTCTTCTTGAAGTTTACCATTAATACTTATTTATGAGTGTGAATTCTTTCCTCCCCTTGATTTACAGTGATGGGTGGTGGTGAATGGGTGAGTTTGGAAGACTGACCCAATCAGATGTTGTTTATTATTTCCAGGTCAGTAGTGTGCTGACCAGATCGCTTGAGGTATTTCTGTTATAAACAATAACTGTTTAGGATCTCCCTTGTTGATTCTTTGAACAAAAAAGGAAGCACTGCTGAATTACTTGATTAGTATGATATAGATAGCATTCTAGCTTAATTTCAGTCATAGTCTTATAAATGTGTACATGCAATAGAGATATTTTAAGTATACTGTCTGTGAGATAGACTCTCACATTCTCCTAATAATCACAAAAGCAAAATCCTATTTTTCCTTTTCATCTAATCTCTTCATTTGGATTCACCACTTTCCTCCTAAATAGCACTTTATTCTTCCTGATCTCTTTGGCTGTTCTCTTTTGTTGACATCTACATTATTGTCATCAAAGATTTGTAGAGTCCATACAGTCTCCATTTAACAGTGTCGCACGGGCTTTATTGCAAGTCCCTATCATTTTAAATAATTTATTCATTTTATTGCTGTTATCCTGGATTTCAAGTTGGTAAATTTTGCAACAACTCTGAGAAACTCTAGTTTTATAAAATTACTTTATTCCATGAGCTGTATCAGTTGCTTTAGTATATACTTCCGATGTTAACTTTTTACTGAATAAAGCACATTATTATTTTGTATTGATACTCCCTTTAATAAATGAAGGCTTACTCTCTAAAAGTAATCTTTAAAATTATAACAAATAACCTTTAATAATGATTTATTTACAAAACCATTATTATAGCTTTAGAGCAAATCAAAATATTTAAAAAATGTACTGATACCATTAAAAAATTACCAAGCAGTGCATAGAATAGACATTCTTCTTACTCCATCTCTTAACACTGTTCCATTTATATAGAGACTTCTTATATTTAATTCATTTTTCTACTTTTGAAATTATTTATGCCTACAATGCTTTTATAATCATGAAAAAATAATATATATTTTTCAGAACCATTAAGTTAGAAGTTTTTCCTCTCAAAAATGATCATTATTCCTTATGGAATTAAGTCCATCTACTTTTTAATTATAAATATTTTCATTTTGACACAATTAACTTGCAACTGAATGTTCAAATCTTTAGTGTTTGAGGGGCGCCTGGGTGGCTCAGTTGGTTAAGTGTCTGACTTTGGCTCAGGTCATCATATCGTGGCCTGTGAGTTTGAGCTCTGTGTTGGGCTCTGTGCTGACAGCTCAGAGCCTGGCCTGGAGCCTGCTTCAGATTCTGTGTCTTCCTCTTTCTTTGCCCCTTCACCATTTGCACACACACTCTCTCTCAAGTATAAATAAATCGTAAAAAAATCTTGAGTATTTGATAAATTTTGATAATCATGTAACCACTACCCAAAATAAGACATAGAACATTACTATTTCCCCAGAAAGTTTCTTCTGTCCCTTTGTGGTACATTTTTCACCCCATCATCCACATGATTTCTTATGTGCTAGATTGAGTGCCTGTATTTGGGTTTTATCTAAATAGAATCATGCAGTATGTACTTCTTGGTGTCTGGCTTCTTTCACTTAGCATAATGTTTTTGAGATTTATCAATGTCATGTGCATCAGTAATTCATTCCTTTTTGTAGCTGAGTATTATTCCATTATAGGAGTATACAACTGTGGCTGAGTATTATCTCATTGTATGAATATACCACTGAGGCTAAGTATTATTCCATTGTTTGACTATACTGCTTTGGCTGAGTATTATTCCATTCTATGAATATACCACTGTGGCTGAGTATTATTTCATTGTATGAATATACTGCTATTGATAAGCACTTGAGTTGTTTCTAGTTTTTAGCTTTTTGAGTAAGGCTGCCATAAATTTGTTTGTACAGTCTCTTTTGGACATAAACTTTTGTTTCTCCTGGGGTAAATACTTAGGAAAGAAATTACAGGGTAGATATATTTAACTTTCTAAGAAACTGCCTAACAGCTCTCCAGAGTAATTGTACCATTTTGAATCATTCTGGACTCCTGTAGAAATGCGCCACATTTTCATGAACATTTGATTTTGGTAGCCTTTTTAAATGTTTATTTATTTATTTTGAGAGAGAGAGGGAGAGAGTGTGAGTGAGGGCGGAGGAGAGAGAGAGGGAGAGAGAGAAAAATCCCAAGCAGGCTCAGTGCTGTCCGTGTAGAGTCCAGCACAAGGCTTGAACTCACAAACTGTGAGATCATGACCTAGGCTGAAACCAAGAGTTGACTGCTTAATCAGCTGAGCCACCCAGGCACCCCTGTTTTCTTTGATTTTAGCCATTTTTGTACATGTGAAGGGGTAGTTCATTTTGTATTTAATTTGCTTTTTCCTGATACTATTATATACTATTCACTGACCACTATTTTCTTTTTGTAAAACAACTGTTCAGTTGTCATGCCCATTTAAAAAATGGGGTTTTCACCCTTTTATTGTTGGTTTTTGTAAGATTTCTTTGCATATTGTGACTACAGATCATTATTTAATGTATGTTTTGTGAATATATTCTCTGAAGTTTGTGGCTTATCTATTCATGTTCTTAATAGAGCCCTTTGATGAACAGAGCCATTTACTTTTCATGAAATCCATTGATAAAAAATTTATCATTTATTTATTATATGATTGGTGCATTTTGTGTTCCATCAAAGAAATCTTATAGCCACCTAATTTTACAAACCTCTAAAATTTTAAAAACCTCTTAATTTGTGAGTTCCTTTCCCCAACATATAAATTCTGCAGAATGAAACAGATCTAAATTATGTTAAAATTTTAAAGCAGATTGTCACATAATTATTGCTTCCATGGTTCAGGCACATAACACAAATGAGTTCACTGTACTACATATGAGATTATAAGAGGTCAGTGGCTAAATGGAAAAAGTTGAGACTTATAGCTATTCAGATTCAAATTTCATTTCTGGAGATTGGTGGGCTGTTGGGGGCCGTGACCCCTGGCTTAAGGAATTCTTGAAATAGAGTGGTATTGAATGATTTTTGTCTTTGATCATTCCTTAAATCACGAGCTCTTTCAGGTGAGAAGGAGTGATCAGTCTGTTGATAAAAGCAAACAAACAAACAAACAAACCAGTTTTTCAGATAGTCTGCCCCTGCTGCTTTTTTTCTACCATGATGATGAGTTTATCTATGGGAGGCACATCCTCTGGTTCATCCATCTGTGAGGTGTGTGTGTGTGTGCATGTGCACACATGCATGCACGTGTGTGCTTGTGAATGTCCTATGTCCATCCCTCCACTGCTCTGTTGGCTTCCTTGTCAGTTGGTCGGAACCTGGCTGACTACCTTATTTTAGTCTCACTGGTGCTATAATAGCCCCATGAGGTGTGTGCCTAACTCCCTTTTGACCCTGGCCTGAGTGGTTGGCCCCTCTGTATTTCTGTCTATAAAACCACCTCATTGCTTCTCCGGTATGCTCTTTGGCAAGATGCCCAACCAGTCCTTGGGAAGGGTAAATCTCAGTGCGTCCTGTCTTCTTAGCCCGCTGCACTACTGAGTTGGCTTTGACGTAGCTGGCCTCGGAGCTGACAGAGGTCTGGCAGTCCCCCAGAACATCATCTCCTGTTCAGAGGGGAGTGGATAAGAGGTCTCCTTCGCTCTCTTGGTTAATGCCACGCCCTCTAGGCCAAAGCCTCAAGAGAGGAAAACCTTTCTTCTATACTCCTCTTTTTATTTTCTTTGCAAACCTCGCTAGTCTTAAGGAATATTTTTTAATTTTAATTTTAATTTTTTTATTAAAAAAGCTTCTTGCTTCTCCCTTCTGCTCCTTTGCTGTCATTGGTGAGAAGAGTATATTTAGTACACTGCTAGGGAACTCTGGGAGCCACGTTCAACAAGCTTGGCTCTTGGTATATACAAGGAAGATCTTGAGGAATCTATAAAATCCTTGCTGGAGGGAGTAGCAGGCTTGCAAGGCTATCGTCTTTCTGCAAAATCCTATTTTTGAGTTACAGAAGTTGAATATTACTTGGGATTATTTGTTTCTTTGTTTGTATGTTTATTTATTTGTGTTTGTTCTGTACTGAGCCAAAATCTTCCTTCCAGCAGAAGGATGCTTAAGTTAGCTAAGGTGAATGCCTTCAGAAAAGCTCATTAGTAATTTATAAAACATTATCCCTGTTGCATATAAGAAAATAGAAATAAGTCCACTATGTTAAATCTACTGGCTTAGTCTCAGTGGAGTTAAATAGTAAATAGTAGTAGGATATATGATTATAATACTTAAGGAACAACCTTAGTTTGGCAGATAGGATTAGTAGGAGTAGAATATACATATAAATAAGACAATAATCTAATACTCCAACTTTCTAAGAATAAAGATTCACGTTTGAATCCTTACTGTATCAGTGAGCCTGGCATGGGGTGAGAATTACTGCCCTGACAGTGGTAATAAGGTGATGGCGGTGGCTGTGTGGCCGAGTCCCTAACCCATTCCTGTGGTCCTTTTGTGTCCTGGCCTGTCAGCCTCGAAGCTGTCTGAAGCACAGAATGTTATATAACATTCTGAGTTCTAATATCAGGCATTGTATAATGTGGAGGAAATTTTGCCTGCTGATAACCAGCTTCTCTCATGTTCCTACAAAATATTCTGAGATTAAAAAGCCACTTTCAGAAGACCCGTGGCCAGTATTGGCTTCAGAACCTCATTGTTTGTGAAATGTCAGAACACCAGGATAGATTAATCGTGGGAAGTGGTGTAACTTTTTGAAAAAGGCCCAGTGACATCTGTAGGTATCATGCAGGTCGTATCTTATCATAGAGGTCAGATGGTCATTGAAAGATCATTTGGACAACTTAAAAATTATTGGCCTGAGGAAAAAAAACCTAGAAAAAATATGTTTCAGGACTGATTTAGCATCGATCATCTTAAATAGGTTGTGTTCCTTACAATAAAATGTCATAATGCTTTGGTGTACTGTCTGAAAGTGGGGAGCATAGAAAAAACCTAGATTTTTTTTCCCTGGAACATGGGCCACTCTTCTATTGCACCAACTTACAACGCAGTGGATTGCAGTAGGAGCAATATTGACATGACAGATGATGATGGTTCCAGAGGAGCTGTGCTGATCAATATTGTTAGTCATCCGTAAACTGAGGACTCTTTTAGCAGGGTTTGATATGATTAGACCACAGTGGCACTAAAGAAGCCATGCCCTTCTGTGGCATCAAGAATCTTCATACGAACAGGATGTCCGTGTGGATGCTGACACCACAGACTGCCTGGCAATGCGGGGATTTTTCTTTAAGATAAATGCGTCGTTAACTACCGTGGCTCCAGAGGAACTTTTGTGGTCTTTGGGGGTCAATAATCTCTAAAAATGTACTGGCATAATGAGCCACAGCTGCTATGAGAGCACTTTTACAGACATCTGGTCTGTAAGTTATTTCTTAAATGGCCTTCAACCATGTACATGGCCAAGTCAGTAACTTCAAGGGATCCACTCCAATCATTAGTCCATATGGTTATTTAGTGCTATTGGTGTAAATGTTCTAAGTCCATTTTGATTGTATTAGCATCTTTTAAGTCCAGAAGAAGTAAGTACTGCCTTAGCATGGAACTTTGAGTAATTTTCTAATCTAAAATCTTGAGTTTTAAAAGCCTTCAGGATTAAATACGTGACATAGAGATTAACTGAGGCAGTCAAAGTAAAAAGTACATCTTGGCTTAAAGACTTTTCCTGGAAATGGAGGCACATGGCATCTTCTGCCACAAGGTCTTTGGAGTGACTCTATGTGACCCGGAAGTAGATATGGTAATAGAACTGATTGACTTTTAGTTTTTGCCTGAGGGCTGTGTTATGTGTTTGTATGTATCTTGTATGTGTTTGTTTATGAAAAATCTCTGGTTCACAACATTTCAAATCTAATCCTTGGCACTGGGTTGTTTCCTTTGCTTCATAATACTTATTTTCCATTGAATTTAAAATGTAGCTTTTACCTTAGAACTGCTGTCTGTCCCCAGCTCTCTGAATCAGAGCTGTCCAATAGAACGATGTGATGGAAATGTCCAGGATGGTAGCCATAGGCACATGTGCATCTTGAACCCTTGCAATATGACTGCATGAATGAGGAACTGAATTTAAGCATTTTAATTAAATTTAATAACTTAAATGAACTTAAATTTAAATTTAAAAAGCTTCACATGGTTAGTGTACTGATCTAGGCCACTAAATGCCACACTGCAGGCCACAATGTATACTTGCGTTGAATAGCACAGCTCTAAATACTGTCCCTCATTCCTGTTACCTTCCTTGTGCTTGGTGGACCTTAAGTCAGGAAGCATATTTGATTAGGAAAGGCTATACAGTTAATGTCTCCATCCCTTTTTATATAAATGTATACTCATTTGTGATGGGGAACATCTTTTGTTTGGCATATACAACAATAGGACAGCTGGCTTTTTAAGATAAAATTTGGAGCCTAAATTATTTAATCACAATCTCTCAAGTTCTAAAATGATCAAAAATTAATTTTTTTCCTAGTTTATATTGAAAAACAGAGCCTTGCCCCAGATTTGGGAAACTTTCTTAGGGCTTTGGTTTGGAACTCTCGTTATTTCCATTTTGAATAAAAAATATAGGGGAGTGAGAGGGGTGTGTCCAAACATATTCAGTAAGGGACAGGTTGGAATTATCTGGCAGTTTACAGCTTGCCAGAATTGAAATAACAGAATGGGTACCAATTGTGATTTGAAAGACTAGATTCCTTTTATATCAATTGTGCACAATGATAAACTCCCTTCTAGGTGTCATTCTTCATCAATAGGAGAAAAGGGAAATAGTGGTTTGCTGTAGTCAGATCTCTAGACATAAAGACTTCCTAGTAAATTAATGGTTTGTTTAAGATGCTGAACTGGATTTTAAAATTGAGTAGACTTGTATTCGTGCTCATCTTTAAAAATATTTTTTACATTCTAATTTACACATAGTGTAAAACACAGACACTAAGCGTACAGCTCAGTGAATCTGATAAAAATGTATATTGTAGTATAGAGGTGGAATTTAAGGAAAGGTATTAAGCAGGCTGTGTTTTAGCTTATGGGCAAGTAATAAATTGTATCATGTATCTTGAATGTATCATAGATAAGCTGCTATATAATGATTGCCACTTCAGATAGCTGTGAAATTAGGTGATTAACTAGTTGTTACTTAACCTTCTAATTTCTGTATAAGTCT
>NC_043709.1:68162250-68207435 GCF_006229205.1 Suricata suricatta
GTAATTGTAACTACTGTAGTGTAAATGATGGAAAATAATTGTATATGTTAAAAAAATAAATAAATAAACAGAAAAAAAAAGAAAAAAAACAGGAAAAAAAATGTATACTATGTATCCCATATCTCATCACTCCAGGCACTCCTGCATTTGTTATGTAAAGAAGATTCCAAGCATCTTTCCGGATGATCCCTGACACTCCCCCTTCCACTCCAACCTTTGAGGAAGCTCTTGACTTCTATAACCATCGCTTAGTTTTGCTTGTTCTAAGTGCTTTGTAAAAATGGAATGGTAGAGTATGTAGTTTCTTGCATCTACATGTTTTTGTTCAGCATGTTTTTGAGATTCATCCATGTTGCTCATCTGAAATTTATCCCTTTTTATTGCTTAGTAATATGTCCGATAGATATATCACAACTTATTTTTCTGTTCTTTTGTTGACAGATATTTGGATTGTTTCCTGGTTTTGGCTATTATCATTAAAGCTGCTATGAAAATTCCCAAACAAATCTTTTTTGGACACATGCTTCCCTGGTGAATACGTAGGAGTGCAATTACTGGCTCATAGAGTAGGTGTACATTGAACTTAACAAGAAAGTACTAAATTGCTTTCCTAAGAGTTAAACCATTTTATATTCCCAGCAATGTCTGAGAGTTCCAGTTGCTCTACATTTCTCTTATATTTGGTGTTGGAAGGGTTTGTTAATTTGGGCCATTCAAATGAGTACATAGTATATATCTCCTCTGGCTTTAATTTACATTTTCCTGATGATGAATAACGCTAAGTACCTTTTCATGTGCTTTTTGGCCATTCATATGTCTTCTTTTGGGGAATTTCAGTTCATTTTTTTGGCTTACCTTTTTTTAAACTGATAAGAACAGATACTACACTTGATCTTAGCCAAAAGGCCAAGAAGCGATGGCTTACCTTTTTTTTAAATTGTTGAGTTTTAGTTCTTTACATAATCTGATCACAAATTCTCGATTAGTTTTATATACATTGCCAATGACCTCATCTTTAGTTTACCTATTTTCTTAATGAAGTCTTTTGATGGACAGAAGCTTCAGTTTCCTGAACTGTTGCTATAACAAATTGCTGCACACTTGGGGGCTTAAAACAATAGAAATTTATTCTCACAGTTCTGAAGGCCAGCAGCCCCAAATCATAGTGTTTGCAAAGCTTCTCTCTTCTCCCTAGCTGCTGGTGGTTCCTGGCAAAATTAGGTGTTTGTGGGCTTGTACTTGCATTATTCCAGTTTCTGCTTCTGTCTTCATATGGCCTTTTGCCTCTGTGTGTGTGTGTGTGTGTGTGTGTGTGTGTGTCTCCCTTTTTCTTTGTCTCTGTGTATCTATGTGGCTTCCTATAAGGACATCCATCATTGGATTCAGGGCCCACCCTAATCCACCCCAAGCTGGAATGATTTCATTTTAACTAATTCCCAGTAAGTTTGCATTCTGAAGTTCTGGTGGACATGGATTTTTGTAGGATGCTATTCAATCCAGTAGACTTCACTATTTCTTTTCTTAATGAAGTCTTTGGGTGAACAGAAGTTTTTCATTTTGATATAATCAAATTTATCTATTTTTTTATTTTATGGCTGATGTTTTCTGAACTCTAATAAATCTTTGCCTATTCCAAGTGCTCATAGATACTCCCCTGTGCTTTCTTTTAGAAGTCTTAAAGTTTTACTTTTTATAGTTCTACATTGAGTTCTATAAATATTACCTTTTTTCCTCATTGAGTTGGTTTGATACTTTTGTCCAAATCTATTGAACATATAAAAATGCCTGATTCTAGACTCTCTGATACCACAATGTCTTGATTGCTATGGACTATTAGTAAGTCTTAACATTAGGTAGTGAATGTCTTCTGTCCCTGTCTCTCTTCCTTCCTTTTCAGAATTGTTTTGGGTTTTGTAGACCTTTTGCATTCTATTGAATTTTGTTGTCTTACTCTAAAGAATTCTGAGTTTTTTTCTGATAGGCAGTCACTTTGCTGGAGGATTGTCATTATTCCATTAAGGCTTGTCTTCAGGATTAGTTAAGGAAGCTCTTAGAGAAGCCGTTTTCTAGAGCTAGAGTGGTTTCACTGCTAAGACACGGCCTTTCTGGGCTTGAATGCTCTTGATGTTTAGAAGGATCTCTCCACTCTGATGGTCAGAATCCAGTGGCTCCCAGCACCGTGTGACTTCTGGAATCTCTATTTGGTCTTACTCCGTAGGAGCTGTTCTCCCCCAGTCTATTAAAGTCTTAGCCAGTGCCTGCACAGTTTAGTAATTTCCCACACTTAGGGAGTTCACATGGTTCTTGGGAACCCTTTACAGATTCCAGGAGCTCTTCTTCTGCACATCTCTTTTCTGCTTCTGTGCAGCAATGATTGCTGCCCTCTCTTGGAGCTCTACCCACTGCCCTGTGCTTCAATTTGGAAAACACACCTACGCAGAAAGCCGGGGTTCTCTCAAGGAGTATAACCCTGTACAATCTGTTGTCCAGTGACTAAATTTAGTTGCTTTCTATATTTGGTCTAATTTTATATTTTATATAGTAGAGGGTAAGTATGATAGCCATTGCTATGTTATGGCTCATGCAGGAAGTCTGTGCTGTCTTTTTGGAAAGAAAGATGTACATAATATTCCCAGTCAATTAGATTTTTGAAGTGATCTAATATTTAATGATTTGATCTATGGAAAATTAAAAGGAGGTACATGTTATAGAAGTAAGGAATGTGAAGCAGACCATGGGGTACATTTAAAGGAGTTCAGTTACTTTTGGCAATCAAGGAGATTGCAGCATTTTGAAATGTCATACTGAAAAGCCTGCCAATTTCTGTTTTCTTCTATCCATTGTACATTAAATTAGCAGATTTCTGAGGCATTTCCCAGTGCACAAGTGTTCACATGTCTATTTGTTTTAAGCTGTTGAATTTTAATAAAATTATTATGGTTTTCCCCCAGTAGGTCACCATACCAACAAATAAAGTAATAATTTTAGAATATTAAAAATACCACACTTAGGGTCTGCCTGCTCATAGTGTTTTGCAAAATCACTTGTTATCTCCTCAAATTCAGACACATTAACAACTGCCTTACAAAGACATTTTAAACATTTTTAAAAATACCTCTTTTCCATGTATTTGATCTATTCTTACCTTGGGAAAAAAGGAGAGAAAATGAATTGCTACATTTCCTGTAGCACCTTTGACTGACTTACATTACACTAATTATTAAGCTAGTGATCTATTAAAAAGTGGTTGAAATGTCTATTGGCCACTGAACCTCTGTGTTTCATTCCTTACTTAAGAGGAGATGTAGTGTATATTATGTCAGTTAGTAAGAAAAATAAAAGCATTACTTAGAAAGTACATCCCAACATCAAAGCAGTAGACACATTTTGAAACTGCTCTGGATCAATTTGGATTTCGACTTTTGATTATGGAGAGACATTAACTACTTAAAAAAGGGACTATATGAAATGACTGGAATGATTTAGTCAGTATTTCTCAACCATGTGTATCATATAAACCTTTCCTAAAGGAAAACAATTCTTGTTGACTCCCATTATGCATCTAAATTGTTTGTGTTAAATACTGTTCCTTAAATTTATCTAAGTAGAAAACATTTAAGCTCCTTGGCTAATAATATTTATACTACTTTTAAATCAAAGCGAATTTACAATTTAAGTACAAACAAAGCTGTAAATACAAATTAACAACATTAGTTTAATATGATGGATAGTGTTTTGCTAAATAACTAAATTGTTGTTTACAATATAAATATGGTAGTGACTGTTAGGATGCAGATTCTCTCAAGCCTAATGCGTGCACTGCACCATGACTCAATTTTTCTATCACTTTGCGGTGTATACAACATATGTGAATAATGCTGTGAATATAGTATTCAGTGATATAACTTGGTCATCTCTTGGCCTGAGGTCGTCATTTATGTGTGTTACTTCCAGATATCTTTATTTTAAAAGTTAACTTATTTATTTTGGGGGGGAAGGAAAGAGAGAGAGGGAGAGAGGGGGAGAGGGGGAGAGGGAGAGAGAGAGAGAATCCCAAGCAGGCTCAGTACCATCAGAGTGGAGCCCTAAGTGGGCCTCAAGAACTGTGAGCCATGACTGGAGCCAAAATCAAGAGTCAGACACTTAACCGACTGAGCCACCCAGGCACCCCTCTTTTCACATTTGTTTGTGACAATTACAGTAATACTGCTGAGGTTAATGCAGTTATAAACAAAACCACAGGGTGGGTACTGAAATTTCATGACAGTTCTCCAGAAGGTGTTTTCCAGATGTTCAAGAGTACATTAATATTAATCTTAAAAATCAGCATCATAGATGGTTACAAAAAGATACAATTCTTACAGTTGACCTAAATACTCTTAGGAATGCATCCAGGCTCATACGGTTTAATAAACAATCTTTTAGGGGTGACTGGGTGGCTCAGTTGGTTAAGTGTCCAACTCTTGATTGCAGCTCAGGTCATGGGCATCAGGTTTTGTGATGATAGTGCAGAGACTGCTTGGGATTCTCTCTCTCCCCCATCTCTCTGTCCCTCCCCTGCTTGCTTACACATGTGCTCTTTCTCTTTCTCTCTCTCAAAATAAATAAATAAACATTTAAAAAACCCAATCTTTTAGAATGATGTGAATAGACAAGGAGACTAGAAGACTGTTGCAACAATCTGGAAGTGGGATATCAAGATTTTGAACCAGAATGGAAGAAGTGGAAAGAAAAAGAGAGCTAATAGGTGGGGACAAATCACTAGCTACTGTATTTCAGTTTATCTGAAAGGTTTTATTCATTCAGTCATTCATTTCTCCATTTGTCCATCCATCACTGGGGAGTCTGTCTTCTATGGTGATAAAAATCTGGTTTTTGTCATCTGTCATATCCTTATGAGATTGTTGAGTGAGATTAAAAAATGTAAAATCACTAGCAGTGCTATTGCTGGGTCATAAGGGAGTTCTATGGATAGGGATTTACCCAAGGGATACAGAAATGCTGATGCATAGGAGCACATGTACCCCAATGTTCATAGCAGCACTGTCAACAATAGCCAAATCATGGAAAAAGCCTAAATGTCCATCACCTGATGAGTGGATCAAGAAGATATGGTCTATATACACAATGGAGTACTACATGGCAATGAGAAAGATGAAATATGGCCATTTGTAAGAAAGTGGATGGACCTTGATGGTGTCATGCTAAGCGAAATAAGTCAGGCAGAGAAGGACAGATACCATATGTTTGCACTCATAAGTCTAACAGGAGAACAGGAGAAACCTAATGGAGGACCAGGGGGAGGGGAAGAGGGTAAGAGAGTTGGAGAGAGAGGGGGATGCAAAACTTGAGAGACTATTGAATGCTAAAAATGAACTGAGGATTGAAGGGGAAGGGGGAGGGGGGAAAGAGGTGGTGGTGACAGAGGAGGGCACTTATGGAGAAGAGCACTGGGTGTTGTATGGAAACCAATTTGACAATAAACTATTAAAAAAATGTAAAATCGTGGTACTTAGTATGTCCTTGATAAATGAAGATTATTACTAATCCCATTCATGTTTATTGAGTTTTAAATTATGTCAGGAACTAAACTATATTGGGGTAGATTAAGAGTACAGTACTGTTGTCAAGATGTTCAAAATATAGTGAGAGCTACTCTTGTGAAATCAGTTAAATAACCTGCAGTGTGGTAAGCTCTACAGTACACAGTGGACTGGCATTTTCTAGTGGGGTCTGTAGTCTGCCTCCTGGAGCAGGATACTTGATTGAGTTGGAACTTGGAAATCATTAAAATGCTTGTTTGACAGGCAAGTGAGGTAAGGGAGGACATTCAAGCCTCGGAGCACAACATTTTCAATAATACAGGGAATGCAGGAGTTTGGTGCACTTGGAAGTGTGCGCATGGCTTGGTGTGGATGGAATGCAGCACACATATGGGAGCATGGCCAGGGGTGAGGTTGAAAGGGCAGCAACCATAAGACAACATTGAATACTGAGAATCAGAATGGAAACCTGACCTTTGGCGTCTGTCTTGCCAATGTGCTGCCATTGCTCATGGGAAGAACTGAGAAGGCCTAAGTTAAGCAGTGTAGCCAAGCCCAGCTGCCAGGAAAGCAGCAGAAAGCTGAGTCCCCAGATGGCAGGCAAATGGTGTTATCCTGGGTGAGAAGAGCAGAATTGTTAAGGCGTTTTTCAATGAAGTCATTGTGAAAACTTTTTGCCATGATCATAGCCTTGACAGCAAACTGAGGGAATGAGAGTCTGTAAGTGAAAACGTCACTAAGTAAGTTGTATTAGAAGTTTGGAAAACATTTGAGTAGCAGAAAGAACTTTGATTTAGATTATTACAAGTGCACATTTCAAATAAATATTTCTACACAGAACTGAAGAGCCCGTTTGGGGAAGCCTTTTTGTTTTTTGATATTATTTGAATAGTGATATTAATCTAAGGATAGTACAGGATTTTCCTGGTTTTATACACTAATATTCTTAATTGAACTTATGAAGAGAAATCATCTGGATGCTTAAAACTGATTTGGGTCATTGTTACAAATAATCTTTTTTTTATGACGCATGTTGCATATCATTTGTATATAATGGATCATCTCTGTTCTCTTCTAGTACAATTTTCTTTTTCTTTACTACCATTGTCTTAAATAATATGGAAACATAAACATAGACTGCTTTTTCTAGTAGTGATTATAGTGCCTTACTTTTTAAATAAAATTTTGCTTGGGTTGCTCAGGTTACCAAAGAGGCACATAAATATACTGCAGACGCATAATTAGTACAACAGTAGAGAATAACCCTTCACAGATGGCATAAAGGAATAAGGAAAATTTTACCAAGATCAGAATGAGAATGGGAAGTGGTGTAATA
The DNA here is from genome assembly GCF_006229205.1 of Suricata suricatta. Taxonomy (NCBI): domain Eukaryota; kingdom Metazoa; phylum Chordata; class Mammalia; order Carnivora; family Herpestidae; genus Suricata; species Suricata suricatta. The sequence continues at coordinate 68,169,130 of NC_043709.1, forward strand.
TAAATTCTCTCGCGTGCACAGATTGGAGGGTGTGTGGGGAGGTATGCGGGATGCGCAAGGTTGACCCCCCTCATTGCACACCGGAAATTGCCAATCTGCAGTCATCAGGTTCTCCTCCTTCTCGGATGCTGAAGCTATGCTTCCAGACCAGGAGAAGGAACTTTCATAGTTCAATATATTCCCACTCAGTTGATGAACTCACAATTGTGGCTATTAAAAGCTGATGATATGCATGTTGAAATGATTGTTCATATCCATATCTATTAGGAGAAGTGTTCTGTTCTTCTTATGACTTTTCTGTCACTCATCACGTAATAAAAATGTGAGTATTTTAGTTCTGTTAGAAGACTTATAGGCGTATCCAATTATCTGGCATGCCTATTTATTCACACACACCAATTTATTCATGCACATCAATTTGAATTCTTTGAATATCAAAGTGTATGTGCCTGCATATGTATGTGAGAGAGAGAGACATACTGTTTGGGCATTTATTATGAGTGAAGTACTTTTCTAAGTGGTTTATATATACTAATCGTGACAATGACTCTATTATTATTATTCCCATTTTACAGGTAGTAGCCAAGGTAACCAAGGCCCAAGGAGGTTAAATAACTTTTAAACTAAAACATGATTGAAATGGCATAGAAACTCAATAAACATGGATTGCAAAGTGCATACACTTATTAAAAAATGCTTATTAGGGGCACCTGGGTGGTTCAGTCAGTTGAGTGTCTGACTTCCGCACAGGTCATGGTCTCATGGTTCATGGGTTCGAGACCCACGTCATGCTCTGTGCTAATAGCTCGGAGCCTGAAGCCTGCTTCAGATTCTTTGTCTCCCTCTCTCTGCACCTCTCGCACTCACACTCTGTATCTCTCTCAAAAATAAGTAAACTTAAATAAATTTTTAAAATGATTATTAAAAAGTAAGTACAAGGGCACCTGCATGGCTCAGTCAGTTGTGTCAGAGTCTTTCTTTTGGCTCAGGTCAAGATATCACAGTTGATGAGAGCGGGCCCCACATTGGGCTCTGGAGTCTGCTTAAGATTCTCTCTCTCTCTTCCTCTCTCTCTGCCCCTCCCCCACTCATGCTCCCTCTTCCATCAAAATAAATAATAAATAAACTTAAAAAATGTAGATAAATTTATGAGGTGAATGATTGGTACTCATAATTTGTATATTACCTATGTAATTCATATTGATATTACTTACAAAAAGCAATTTTTAAATGTTTATTTACTTTTGAGAGAGAGAGAGAGAGAGAGAGAGGGAGAGAGAGAGAGAGAGAATGTTCAGGGGAGGGGTAGAGAGTGGGAGACAGAGATCTGAAGCCAGCTCTGGGCTGTCAGCAGAGATTACGTTACCTGAGTGAAGTTGGATGCTTAACCGACTGAGCCACCCAGGTGTCCCCAAACCATTTCTCACAATTGTTCCACATGAGTAGTAGTTGCTGGTTTTTCAGGATAGTCAAGGTAAGTGCTCTTACTGACCTTTCAGTGTATCCTTTGTTGACACAATTTCAGACCTCGTTTTTGTGCTTTGGGGACACTGTGATACCAAAGTCTGGTACCGTGTTTCTCAGTGGGCTTTATTATCTTTAATAAGGGATATTTTCCTGCTCCCTCTTCTAAATAGTAAAGTCAAGTAAAAGGATGCGAAATTGAGCCCCTCGGACTTGAGTTTCTAGATAAATTTTTAAAACGAGGGGGATGAGCTCTCTGGGCTCTGGTTTGCTTGTGCTGCTGTTAGAGAGCCGAGAATTCTGTGGGGCACATTTGCAGCATTACAGGCAAGCAGCCTCCTGTGCAGCTTTCACAAAGACCATGTTACTCCTGGAGCTCACATCCTTAGGAAGCTGTTCTCCAATGATTTGTGCGTCTACTTTAAGGTGATTTTAGGATATTATAATAAAACAGGAGAATATAAATCCCTAATGCTGCCTAGAAATCTGAATTGATTTAATGTGGACAATTTAACCCATTTTTGAATTTTGAAAGGAACTTTGCTGTTCCCAAAGATGGGATTGAAAAGTCAGCAATCAAAAAACCAAAATGTAGTTCTGAGTCCTTTAAAAATATTTGAAAAAATATCTGGAAGATATGAATCAACTTGTTAAGAAAAATGCTTTAAAATTATTCTTCTGTAGTGTGTGGTTTCAAAGGTAGCTATCCGCACGCACAGCGATGGTGATAATGAGATGAGAGGGATGTAGGAAAGCACTCAGCGTGAAGCCTGGCTCACTAAGTGCTGGCTGTTGTGTCCTCCTTGTGCAGCTGCGGCGCAGAGGTTAAGAGCATAGTCTCTGCAGTGGAGTCTGTGCCTACCACTTACCAGCTAGAGACCCTAGGCGGTGGTTCCCAGCGAGGGACAATTGTGTGCCCCAGGGGATGCTTGGCACTATCAGACATTTTCAGTTGTTGCCATTGGGGGCTGAGTCCTACCAGAAGCCAGAACTGCTGCTAAGCATCACACAATACTGCAGATAGCCGCCTGTCACAGCAAAACATTATCTGGTCCAAAATGTGAGTAGTGCTGAGGTTGAGGAACCTTGGCTGAGAACACGTCTCTGTAAAGACAAGACACTACTAGTGTCTAGTTTGCTAATACAAAGAAAAAACACTTACCTAATGCTAGCTCTTTTTATTCATTCAACAGATATCTGTAGAAGGTTCACTGTCTGCTAAGCACCATCCTTGGTGCGAAGTATACGGAAGACATGGAAGTGAAATAGGGCTGGTCCCTACTTCTGCTAATTTGATGTTTCTGACTGCAGGGTCGCCCAACACTGTTGGGGCCACCTCGTGCTCTCTATGCCTCCCTCCTCTTGAAGTACAAGCTCCTTCTTCATCTCTTTTAAAAAATCTCTTTTACACTTAAAAGAATCCACCAAAAGAAATAAATTATTAGCCCCAGCATTGCACTCGTCCGAACCTAAGCATCACAAACTTCCCACCCTGATCCATGTGTGGACACTGCCAGTCTGGCCAAGCATACTTTGAGAGTGGGTGGGTGTCTTTCATGCCAGTGGCTCTATAGTTAGAGAGTCCCCTTCACCTCAAGACTAGTTCTCTTTCTTCCCTGCTGTCTGTGAGTGTCCTAGTCTTTCTTCATCAGTGCTGAGATCCTTGAGTTTCTTCTTCACCCTTTTTCTGCTGTCAGGAGCATCTCAGACTCCTGTTCTTGCCCTCTTGCCCCTCTAGCCTACTGTGGGCCAGAGAGGGAGACTCTATTCTCTTTATAGGTGCTGGTTAGGGACCAGACATTCTTAGGGTCCTAAGTGGGAAGATTGAGTGTGGCTTCACCAGAGGCCAGGCTGCAAAGGGTGACTGGTGTCAGCAGTTTTAAGCTTGGGTAACCAAGGCCTTGCATGCTGATAATTCCTAGTTCCTCAGCCAGTTCAGACCAGGACAGGGGCTTTACTCCACTAGTGCTGGGGACAACTGATTGGAATTAACTGTGCTAATGACTGGTGCCTGGTGTTCCCAAGGAAAGCCTTGTGCTGCCACATGCCTGCTGAGTCATACTGTATTCCTTATGCCCCACTCTCCTGGCCCAGTTCATATGACTGGGCTTCTGCTTGGTTTCATCTTAGCTTTGCAGTTCTGAGTAACACAGTGTCTCTGAAAAGGCTGATCACAGAACCATGATCTGTTCCTAACCACCAGTCTAGACTCCTTCCATTTTCTACTTCCCTCCCTCCCACACACCTTATGCTCCAGCAATATAAAATACTACTTGGTCCACAAATGTACCATGCTTCTGCACATCACCATGCCTAATGCATACTGCTTTATCTGCCTTCATCTCCCCGGTTGAACCAAGCCTGAGTTCACCTCTATGTCTTTGACTATCAGATATGAACTGTTGGCTCTCTTCTTCAGTATCTCATCTACAGCTTCTTTAGTTATCCCTTCTCTCTGTCTTATCTTGGCTTCCAGATTTCTCCCTTGCCCATCGAAGTGCCAGGCATTTCTGAGTTCAACCTGCTGGATCCATGATACTGGAATCTAGCGGATTCAAATCAGCCCAACATACTGTAGTAGGTTGAATCTTCTTGAGAACCTAGCCATCATGTGTAATATTGCTTCTGTGTAAAAAAGTAGGCCACAGTTCTAAAAACTGAGTGACCATTGATGTTTTGGAAATAGTCACATTTATGAATTATAAATTGACCATACAAAAATGTGTGTGTGTGTGTTTGTATGTGTGTGTGTAATATGCATACACACACGCATTTATATACTTATTTATATCTTCTGCATTTAGACAGATATTTTATGAAACAAGAGGGAAAAATGAATAAAAGTGCTAAAAATAAGAAATCAGAAGAAAAACAAAATTAGAGCATATGTCTAGCGAATGAATATGAAATTGTACAGATAAGGGAGAGGAGGTATGTAAATGAGGAAATATGTGATTCAATCACTGGATAGTAGTATTAAAATAGGAAATATACTATTGATATTGGGCCTAATTTCCTAAATTAGAAATGGTATTATATCTTTCACATATCTGTGTGTAATTCAGATCTATCTAAATGTGGTATTAGTCAGAAAGACTCACTTTACCTTCCAAATGCTAGTAAGAAAACAGTCTTGTGGAAGTGGAATATGAACCTAGAGGAAGAAATATATGACCCAGAATAGCATTCACATAGAAAATTCTACTGTGAAAGAAAAATGGTTGTTTTAAGCTACATTCAGGTGCTCTAGTTTCAAAAGAATTTTAAACCCTAACAATTTTTTTCCTAGCCTGGACTAGTGAGATAGTGGACCTGTTAGCCAGTGTGAACCGTGCCTCCCAGGACCTTTCCATAACCTTTGTGTGGATAAAGTGCATTTTTGTGCGAGAGGATCAGGTGTTGCCTAGAGTGATGCAGTGAGTTTCGGGTTGTAAACCTTGCTTCAGTGGAGAATTAGGAGCGGAGGAGGGTGACCCCTCCTTACACAGCTGAGGTAGGTTTGTTTTACCTTCCAAACTTTGAAAAGGAAAATTAATTCATCTCTACTCCACAGATATTTATTGTATTTCTCTCTGTCTTGGGCTAAGATTGCTGGTAGTTATTGGGATAGGAGAAAGTGTGACATACACATCTTGCTTGCCCTCAAGGAGATTAGAATTGATCTTTCTGAGGGTATAAGACTGGCAGAAAAAGCAATTAGACAAGAAACAGATAAATATATACGGTAGCACAAAGTGCCACACTGAAAAATCATGAAAGTGCATAGTAAACCACCAGAGCTATGGGCTGTCATGAAAGAAGAATTGCTGCAATATAATTCCAGGATTATTTTAATGCCGAGTTCTCCTCTGTCTTAAAGAGTGTAAAATATCATGAAGAAACGATCTGTAGACCACTGTGTAGACATTTTTCCTGAATTCTTCTAAACTAATCTTACACAGCAAAAGAAAAAAATACAAGAACATTAATTTAGCAAGTGTTCTGAACATTCTTTGTAGGTCAACACACAGCTGTCCCCAGAGCTGATGTGGAGATGAGAGAAGACAAGTGCTTTCCTTTGGCTCTGGGAGGTGTTTTTGACCATTCAATTAAAAATTATTTTCTCTGACATTCTATAAATGTCTAACATTTCTAAGAAAGTACTCAACCCACCCTGTCAGCATCTGAGGGGAAAGTTTTGAACTTGCTATTCTTCCTTTTTCGAAGAACATGCTCATCTCAGAATGCTACAAAGGGACTAAGTTCTTTTCATAAATCTAGGATCCCCATGCAGACTTGCTGGTTCATATTCCAAGGAGAAAGGAGAGAGTCTTTGGTCTAAATACAGAACAATATAAAACAGTATTGTAATTTTTTTTTGTATCATTCAAGTTTAGTTCATTGGGATTATCTTGTACTCCACCTTTTAAATCATAACATTAAACTAGGTGGTGATGCAAAAGAATATTGGAAAGCAAAAGAAATCTGTAACATTTACTTAGTGACTTGAGCATACAACAGTACCTTGTCATTAAAAGGAATAGAAGTAGGTGGCAGAGTCATGAAGAATAAGACAATTGGCCACACTTACTGATAGTATTCTGCATGGGCTGTGCCAACAAGGAGAATCACAAAATTGATCCCTGCTTTGGAAAACATCACAGAATGAGAGAAGATAGGATGTGCCCCCACATGTACACACCAGCAGTAGTGAGAAGGCAAGTTAACAGCCCGCATTTGCCTCCTTCCTTTTCTGCTTGCACAGCATCTAGACTTTCTCTCACTAAGCCTCTTATCACATTGATTTGGTCTTCCTTTCTAGATATAAGGACAACTAACTAAAGATATAAAATGAATATGGGAAACTAAATCTGTTATTTGTTGCTTCCAGTGGTTAGGAAACTATGGTCCTAACCATAGTTAGGCCTACTTTTGTATGACCCCTTGAGCTAACAATAGTTTTTAACATTTTTAAATGATTAAAAAAATAATAAAAATACACTTAAAAGAATATGCAAAAGAGATGTATATGGCTTACAAAGCCTAAAATAATTTGCTATCTGGCTTTATACAGAAAATTTTACTGATCCTTGTTTTAAAGAATCACACCCAATTCTGAATGAGTCATAGGAAATGTGGGGAGATATATTACTTAGGAATGGCTAAGCTCCTGTAACAAAGACACCCAAAATGCCTTGCTCAAACAAGATGCTCAAAGACATCTATTTCTCTCTCATGTAACAACTGGAGGTTCCAGGGGTATTGGGTAGCTCTGCCACGTGATTTTATTCAAGGCCTCTCATTGCCCTTGTCCTTGTTGAAGAGCTTGGTTTACTACCTCAGTATCCCTATTCCAGACTTAGGGAATGGAGAACGGAGGCCAATGAGTTTCATTTCCAATAATAAAATCTGGTTTGCAGTGCAGATCACTTTTACTCCTATCCTGTTGACCAGAACTTGTCACCTGACCACTTTAGTTGCGAAAAGAACTAGGGAATGTGGTTTCTAGCTGGATAACCATGTACCCAGATAAAAGTGGCATGTATTACTACTAAGAAGGAGAGAATTATTGCCATTGGAGGACAAGCAGCATCTCTGCCACAGTAAGGTAGATGGTTCATAGTTTGGATTATTCTTAATCTTCGTTTCTGAATGCTCAGCACATAGCAAGTGCTCAGTTATATATTTGTAGAATTAATTAAAGGAAATAGGAAACTGAAGGCAATCCTTTGCCCTGGAATGGGTACTTAGGGGGAAATCCAAGCCTTGAAATGGGAGAGGCACAGCTTAGTGGGATTAGATTTAAGGCTCCTAAAAATGGATAAATCAGTAGTGGCAATTATATAGGTTCTGGTAAGGTGAAATCCAGAGATTAGTTTAGTCAGTAAGTGAATCTTCTATACTTTATCCAGGGATAGTATCAGCATTTAGTAAATTTATTGTAGAGAAATTTATAGGTGTGTTGAAGACTCCAAGAAGGAGTATGATGGGCAGGGTGTGAGGATGAGTGCAAGTTGGGAGTGGTATCCAGTCTGGTAAATGGGGCAAGCCCAGTAGCCCTCACAATTCAATCAGGCAGGCACCATTTGATGGATCTAGCATTCTGACACACTTTAGCAGATTCATCCATTCCAGAGGCACAGCAGAGAGAATTGGCAAGATCCTGACAGAGCACCAGAACTTGAGCTTGGTGTGCTGGCAGAGTTGAAAGTTCTAGGCCAGGAAGGTGAAGCAGCAGTTGAGCCTTGTATATTGGGCCAATATAATGGGGCTGGGAAAAGATTAATTTTAGATGTTGCACAAATTCTCAGAGCTCTTTTTTTTAATTCATGAGAAAAATAACAATTCTTGAGCCCCACTTCTGATTTTCTGGCATTGTTATCACTAGCCCAGAAACTGAGGGGAAACAGATATGGGGCCTGGGGAGACAAGGGCATGAGTTGACATGGGGTTAGTGTCTGAAACTGTGAACTGAGAAACTGAGTATTCTGTGCTCTGTGTCCTTTGGTTCCCTATGATGCTGTGTTCTTTGTTGCAGTGAAAATGATAATAATAAAGAAAATGTAGCACAATTTTGATAGGGTGATTAATCATGATAACTGATATTTTGGTGTCTTTTTATTCTAAAATAATTTGATTATTATAATTAAAGAAGGATAAAAGCAGAACAAACTCCCAAAATTGATGTCTCAGGTCAAATTGGCCTATTAGGTGGAAGATGAAATTGTGCATTTCAGCATTTCAGCTCTGCATAATTGATGGAGGCACTACATCCTATCTTTTTGGCTATTCAGCAAAGATTCTGTTAGAATCTGCTTGTGCAACCTCAGGTTGTAGAATGTATAACCTCTACATTTTATATAAATGTGTAAAACTGTATGCTATAGATCCCTATTCCTTACTCTTTTCAATTAATAGGTATCAGTTAACTATTAAAGATGAGTAGTAGAGATCTCACCTTGATCCTGATACTTTTCTTTTTTCTTTTTAAGTTCATTTCTTTTTAAGTATATTTATTTTTAGACAGACAGACAGCATGAATGGGGGAGGAGCAGAAAGGAAAAGGAGAGAGAGAATCCCAGAGCCCAATGTGGAGCTTGAACTCACGAAACCACAAGATCATGCCCTGAGCTGAAACCAAGAGTCCGGTGCTTAACTGAGCCACCCAGTTGCCCCTTCTTTCTTTTTACACTAATAATTTGACTAAAGCCAAGCCAAACCATCAGCACACATGTGGGTAAAAAGATAGTCAGATTTTTTGAAGAGACATATGTATATTTTTTCTCTTATCTTTCTCAGGGGCTGAATGAATCTGATCAGAGCTCAGAAAAATTAAAGGAATAACTTATGATTCAGTTTTCATTTAAAAATTAGCATATGTACATTTCTCTTTTGCACTTATAATGCCTCTCTTAATAGATATGAATACTTTATAAAGAGTAATTATATGTACACTTAAGATATAATATATATACTATATATGGGATAATTTAGGGGAAGATGACCTAGTTCATGAATTTATGCAGTTTAATGCTAAGATGAGTACGTTGTTAATTTAAGCAATATTTCATACACCAATAACATGTCAGTATATGAAGGTACATTTGAACCTTTTGATGTACTATTAAGGGTAAGCCCAGTGAAAAGAGCCCAGTGAAAACTCAAGTTTTTTTCCCTTTTTAAAAAAGATATTAATACATTTTATTTATTCAAGATTTTAATGGCTCTAGTCAAGGCAAAAGCATGTTTCATAAAGTGTGATAGTCCATGAATTTAATTTTACTTATGTATTTAAGACATTTGCTTTGATATTAGCTGACAAATTGTGCACATTCAGTTTGGGTTCAGTTGGATAATACATTTTGGATTGGTTTAAATAAAGATCTAGCAAATTACTGATCCTTAAGTCTGCTACATATGTTCAAATGATGTTATTGAGACTGCAATCTACCGATAATGAGGCAGTATCCACACATGAAAATAGCCAGTCTATTAAGGTCATAGATGACATTGTCATCTACATTGTCATCACTGTTGTCATCATCGACATCATTCCTCTTGTTTACTTAACATTTCTGCCTGTTGAATCTTAGGCTTGAGCAGTATTCCAGTGGGGAGTAGAGATCATAAAGAGGGATATTGTGTAGCTCGTTTATCCTCTTCATTTTGCTGGTAACAAAACAGCTGGTAACTTCACTGGTGATGGTCCAAGGAACTGCTTCATGCAAGCCAAAAGCATTAATCTGATTATATATTCAAATGCTGACTTTAATTTTAATCTACCATGGAGATTATAACAGTGAACTCAACCAGAATACTCATAGTAGTTAATTACTACTGGTGTCTTTGAAGGAAAATGTACCTGGGAAGCCAAATTATTATCAGAAAGGTGCTTGTTAACCTGGGCTCAAAACAAATGCAATAATCTAAATAACTTGTATTATATGTGTTATGTATAAAATTTTAATAGTATAATTTTAAGCTCAAAATTATAGATATTTTATTGCTTGTCACCCTCCTATGTCCTGACAAAATTTTGTTGTACTTCATTAAGGAAAATTTCTACAGATGAGTCATAAATGATTTGCTTAAAGTAAATCATTTAGTTGCTAAATCCAGGAGTAGAACCTGGTATTTGTTTTTATTTCTTTGAATGGTGTTGAGACTTATGTTTTAATTTCTGATTATATTCACATATGTATGTTTTTATGTGGTTGGATACTCACAGCATTAAACTAATAATTTTGTAAATAATACATAGATACATATGCTTATTATGCATTGAACCAAATTATAATTATCTGTTGATTTGAAAGAAACTTTTGAGATTGTTTTGGGATTTAGTGAGAATAAAATGTAGAAGAAGCAGTTGACTTTCCAAGAGTATGCCCTATTTAACTTAGTAATGTGAAGGGCATCTAGATCTCTGAGGGTGAGTATGGGCTTCATTAGGTGTGGGTTTGCCCCATTAAAAAGTTGTGGGTACTCATAACATTATGCCCAATAATTTTTTAAAAAGAATTGTTTGAAAATTGTCTTTTAAAAAAGCTTTTGGTGGGGAGAACAGGGCCTGGGTGGGTCAGCCAGTTAAGTATCCAGCTCCTAATTTCAGCCCATGTCATGATCTCACAGTTCATGAATTTGACCCCTATGTCAGCCCATTTGGGATTCTCTCTGTCCCTCCTTCTCTGCCCCTCCCATGTGTGCACTCTCTCTCTCTCTCAAAATAAATAAACATTTGTTAAGAAAAGCTTTTGGTTTTGGTTAAAAGTTAGTACAGTTGATATCTCAGTAGTTTAGAGTTTCTAGCTGAGAGGTTATATATAATTTTGTAGACTAGTAAAGCCTAAATGAATCTGAAGATGAGGAAAAATATATTTGTCTTCAGAATATATTTTTATAAAAGTCAACTTAATATGATGGTTTACTTACTCTCCAGAGTGTGCTTCACCATCATGTTGGTAGGATACTATTGTGTAATAATAAGAAGTGCATTGGCTTGGGTTGAGATCCTGGTTCTGCAACTTGAATTTGGTGGGTTGGTTCATTTATTCTATCCTAATTGCTTTTGATAGTTCTGTTAGAGGAGGTCTTGGGGAGGAGGTGACCTCTAATTGACCCTTGAGCTGGCCCTGGGAAATTGGAGGCCCCTCACTTCCTCCCCTTCCTTGAAATGTACCCTCTGCCCTAAGCCCTCCATTCCCACAATGGGAGTCATTTTCAGAGACGCAGCCTTGAGAGAGCAGTGTTTGTTGTGACCATCTGGATTGGTATAAATTGAGTGAATCCAGTTAGAGCTTCTTATATAAATTTAAGATTTTTGCAGGCAAATATAGAGATCTATGCATCTTGCGGCTGCCCAGGGCAAGCCTCTAAGTAAGTTCCTTGCTTTATTAAAACTGTCACCTCCCAACCTGGAATGGCATGCCTCTTTCTTCTGTCTCTCCTTGCCCTCCATGTTCAGAGCATGCTTCAGATATTACTGAGGAAGCTCCTGAAGTTTTGAACCAACAATTTTCTAATATAGTAAATTCATAGAAAATGAGCTTGATTTTGAGCTATGTATGGTGATGATGGCGAGTGTCTTGGCTTCTCTGTGCCTCCCTTTTCTCATCTGTAATTCCTATTACTGTGGAGCAATAATCCCATTTACTCAAAGTTGTTCTGAGGTTTAAATGAGATTATTCATGTCTAAGGACTTTGGAAACTGCATATATAGTGTTAATCAAATATTAATGGCTTTCAAAGTTGTAACTACTCCTTTGCCTTGAAAGTTTGCACTATAGAGGCATGCATATATTGAGGGGAGAGTGAGAGCAATGGATAGGAACTATACAAATAGTTCTGACTTCATATATTTCAAACCTGAATTCAGAAGATAACAGCTTTCATAGAGACTGGAAAAAAAAAGTAATTTGGTGAGTTTTGGCATATTCTAAGTCAACCATCTTATGCTGGAGATTAGACTGTTTTTATAATTGAATTTGCACATGGTATTTGTATTAGTCTTGTTATGTGGGGGAAAATCAATTTAGGTGCTATACACTGCAGATGGGATAGAGACCTGTCAGTGGCAGAGACTCATGTGATTCATGATGGCAATTGTAGTAATGGAGTTTAAGTGCAAGAGGAGAAAATAATTCTTGCCAATTTCTTTGTTATTGGAAGATGGACAAATCCCTTCTCTTTACTTTTACTAACACATTACAAATACTTAAAGATGCTCCAGTGTGACTCTCTTTTTCAGTAAGTACCCATGTTTGCCATCACATTCCATTTATCTACAGTCTGTTTTTTAAAATGTTTATTTATTTGAGGGAGAGAGAGTGGGGTAGGGACAGAGAGAGAGAGATTGAGAGAGAGAGAGAGAGAGAGAGAGAGAGAGAGAGAGAGAGAGAGAGAATCTCCATGCTGAGCATGGAGCCTAACTTGGGGCTCCATCTTATGACCCTAGGATCATGACCTGAGTTTACATCAAGAGTTGGACTCTCAACCAACTGAGCCACCCAGGTGCCCTTACAGTCTATGTTTGAAATAATCTACTCTCTCTTGCTCTCCTTTCTTCCCCCTGATGAATATGAGAAATACATAGCACATGGTTGAAATCCCTAGAAATGGTTGCTACATTCATGTAGGGACTCATCACTCCATTCTGATAGTCCCATGACAAAAAATGAATATTTTGATGTAATGCTCCAGAACCACTTCATTACTTATTAATAACTGCTTTAAAATGCCATGAGTTGTTTTTTAATTTTATTTTTTAATGTTTATTTATTTTTGAGAGGGGAGGAGGGACAGGGGGGAGGGTCAGAGAGAGGGAGAGCAGGTTCCAGGCTCTGAGCTGCCAGCACTGAGCCCAACACAGGGCTTAAACCCACAAATGGTGAGATCATGACCTGAGCCAAAGTCAGATGCTTAACCAGCTGAGCCACCCAGGTGCCCTGTGAGTTGTTTTTTATAGTGGGATTTTTTGGGGCTCTGCACACAATAAAAATGGAAAAATTGAAGCAGAGTTTTGTTTTAAACTCAAGTGGTTCTCCAATTAAAAAGACTTACTCCAGCATGGGTGTGTTGATAAGTTTTTCTATGGAGCTTTATAGTAGTGTTTAAAGGCCACTTTTATCAGCCTTTTTTTTTTTCTTAAGAGGCAATTCAAATGATCTCTGTCAGCCTTTCATTGAAAAGAAATTCAGTTTACATTGATTTTTGTCCATAAATGAATGATCACATCATTTTGTAGAAATAGAGAGTGGTAGGCAGGATTTTATCTTAAGAATAATTTGATTGTCAAAAACATTTATGCCAATTTTGAAATGTGGAAACTGATCATTTATCGTGGAGTTGGGGATACTTAGAATGAAAGTAAGCTCAGAAACCACAGCAAACATATCATGGCTATTGGTAGTTTTAGAGGATTCCACAGTCTCACTGCTTGGAAGAGTAATCATGATAAGTATCATAATCCTAATGGCCAACACATGGTGTTCACTACATGCCAGGCATAGATAATAATCTGCACAGCTGGCATTTAAACCTTTTTCTTCTGGACTCTGAGTTTATTCTGATAGCCACCATACTTTATTTTTCTGTTTGGTTCCTTAGCAGGAAGCCTTGTTTGCTTCACACATACCTATATTGAATTATTAATTCTAAAATTAACTCACATGATGGTTTCTTTGACTTGATATTCTAGTGAAGATTCTAATTGGGTCTATAATAATAAGTGTGGGAACTCAGAAGTCTCTCTGAACATTATATAATCCTTGAGATGAAAATGGAAGGCAGGATTATTAATTTTACAAATTGAGAAACAAATGCAAATGAGGAAAGTGACCTTTCTTAAAATCACCACTAAGCGTGTCAGTTAAAGAACTAAAAATGTAATCTTATATCATTCCTTTTTTTATGGATTATTTTCTATGTTGGTGGTCTCTTATTTGCAGTTATATTTGTGAGTGGCAGTTTAGCATGGGTAAAGAATGCCATGTTCAGGAGGCAGTGCGATTTAGTGGAGGGAACACTGGACTAGAAATTATCATCGCCATTATGCCTCTGGCACGCCAGGTGCCTGTCGGTGAATCAGGATTGTTCCTTGGCCTGTTTTACTCATTGAAAAAGGAAGTAGTAATGGTTGTCCCTGTCAAGTTTCCAAGGCTTTATGAGAACAAAATGGAATATGATTCAAAGGGTAAAATGTGTCATTATATGTTTTTGAAGGATTAATGTTGTATAGTAGCAGATTTACAGCATTATATATGTGTATATATAAGGTTACATATGTTGTTACTACTATGTGATAGACTTAGTTTTTTTAAATATTTTTGTTTATTTTGAGAGAGAGAGTAAGTGGAGGAGGGGCAGAGGGAGAGAGGGATGGAAAGAGAGAGAATCCCGTACCAGCTCTGCTCCATCAACCCAGAGCTGGATGTGGAGCTTGGTCTCATAAACCATGAGATCATGACCTGAGCTGAAATCAAGAGTATGATGCTTAACTGACTGAACCACTCAAGTGCCCCCAGATTGAGTTTTTTGGTCCATCCTTAGTCCTCTCATTCTTGTGCTTCCTATGATTTACTCAGGTACACTTACTATTTTAGAGACTATAATTCTGATAACTTGTAAATCTATATTGCCAACCTTGACCTCTTTCATGCAATCAAGTTCTATAGTGCCCACCTCCTATTGGACACTTCCACATACATGTCCTGACCAGTCCCATCTGGGTAACATCATTCTCCTACTGCATTTCCTTTCATCTGGTCTCTCAAGCTAGAAACTTTAGATTCAATTAGCTTTAGTTTTCTCTCTTTCTTTTGCCTTTTGCATGTGTTTTATCACTGACCCAATTCTTTAGATTCTATTTTCTAAAACTCTTTTGAATTCTTCCTCTTCTATTGATTCTGATGCTTTTCACCGAGTTCAGGCCCGCATCAAGTCCTTCCTGGAACCAAGCATAATGAATGTATGAAAAGCATGTTCTTAATGGCAACAATAGATTTAAATAATATTAGGGTGAGATCAGGATTGATGAGAGATAGTGTTCTGTCAACAGCTGAAAATGATGATGCAATCATGATTTATATACTTCCTTAAATTATCTCTGTCACAATCAAGAAACTTAAAAATCTTCACCTGTGTCTTGGGCCCCTGGGCTTGGGGTTCCAGGTCAGTAAGACATCCAGAGGCTGGAGTAAGCCAGGCTAGGTTCTCTCCCTCCCACTGCCTTCCAAATTGCCCCTCTCCATATGGGGAGTTCATTCAAGCCCATTTAGAAATCTCTGCATAATGAACTTGGTTAATCTAGGTGGAAGAAAAAACCCAGTATTATTTCTCCTGTCACCATACCATGAGCTGAATGGGGCTTTTGCTGACCATGTTTGTGTTGGAGGGCCCCTCCTTCCAGAAAGTCATTCTTCCTTCATAGAGGGAACAAAATAGCAAGGTAATGGGCTGGGAGGAGAGGTTGGACAGGATGATTTGCTTTGGAAAAGGTAGTAGAGGGATGTCAATATATGGTATTTAAAATTGACCAAAAAAAGCCAATGATCATCTGACTTGTGAGTTTAAGAGTTCTCCCTATGTTCAACTTCTTTCTTTCTTCAAATAACTTTCTACATGGCCACCAGAGAAAATTTTCCAAAATATAGATTGATCAATTAAAAAATATTTTCTTCATCTATAGACTCCTTCACCATGTTTTCATGGTGTCTTACATTTTTATTAGTGATATTCAAATGTAATCCATTCTTTTAGATCCTTCTTTTCCTTTTATGGTCAATCTTTACATATCATTTCATCTGAAAACCAAGCAAAGAAACCCCTCACAAATAAGACAACCTCTCAACTCTCCCCACAAATCTGACTCCAACAGCAGTAGAGGATAATATAGAAACTAGTGAAGGTTTTCAATGCATACAAATGACAAAACTTCCTAAAAACCCTCATTAAGTGTCTCTTTTTTAAAAGTTTCACCGCGTACAGCAGCTGTGGTACATTTCTAAACTCCTTTTCTCTCGCTGGATGAGCTCCAACTCTCCTCACCACATCTTTGGGTGTCTCTGCATTTTATCTTCCTTTCTATATTTAGTGTGGTCCTTTCTCTGCTTCTCTCATTTGCATCCCCATCTATCATCCTACCAGGCAAGACAAAGGATGCTGCTGCCGCTCTACCTGCCTGAAAGAGGGGGAAGCATAATGAACATTTATAATTTAATTTTAATTTGCTTTTATCTATCAAATTAAGATGAAGTGATGAAGTTTGGGAGTGATTTATTCAGATATAGATTAGAGTGGATTAAAAGTTAACATTATATGAATTATTCTCATAGCGTTATGTTTTGTATGCCTCCTTGAGGAAGTGGAAAGTTTTGGAGCTAGAGGAATTGTAGGTAATCCCTTCCACAGCCAGTTTTACCCCTGACTGAACTCGGGGATACATTGTTATGTTGACCCTGGCAGAAGTTCCAGATTATTGTTCTGCTTTTGAATTGTGAATATTGGATGGGACTGAGGAAGTTTCTTTTTTGAAGCAAGACATTTCTTTTCCCTAAAACTTTGAACAAAAATCCTGGGTCTGACTTCATTGCCCTGGATTAGGTGCTCATTCTAAATTAATTTCCGTGGACAGAGTTTGGTGATGCTGATTGGTGCAGAGGAAGTCATGTGTTAAGAAGGGGGAAGGATCATTTTTCAGGGGTAAATAAGACGGTGTTTTTGTTTTGTTTGTTTGTTTTTATTTTACTTTTTTTTCTTTTTTTCCTTTTTTTTTTAACCAAGAGAGTAAATTGATGATCGTGACAGAAATAACAGGTGTCCGTTACCTTGGCGCACACGGTCCTGCCTGGGCACACAAAGGTTGCTTTTCACCTCTACCTACACATCTTCTCACTATTTTGCAACATAGATGAGTTTCAGCTTTCTTTTCCAGGTCCATCCTGCAATGGCTGCTGTCCCTGGTTACAGCTATGTCATACCCTTTCACACCTTCTGCTGTTTCCCAAGCTCTTCCTATGCCTGGAATGCTTTCCCTTCTCTTTTCTATCTGGTGAACTCTGGATCAAATGCCATCTGTTTTATGAGATTTTTCTCTCCACATGATGTTGGCTACTTTTACATCTGTGATCCACCCATGCTTGGTACCTACCTGTATGAGAGCGTTTCTTTCATTATACTGGAATTATTTGTCCCTTCATCTACTTTGTGGGTGTCTCAAAGGCTTCTCCATGTCCATCCATTCTGAGTGATGGACACAGATCAGACGGCTACATTTTTATTCCATAAATTTGTGGGGCTAGGAAGGTATGGAATTTTAGATTAATCTTATAATCTCTTATAGTCTCTTTCACTGAGATTGTGGTTCTCAACAAGTTTCTGATACATTACTGCCAAGGAAATGCATGGAAATGTGTGGGAAAGTTTTGGGTTGTCACAGTGACTGGGGGTTGGGTGCCACTGACATTCACTGGGCAAGGACCAGGGGTGTTAAATGTTCTGCAAAGCATGGGATAGTTTTGCACAAGGAAGGATTGTTCTTTCTAAATGCCAGTAGTTTTTCCATTGAGAACTACTTACTTAGTAGTTACCTAGACTAACTAGTCTAAAGTAAGTAAGTTTAGTTACTTAGTCTACCTAGTCTAAAGCATAGAAACAAGGAAGATGATTTGAGAACAACAAAAACTATATTTCTGGCTCCCATCAACCCTTTCCACACACTATGAATAGGAGAACCTTATGTTCAGTTAGCAGATGGCTTGAATAATGGTTTTTTTCCTACCCACTAAATCCATTTCTATCTGTTTGGCCCCCATAGCCTCTGGGTCCCACTCCCTGGGTCTTGGAGTGCAAGACTAAACCAGAGAGAAGTGTAGGGTAAAAGTTTCTGCTTTCCCACACATACTTTTCTTGGCAAGGTTTGCTCTCTCTAAGTCTGGAGAGGAGGACATTGGAATTAAGTTCTATGTATTTCTTTCAACAGCATGGTAAGACAATTTGATCTTAATGTTTCATCCACTGCACAGAAGGCTGAGAGTGACTAATTTCAATGATCTTTTAAAAAATCTATTTATAGCATGCCTTCTGGCTAAAGATATCAATGTGGAAGGTGGCACATAGATTTAAATCCAGTTTTCTGTCATGAGGTGTCAGCAAAGCTAAATGGCTCTATCATGGTCTTTTAGGTCCTATTCTAGGAAGTACATCTTTTTGCTCACTGTTGACACTGATGTGGCTGTGGTATCTAGAATATAGGATATGTGTAAGGAGAAAACTTGGAAGTGTACTTTTTCAAACGGGATTCTGTGATTCTTTGCCTCAAAGGTGACATTTTTGAAAAAGAATTCCTGAAAACAAGTCCACTAATTGGTTTATTGTCTCCTGTCTTATATGTAGCAAAAAATATTTTTTTTAAAAAATGCTTACTTATTTATTTACAGAGAAAGAGAGAGATAGAGAGCAATTTGGGGAGGGGCAGAGAGAGAGGGAGACAGAGAATCCCAAGCAGACTCTGTGCTGTCAGCATAGAGCCTCCAGGCTTAAACTCATGAACCATGAGATCATGACATGAGCTGAAACCAAGAGTAGGACGCTTAACCGACTGAGCCACCCAGGGGCCCCTTAGCAAAAAATCTTGTTGAAGGAGTCTGACACGTGATATTTATCAGTTATTACTTGAAAATGTGTTTTGAAAGATGTTGCATGGAAAGGATACTTTATAAAACCAAATTCTAACCTATTTAGTGTATGCTTCTTTTTTTAGATACTCCCAGAAGTATAAAAGCATCCACTGCTACAGCTGAACAGTTTTTTCAGAAGCTGAGAAATAAACATGAATTTACTGTTTTGGTGACTCTGAAACAGACCCATTTAAATTCTGGAGTCATTCTCTCCATTCACCACTTGGATCACAGGTGAGTGTGGCTGTGAGGTTTTTTTGTGTTTTCGTTATGTATGGCTAAATGAACACATTCAAAAGAAGTAAACAAAATCAAGATACAGCGTATACAAGATTGGCATAAAGCAGCTAGAATAATTTTTCTACATTATGCAAAATCACAAACACAAGTAATTGAGATCAGCCTAGATGCAAAAGAAGCTGGTGCTTTTGATGTTGCTAAAAGCACACAGAAATCACTGTTCCTGAGACACACTTATTAATGACTAAATTCCTCATGAGGTATCTTCCTCAGTGGTAAGGCCAAACATACTTCTTGGTAATTTGTGAAGAGTTAGCCACAAAAATACTATATTTAGCTTCTTTAGGAAATTGCCTGGGTTTAGAGTTTAATAAATCATAAATTTCATCACTGACAGATAACTTCTTTTTTGATGCACCTCTTAGACTGCAGTGGTCACAGCTGTATTCTTGCTTGCGTATTGGGTCAAAATAGTGTCTAGAGTCTCCCAGCCTCTCACGTGTGCAGAAGCATGATTCGGAGAGCTGGGGGGAGTCATGGTGAGGAGGGGGTGGGGGGAAGGAGAAACTCATTCATGACACTTGGCATGTATATACATTGTTACTGAATTATACCAAATGGCTCTCAACGATCCCTTCAGTGAAAGAACTACTGCAGTTTTGACAATGCAAGTTCCTTCGTGTTCCCAGTTTGAATACCCACTCCATGACTTACCAACTGTGGACCTTGAGCAAGTCATGTGGCCTTTCTGTGCTTTAGTTTCCTCACCTGTGAAATAGGAAGAGTAATAGTACCGCCCTATTAGAAGATTAATAAGTGTTTGAAACATATACGAGGTTTTTATGATCTTGTTCAGGTGTGGGCAGAAACCTCTTGTCTCGGTTTCTCTTATCAGGGATAAGGCAGCCTGGGGCTTTGAAAATCTTTATGAAATACTAAAGGGCAAACAGAAGCACATATATGTGGAGAACAAGATACAGCAAGTTGACATAGAGAGCGAGGTTCCTGATCATCCCCTACCTGGATTATTCTCAAGGGATTGAAGCCCTGCCTTATTCTGTCTGTGGCCCTGGAGGATTGGCATAACTTCTGAGTTATGCCCCCACTTGGGCTTCTTTCCCCCGAGATCCTGGCCTGCGTTTGACAGGAGGGTGTTAACACTTACCTGGTCATAGGCTTAGGATCTTCAAGGCACAGCAAGAAAGGGATAGCTTGCATTTCCAAGGATGCACTAAGGCATGTCCCCTGGGCCTGTTTCTGACCCCAGGGACAGGACTTGTCTTCAGGTGTTTGAGATCAGAGCTCCTTGCTTATGGTACAGTGACTTTGCCCATCTTCACTTGGGCTTTAGGCAAACACGATTCACACAATAAAGGAATGTTGTTCCTTTATGGAGCAGCCTGTTTTATTGCTGATGATTTCTGCTTGCTGAAAAAAAAATTTCCTTTGTATTTTGGGCCTAGATTTTTCTGCCCTGTAACTTTCCCCCACCACCCCATTAGTAAAGACATGGAACTCATCCAGCCTTCTTCCAGATGGCATATCCTTACATCCATGATGGCCGCTGCAGCCCCCCATCTTACCCTTCTTGTCTCAGGGCTAACCAGCGCTGGGTCCTCCATCTGCTCCTCTTTAGACTTAATTGACAGCCATTCATGAGGTCTCCTGCCCTCATCTATATGCATCCCAGATGGGCACTGTTTTTGTTGGTCCCTGGAGTTGAAGATAATGAATAACTCTACAAATGTTTGACCAGGCACAGACTTCTTGTAATCTATATACTTTCAATCTAATACTGAGTAAGATAGTATGAAAAACATTTTTTTAGCATCTTACACAGTAGGTATATAGACCACCAAAATACCCGGCCATCATCAGGTAGATTCTTGATGAAAGACCTGAGGCAGGATGACTTGATGCCAGGCAGATTTTTTTTTCTTATTTTTGCTGTGAAGTATATTTGTGAAAACATGTAGGAATTTATATTAAGTAATTTCAATGAAAGATAACATTTGGTTTTTTAAAATTAATATGGCAATATATTTTCATTGTAGAAAATTTGGAAAGCAGGCAAGTGTAAAGCAATAGAAAAGCTCATACAAATCATTTTACCGAAAGGAGACCAGTGTCATATTTTAATCCAGTTCTTTTGTCTGTGCATGTAGATATGCCATATTTCATTTGATCTGCCCCCCCCACTTTGGATTTTTAACTTGTTTCTTTTTTAAATTTTAATAAATAACACCATGATGAATATCTTTATACATACATTTTTGTAATCAGCTCTCATGCTTTCCAGTAATACTTGTTGAATTTAATATTAATTCTATAATTTCTTGTTTTACTTATTCATTCTTCATATCATCTACAAATTTGATAACCTTTACCTAAACAAGTATCACATTTGAGATACAGTGTATCTTTCTAGGATATAAAAGATCATTTAGATTTGTAAGCCTCTTTTGATTTGTTTAGTAAGCCAGCAGTTATTAAAATCTTATGTGTGCCAGGCGCCGCTCACTGGCTCATTTTATCATCAGGCCTGGACAGTGTAAGTGTGCAGGTCTCGAGAAGGACTCCATGCATCCCAGGCATAGCCATACCACTTATTGGCCTTGTAACTTTGTGCAAGTTGCTGAACTCTTCTGTACCTCAGGTTCTTCATCTGTAAATCCATATAAAGTACTTGAGAACACTAGAGAAAAAAATTCCACAAAGTGCCATGATCCTGCAAAGTCACTGTTTGGATTTGCACTTTACAGATAGGAAAATCAAGCCCCTGGGTGGCTGAGTGGGTTAAGCTCCTGACTTGGTTTCAGCTCAGGTCCTGATCCCATGATTCCTGGGACAGAAGCCCACGTTGGGCTGTGCACTGACAGTGTGGATCCTGCTTGGGATTCTTTCTCTTCTCCTCTCTTTGCCCCTCCCCCACTTGTGCCCACACACAGGATTTTTTTCTCTCAAAATAAATAAACTTTTATTGGGAAAAACAAACCCAGAGAGCTTAAGTTGTTGAAGGTTCCCAGGAGTAAGTGAGGGTAGGGTTTAAACTCAGGTGCCCTCCCAGCTCTCAGGGTCTAGTGTTAGACTTCATTATCTTCTGCCCATTTAGCATCACTTAGCTAGTTAGTGACAGAATCAGGACCCAAACCACTTACTCTGATTCTTGAATGTGATGTTTTTACCAGTACACTGTGATATCTCTTAACCTTCTAGCAACCTGATGAATCTTGTGTTATGGTGTGTGTTTTGTTTTTTCTGGTAGTGCTGCTGAAGTTATCTTTCTTCTCTTAGTCTTAATCTGACTCCTGTTTTTAGTTTCATCATTTATTGAACACTTATGTACTTAACTCTTTGCTTTGTCTGTACCCTCAGAGGCACGAAAGTTCTGTACGGCCAAATTTTCCTGCTCAAAATTCCAGTAGTGCCTCCAACATGAAACTCTAATAAACGGCCATGTCCTTACACAATATTCCATAAAAATTGCTTTTCTCATGAGAATAATACTAAATTCAAGTTCTTCTCTCAGAAATACTTAAATTGTAGCTATTGTTTGTTGACACTTCAGTGAGAGTTAAGTGTTGAATAGCAATAGCAACTAAGTTGGAGGAAATACTGATATTTTATGTAAAAATTGAGGAGCCTGACAAGGACATACCTGAATGGAAGATGCTCATTTCCCCCTGAAGTAGGCAGTTCTCAAGAGCAGGACCAACCTCTTCCTCAGGAAGTAGTGTGGGTTCTGTGCTCACATAATGAGGGGTGGATCCTATAGAATGTGGAAATTTTAATTATGCTACAGATTTCAAATATTTTGGTATTTATAATGAATCTTACAAATTAGGAAAAATTACAAAGAAGGAAGTCAAAATCATCTGTAATTTTACCACCTGGGAATGGTTTCTACTAGTATTTTCAGTTATAAATGTCTATTTGAGGGTATAGATATAATGGTAAAAAACTGAATCATACTTTACATATTTTACAACCTTTTGAAATTTAGCAAAATATTATGAAGTTTCCCCCATGCCAACAAATATTCATTTCTAGTCTATTTTTTAATGTCCAAGGATTATTCCATCATTGGATACAAATTAAATTAGAGGTAATCAAATTCTTACACAGGCCATGAGAAAATCCAAGCAAAGTGTCCAAAAAAGTGTCTAAATGTATTCAATGTAAATATCTGAGGTATCCACTTAGAAGAACTAGTTTGCAAAATATGTGTCTGGATAAAGTGAATGAATTTATGTGCTCCATGAATTTGTTAGCTATAAACCAGATAAATGTTGAAAAGTGCCTGTCACAGTGAATAGTTGATCCTTTCACTGGCAATGATTAGGAGCAGGTCTGGATCCCCATAAGGCCCTTCCTAGTTCATGGAAGAGCTATTCTGCACCCTGAAGGAAGCTCATTCCCTAGTTTCATTTGGGGTTGGTTTGGGGGAGGTCATGGTGCCCCATCTAAGCACATGTTCTTGCCCGCCTAATGGGAAGCTCAAGAGCAAGAACTTGAGTTGTTTCTCAGAATTAGACTTTGTGAGTTAGCCCATAGGGTGCCTACTACAGACCAGTTAATGAATAAACATTACTATTATTACCAGTGACCATGTGAAACAACTTCTTCTTCCCTTACTTTAGTCCCTGACTCCAATCTTATACTGTTTGGGCTGATTGAAGTGAGGGCCTGGCTCCCTGCTGTATAGCCTGCTCTGATGCCAAGTTAAGTAGGAAGAGTCCCTAAGAAATAGAAACTGTGGGAACGGCCCCTCCAGCGCTGGCCGAAATGAAGGAAAGTGGAGTGTCAACGCCGGGTACGGTGACCAGTCTGCTCATCACCTGTGTGTCACCCTTTTTTTTCCCCCTCTTCTTGTCTAAATCCTGCTCACACTTCAGAACTCTGCTCCCATTTCCACAAAGCTTTTATTGACCTTTCCAGTTTACATTAATTCCTTCCTGCATTTGCCTCCAATGTAATTTTTTAATTTGTGCCACTCTCTTTTTTGGCTTTCTTCCATATAACATCTTATATCGTTATGGGTTTCATATATATGCATATGTATTAATTGCACATCAGACATTAAAAGTGGCTTTTGATCACAATTGTAGCAAATGTTTATTGAGGCTTTTTAAATTTAAGTTGTAACTGTTTTTTTTGAATTGGTAATGTATCCCATGGTTCAAAATTTAAAAGGCACAGCAGGGTATAGAGATGAAAAAGTCTACTTCTGTCTGTCTCTCCCGACACCTACTTTCTACCCCTGGGGGCAACTACTATTATAATTAGAGACATTTTGAAAATTAGAAAAAATGTAAAGAAGAAAATGCAGCTCAGCCAATCATGGTGTGCATGCTGGCTTAAGGAGTCGAAGGTTTGTGGGCAAGCTACATTACTATGATAGCTTGAAGGAAGCCACAATGTAAGCGTTTACAGGATGGAAATCAACAAATGCCACTAAGCAGGGCCTTCTATTTTGGCTGTATTTTTACAGGTGAATATTATTTTTTAACAAGTCTTAACTTTTTTCAGATTTCTCTTTTATCTTTATTACACAAGTGGATAAATGAACCAATATTTTACAATTATTTCTCTAGAGAACAGAAAGCCGATTGTTAAACATTTTCGAGCATCATTACCTAAGAGTCCCGGCATCTAGAGATGACCACCATGACACCTGGGGATGCAGCTTTCCGATCCTCTGCCCAGGTGTACTTGTGCGCTTGTGTAAAACTGTGCATAGTTGACAACGGTTCCTGATTACGTCTTCTTTCCTTCCTGCCTCCCTTCTTTCCTTCGTTCATTCGTTCCTTCCTTCTTTCTTTTTTCTTTCCTTATTCTTTTCCCTCCTTCCTGTTAAAGGATTACGCATTATACTTGCAAACCCCATTTCATGTACCATGCTGTCACAGAGTTACGTGCTGAATAAATATTTGATGGATGAGGACACGAGTGAAAGATCAAGAGAAAGATCATCAGGAGTACAGCAGGAATCATCAATAACATCACAAAGTTTTAATCAGTCTGGGGCAAAGGATCCGGGGAAGGTTGAAATTGCTATATTGATGCAGGGTGCCTAATGTATTCTGAAATGTCATTAGATCTAGTGTGAAAATTTCACTAACTGGCAGTCACTGCCTCGAAACAGCTGTAAGTCAAGTTCTTAGAGAATAGTGGCACCTGTAATGAGCTATATGGCAACATCTCAGCCACTGCGTTAAGGCTGGAAACCTAATCACACAACTTTGTTGGTTTGGACATCTGAGACTAATAGACACACTCTGGATTCTGGGCCTTCTGAAGTGAACAAACAGGGAGACAGAAGTAGGAAAGACAGACATCACAACATCTTAGAACTGGGAGAGGGCTTACGTCAAAACTTGGTTCTGAAGCACAGCTTCAATCAAAGTGACATAATTACGAAACTGTGGGGAACCTCATTGGCAGTGTCCTGGTGTCCTGTGAGGGAGTCTCATTTGGCCTCCTAACTGAGATTTCAATGGAGTTTTGAATGCTGTTTTTCAAATAGGGGCTTATATTAAAAATTAGGCCACATGCTTTTTGTGAGCCCAGCCTAAAAAGTTGGTAGGCTCTTCAGCCATTGCTGGGTATATTTAGCTAATATCAGCATTCCCTAAGAACAACAGGCAGTAATATACGACACTTTACGTTTGAAAGAATTAAGACATTCAGGCAGATCAAAGAATTCTCCCATCATTATGTTTTTCTGGCTATTGGATTTTCAAAGGAAAAAATAAAGAATAGGGAAGTAATTCCAAAATAATTAATTCACTTAGCTATTCATACAGGAGATTTAAAAGAGAGATATGAAAACAGTAAAGGCTCATTGAAAAGCAAAGTGAATTTAAAAGTTAAAATAAATGAGAAAATTTCCCCAAGTTGTGAAAAGACTCTCTTCTCTCTTCTTCATGTTTTACAAAACTATTATTTCTTCAGGATAAATAAAATTCTTTTGTTATCCCTTGATATAGATTTGGTATACTCACCTACATTATGTTCTGTAATTTATAATACTTCTTTACTTAAGATAGTCTTGGGCTCAGGGTTTATAAATTAGTCTTTTATAACATGAGATCATTATTAGGAATTTTCTTAATATCCAAACAGAATTTGTGCTTCTAACTTTGAATGCTTTGCAAATAGCATACATAGGAAGAATTTGTGGCAATAGCTTTACAAATAAATACAAAACTGTCTTGTGGTTTTTTATCATCTTTTATATTAATGAACTTGAAATGAAATAAATGAGATTTTTTCCCCTACTCTCTTAGTATTAATTATTATACATTCTGGATGAGTAAGAATGTATTTATGTAGGAGGCTGATAAAGTGTTTCTTCATATTTGTGAGTGCTTGTCATGTATTGAACCATTTCTCTTTCTTGACATTCCTAAGAAAAATTAAACTTGCTGGCAATATTTGCTTGGCTTAATGGTTCTGAACTAAAAGATGACTGTTTATCATGGATAAAATTAACAGACCAGCATAACAGCTACTACACTCTACTTTTTCGCTGCATACTACTTCCTAAATATTGTTAAAGAGAGCAGGATTTCTGTTTAAAATTTCAAACCTCGAGTTCTTTATAATTAAAAAAACCTTCATATTTGATTCTCTTAATATATATTTCTATATCATTATTTACCTCTAATAAAATTACACTTTTAATGTGTATTTTAATACTCCTTTCTTATTAGGAAAGTGGAGTGTATATTCTAATGTGGTTAAGCATGTATATGTCATTACCAAGTAGGCATGGTGAGCTGCTCATCAAAGAAACTGAACTATAGTTAAGACAGCAGGCAAGGGGATTTCTCGTATTTCTTGTATTTACCAAATTTGCACATAGGTGAAGCTATGGGAAGAAGTACGCATTTTAATTATATATATATATATGTATATATATATATTCCCTGGAGCACAATTCTGCCTTTTATGCTGACGCGGGGCCCCAGCTCCTTCCTGTTAGCATGCCACTGTCTCTGAGGGCCAAGCAGTGACTCAATTGGCTGGTGCTGCTGCTATCACCGCCATGGACTAAGCAACCTCTGTCCATTCCCATCACCCATTTCGGGTGCTTACATCTTTAGGCAGAGATGCAGAGGACCAGGGGTATTTGTGCCCCTCCATCCTATTTGACCATGTCCGGTTATCAGGCCCCAAATATCATAGACCAATATCAGAGGACCCTTCTGCTTCATCAATCTCATGGCCTCTTTGCATCTACCCTTTAGTCCAGATGTTGGACTACCAGTGACTTACTTGGCTGTTGTGTAGGCAACTGTTACTGAAGATCAAGCCTCCTGTGTTTTAGGAAATTGACCTAGTGTTCCTGCTTGAATACTTGCATGCTTCCTGTTTCTATGTTGCCATGTGATTTCTTTTCCATGGTAGTAAAGGTTAATTTTTCATTAGAAATAATTGGCCCATGCAGCTACTAATGATCAGTTTGCTACTTATTTTTTTTCTATGTCTTTTTTCTGGTATTAAAAAAATTCTAATGATTAAAAGGTTTTTCTAAATATTATTTCCTCACTCAAGAATGGACAGTGAAAATTATTTTAGGTTCTTTTTTCCTTTGATCAACACTTGTGTTTTTATTATTTCCAAGATTTCAGGGCATAGTAGCTTTTACTGATTGTCTTTAAGTCGGGTAGACTTCTTTTATTATAGTTTTCCTGGTTTCATTTTCATCTAAGGCTTGAACACATCTAAAATTTATTTTAGTGTAAGCAAAAAATGAAGGTCTAAATATTAAAAAAAATTTTTTTTAAGAGAGAGAGAGAGAGAGACAGAGTGTGAGTGGGGGAGGGGCAGAGAGAGAGGGAGACAGAATCCAAAGCAGGCTCCAGGCTCTGAGCTATCAGCACAGAGACTGACGCAGGGCTCAAACTCCTGAACCGCAGGATCATGACCTGAGCCGAAGTTGTATGCTTAACTGACTGAGCTTCCCAGGCACCCCTTTTTTTTTAATAGTTTATTGTCAAATTGGTTTCCATATAACACCCAGTGCTTCTCCCCACAAGTGCCCCCCACCAAGACCATCACCTCTCCCTCCCTCCCCCTTCAGTCCATGGTTCGTTTTCAGTATTCAGTAGTCTCCCTTGATCTGTGTCCCTCACCCCGCCTCTCTTTCCCCCTTCCTCTCCCCATGGTCCCCTGCCAGGTCTCTCGTGTTAGACCTATGAGTGCAAACATATGGTATCTATCCTTCTCTGCCTGACTTATTTCGCTTAGCATGACACCCTCGAGGTCCATCCACTTTCCTACAAATGGCCCAGGCACCCTTCTAAACATTTTTTTAAACAGATAACTGATTGCTCCAACATCATTTAACTCTTTTCCCTCTCTTTCCTTTATCATAAATGCAATCTCATATTCATGTTTAATATAATTTCTGGGTTTTCTCTTCTGTTTCATTAGTCTGTCTGCTATTTTTTTTGCCAGTTATCCACTCACATAAATCACTTTTTGACTTACGCGAGCTCCATATAATAAAGATATTAATTCTATATCAGTATTTTTCATTTGCATGGAAGTCTTAATGGTGATTTTTGATGTACTAAATTTTCTTACCTGATAGTTAAACCAAAAATTTCTATCTTTAAAGGGTAGGACTATGTTAATGACACAGTGAAGGAAGAATATGTTATTTTCTCTTTCCAGGAAGAAAAAAGAAAGTCAATTAGAAAATTCAAGAAAAAGAAGAAAATTTCAGCTAACTAATGTTAGCATTTGGCTTTACTTATAATCTTTATTATGTTGAGATATTTTCCTTCTATGCAGAATTTATTTTTTGTCATGAATAGATTTAGAATTTTGTCAAATATCTTTTCTTTTTCTATTGAGATTATCATATGGTTTTTTCATTCTATTAATGTGATGTATCACATTGATTGATTTGCATATGTTGCATCCCACAAATAAATCACACTGTATTGTGGTGTATGATCCTTTGAATGTGCTGCTGAATTGGTTTGCTGAGAATCTTTGCATCTATATTCATCAGTGATATTGGCCTGTACTTTCTCTTTTTGTAGTGCCCTTTTCTGTTTTTGGTATCAAGATAATGCTTGCCTTGTAAAATGAGTTTGAGAGTGTACCCTCATCTTTGAATTTTTGGAACAGTTTGAGAAGAATTGGTGTTAATTCTTTTAAATGTTTGGTAGAAATCACCAGTGAAGCTGTCTGGTCCTGAGCTTTTCTTCATTGAAAGATTTTTGGTTATTGGTTCAATTTTGTTACTAATAATTGGTCTATTCAGATTTTCCAGTTTTTCCTAATTCAGTCTTTGTAGGTTATATTTCTCTAAGAATTTACCTGGCAGGGGACCATGGGGAGAGGAAGGGGGAAAGAGAGGGGGGGTGGTTATAGTTGTTCACAGTAGCCTTTTCTGATTCTTTGAGTTTCTGTAGAGTCTGTTGTAATACCTCTCTCTCTCTCTCTCTCTCTCTGTGTGTGTGTGTGTGTGTGTGTGTGTGTGTGTGTGTGTGTATTTGTGTATTTGGGTCCTTTCTGTTTTTTCTTTGGTTAGTCTAAGGGTTCTTTGTTTATTTTTCAAAGAACCAACTCTTAGTTTGGTTAATTTTCTGTTGTTTTTCTGTTCTCTATTTTATTTATTTTTTATTTTCTGTTATCTTCTTTCTTCTTTTAACATGGGCTCAGTTCTTCTCTTTCTAGTTCCTTAAAGTATAGAGTTAGGGTTTCTTTTTTGAGGGGGGTAGGGGTTGGGGACTGATCTTTCTTGCTTCTTAATGTAGGCATCGACTGCTGTGAACTTCCCACTTATAAATGCTTTTGCTGCATCTCAAAGATTCTGGTATGTTGTGTTTTGTCTCAAAAAACTATTTTATTTTTCCATGAATTTCTGCTTTATTGGTTGTTCAGAAGAGTGTTACTTACTTTTCATGTGTTCATGAATTTTCTAGTTTTCCTCTTTTTATTGATTTCTAGTTTTTGCCATTCTGGTCAGAGAAGATACTTGAGATAATTTCAGTTTTCTTGAATTTGCTAAGATTACTTTATGGCCTATCAAATGGTCTATCTTGGAAGATGTTTCATGTGTTCTTTGAAAAGACTGTGTATTCTGCTGTTGTTGGATAGAGTAGTCTGTAATTTTTTAAGTCCATTTGGTCTATAGTGTTCAAATCCACTTAGAGATTCTCTGTCTGGATGATCTATCCATTGTTGAGAGTAGAATATTAAAATCCTCAACTATTCTATTACTGTTTATGTCTCCTTGTAGTTTTTATTGTATATATTTAGATGCTCCAATGTTGAGTGCATATATGTTTACAATTGTTACATCTTCTTGATGTATAATTGTTAACATCTTCTTGATGTATTAAGACTTTTGTCATTACATAATGATCTTCTTGGGCTATTTTTACTTTTTTTAGTTTAAAGTCTATTTTGTCTGATATAAGTATATAGCCACCCTTGATTTTGTTGGTTACTATTTTCTTGAAATGTCTTTTTCCGTCTCTTCACTCTCAGTCTATGTGGGTTTTTAAGGCTAAGGTCTTTTGTAGGCAGCATATTATCAGATCTTTTTTTGTTTTAATCCATCTAGCCATTTTACATCTTTTAATTGTTGAATTAAAAGATGTAAAACAAAAAATTTGTTTGTGTTTAAAGTAATTTTTGATAGGTAAAAACTTACTATTACCATTTTGTTAGTTGTTTTCTGGTTATTTTGTAGATTTATTGCTCCTTGTTTCTTATCCTGCTATCTTTTTTGTGTGTGTGTTTATGTCTTTTGGTATCAGAATGCTTTAACTTCTTTATAATGTTCTTTTGTATAATTACTACAGGATTTCCTTTGTTATCATAAGGTTAACACAAAATAAATTTATAATACCCTATTTTAAGTGAAAACTTGAATAGAATTCATAAGCTTTACACTCTTTCTCCTCTCCTTCTTTTTAGATTGTTGCTGCTATAGTTTCCTTGTTTTTATAATGTATCACTAATAACAAGTTATGGCAGTTATGGTTATTTTTAGTATGTTCATTTTTTTTAAACCTTAAAACTAAAGTTGTAAGTGAACTATACCACTAATACCATACTGCAAAAATCTAACTATAACTATCTACTTACCATTACTGGTGAGATTGGCACTACCTTTTAATGTTTGTATGATGTTAATTATTGTTCTCTTACTCCCACTTCTTATTTCTCCCCAGATTTGGGTGGTTTTTAGCCATTATTACTTTAAATATACTTTCTGGGGTGCCTGAGTGGCTCAGTCAGTTGAGCATCCAACTCTTGATTTCAACTCAGATCATGGGATCAAGCCCTGCATTGGGCTTTGTGCTGAGCACAGAGACCGGTTAAGTTTCTCTCTCTCTCTCTCTCTCTCTCTCTCCCCCTCTGACCCTCTTCCCCGCTCACCCCCTCTCTCTCTAAAAAAACCTAAAATTAAAATTAAAAATAAAAAGAAATAAAAATGCTTCCTGTTCCTGTACCTTTCTCTTCTTTTGGAATTCCCATAATCTGCATATTGGTTCTTTTTTATTGTATCCTATAATTTCCATAGGCTTCTTTTTTTTTTTATCATGTTTTACAACATTAATGGAATCTTCTAAGTATTCTGTATAAAATTGAAAACTCCATATTACATAGGCTTGTTTTACTCTTTTTCAGTCTTTTTTTTTTTTTTTTTTTTTTTTTGGCTACAGACTATGTAGTTTCTAGTGTCCTATCTTCTAGCTGATTCTTCCTTTGCATGATTGAGTCTACTTTGAACACTTTATTGTATTTTTCAGTTCAGTTATTGTATTTTTCAACTCTAGTTGTTTGTTTGATGGTTGATTTTTCCTTGTCAAACTTGTATTTTGTTCATGCATTATTTTTCTAATTTCATTTAGTTGTCTGCATTTTCTTGTACTTCCCCAAATTCCTTTAAAATAAGTATTCTGAATTCTTTGACAGTTCATAGATCTCAATTTCTTCAGAGTCAGTTATTGGGACTTTATTAGTTTCTTTTGGTGGTATAGTTACCTGATTTTTTGTGATGTTTGATTCCTTTGTTAGCATCTGTGCATATGAGTAACCAGGTCCCTCTTCCAGACTTCACAGGTTTGCTTTGACAGAGACAGTTCTTTACCAATCCATTCAGTATTGGTTCCTGGATGTGTCTGCTGGTAATGTCTTCGGGTAATGTCTGCTGGTAATGTCTTCAGGGCCTACTATTATAGCACATTTTGGGACAAGGCAGCTGATAGAGTTCTAAGGATGGGGTTGGAGGATGAGCCTCTGACTAGAGAACAGTTGGATAGGACTACTGGCTTTGCATCTTACCAAAATGAGGCTGTAGGTTGCATGAATTCTCTGGTCAGGCTTTCCAGATGGTTTGGACTGGCTACTATATTCAGTTGTAGATGAAGCAATGAATTAACTTCTCTACCCTGGCAGGACAGCAGTGTGGGACCCAAGGTCTGAATAGCTCATTGTTTGGGGACCGAAATCAAACTGGAGTGTGCACTGATTTTCCTAGTAAAGTGAGGGCATTAGTTTTGCTCTGCAGATGTGGGAAGCCATGGCTGTGCTCTTTCCAAGTATTTACTATACATAGGGCTACTGGATGCGCTATGCAGTTTCTCACATACTCTGGTGAGGTTTCCTGGTTGGACAGGCTGAAAGCTTTGTTCAGTGATGAGCAGGGCTATGAATTAGATTCCCTTGACTGGGTCAGTAGAAGTAAGTCTAAAGCTGGTAAAACTGTTTGTTATTTTACCTGAGGCTGACCTGCACACCCAAATTCCCTGACTGAACAGTGGCACTGGCTTTGCTCTGCAAGCTTTTGTCTCTGCCTGCTCTCCTCTCACTTGAGTGCTGCTGGGCTTCACAGTTTCCAGTTTGCAAACCTTTCTGGTCAGTTGGGGCTGAAAGACTCCACAACAGATAGGGCTGTGATTCAGCTTTTTGTGGGGAGTGGAAGGGGAAGAGGCCACTCCAAGCTACTGTCAGTTTTCTAAACAGCCTCTCTGGTTGGGAGGGGTTGGGAGCTATTCTCAGTCTTGGCTGTGAATTAATCCCCTCTGCCTGAACATAGCATGGGAATGCTTCCTGCTCATGATAGCATTGCCTGCCCACCTCTTGGCTCAGTGCCACTGGGCTCTAGTGGGTCTAGGAGTTGTAGTCATCCCTTCTGGTTAGATGCATCTGGAAGACATTCTCCACAGTTAGAGTGGGGCTGTAATCCAGCCTCTTTGCTGGGGATCGGCAAACTGGACTCAAAAACTGGCAAAACTCCTCATTTGAGGACCTGAATCAGGGAAATCTGTACCCCACCCGGTTTCCTGGTCAGAACGAACCCTCAAGTAGGTTCTGCAGATGAGGGAAGCTGCTGGTCAGGATTACTACTTGGGCACTGCAGATATGAATTCAGTCTGCCAAGACCTGTGTACTGGTTGATTCAAGCCCCTCCCTGTCTCCATCAGAATGAGATTCCTGGTGGAGCCCCATAGATTCCCCTGCAGTCTCTGTGGTGTGGGATTGCAGTAGGGGCTCCCACAAAGTGATTTGAATGGTGGGAGGATGCTGGTTGTACCCCGAGTTCTCTTCTCCCATTGGAGAAACTGGAAGATCATGGGAGACCTGCATGTTACTGTGTTGGTCCAAGGGAGGGACAATACAGTCAATGTGTACCTGCTTCTCTCACCCTCCTAATGCAGTCTGACTTGGTCTTGGTGCAGGGGCTCCTTCAACCTCATCCTGTGTTCCAGAGTTCTCTCAGGGTGTCTTGTTCTTGAATAGTTGTTAGGGTTTTTTTTTTGTTTGTTTTTGTTTTGTTTTGTTTTTATGAAGGTGAATGAAGTCAGGAGTAATTTATGTGGCCACCTTGGTCCAATTACTGTAGATGTGTAAGACTTTTCTAACTGTTCAGGTTTCTGTTCTCATTCAGAATTTTTTGCTATGTTTAAAACTTAATTCTTTGATATAAACTTTAGAACTAATTTGGTAAATTCCATGAAAAAAATCCCACTGGTATTTGTATTGAAATTGTATTGCACTTATAGGTTAATATACATTGACTTAACATTTTTGTTGTGGTTAGTTCTTTTACCCAGGGATATGGCTTACTTCTTCTTTTTTAAATATCTTATTTTGTCTATTTTATCATTATCTCCGTAAAAGGCATACCCATGTTTTGTTAGATTTCTTCCTAGGAATTTTATAGGTTATGCCTGTAAGTCTGGTGGGATTTTTGTTTTTCTATTATGCTTTCTAATTTTGAAAAGACTTATAAACTACAGTATTACAGGAAAATGGATTCTGTTTGTATCAAAAATAGCACATCTTTCATAATATTTACGTTTCTTTTTCTTTTGTCT
Organism: Suricata suricatta; assembly: GCF_006229205.1. Lineage (NCBI taxonomy): Eukaryota > Metazoa > Chordata > Mammalia > Carnivora > Herpestidae > Suricata > Suricata suricatta. Next base: position 68,203,343 of record NC_043709.1, read on the forward strand.
CTGGGAGAAAGTTGGATTATTTGAATGTAAGTCAGAGTATAACAAGAAAATTTTCAAGTTGCCATCAAAGTTCATTTTATTCTCTTTTCTTAATCTGCCATACATTGATACGCCCTGACATTTCAGTGATCTTTTCCAAGATGGATGTTGAAGGATTGTTGTAATATATTTTAATTCTTTAGCATCGAAACTCTTCTCCTTTTTATCTTCTGATATCGGTGCAAAGCCTCCTAAATGCTTTTTAGGCCTTTGATCAATAACTTTGAATTATTTTACAAAGAGCTCATTCAAAAAATTATAATGATCCTTTTACGGTTTATTATCAAGTGGCAGGAAGTAAAATTCAGCTATTTGTAACTTGTTTTTTAATCTCCTTTAGTTATGGTGAAGCATGTACCTTTTCAAAAAGTCCATGCTAATTATTATTTTGATGTTTTTATTGACAGTGGAATTTGTTATCTCTATTACTTAAGAAATCTTATTTTCCTTGCTGTTGTGTACGCTTGAATTCTATTGATCTTGGAGAGGAGTCTATTTTTATGGTCAAAACCATCTATTGATGTATTTCATAACAGCTGGATAAAAGTCATTCATATTTTGCCTTTTCTTTTTGGTGATTTTATCCACTGAGCATTTTGAAAGAAGACGATTGACATGCTGTCATCTTTCCTTTGTACTTTAACCTTTGGTTATTTAAAAACTCTAGGTATTATAAAAGTTGTGTTTGATTATTATTGAAGATACTGAATGTGCTATAGAATACATGAGTTATTGAATATGTTAGCTTTAATTTAGCCAGTGAAAATGCCCTAAACAGCACCAAAAGGGAAGTATGCTTAGTTTTCTGAGTGAACTACACAGAAAACATTTACTTTGCAAATGACTTAAACTTTAGAAACATTGAGGATTATATTTAAATACTTTCTGCTTATATGACATCTGGGCAATGGCTATCATTTCTAAAATGTACTGTTCTTCCAATATGACTGGATTTGTAAATTTTTAATATTTTTGTACTAAGTTGTTGGTGTTTCTGATTTGATAAATGGTTGTAAATATCATTTCCTATTTTTAAAAGGGAATCTTCCCTTTTTTTTTGCTTATTCATAAGCCTTTTTTATGTGTAAAGGATGTCAACTTATTGTCAATCATATATGCAAGAGTTTCCCCAGGTTAATATTTGCTTTTAATTAATGATCTTTTTGAAATAATTTCAAAGCTACAAGAAAAATTACAACAGTACAAAGAACTCCCACATTTCCTCTTAGGGGATTCCTAATTGGTAATATTTTAGTTCATTTGCTGCATCACCCTCTACCTTTTATTCCAGTGTGCCTTTCTTTAAGTTTATTTATTTTTTTGAGACAGAAAGCCAGCATGGGGAGGGGAGGGGGGAGAGAGAGAGAGAGAGAGAGAGAGAGAGAGAGAGAGAGAGTGAGAGTCTCAAGCAGGCTCTGCCCTGATAGCGCAGACAATGCAGGGCTTTTTCTCATGACCATGATATCATGACCTGAGTTGAAATCAAGAGTCAGATGCTTAACTGACTGAGCTACCCAGGCACCTCTCCAGTGTGTCTTTTACTGACAATATTCTCTATTACTTTTCATATTTTGGTGTATGTTTTCTCAAAACAAGGACACTCTTCTATATAGTCAACATATAAGCTTCCAATCCAGAAATGAACATTGACACCACAGTATCATCTAATCTTCAGACCCCATTCAAATTTTACCAATCATCTAAACAATCTCATTTTCCTTCTTGGTCCAAGATTCTGTCCAAGAGCTCATGTTGCATTTCGTTGTTCTATCTCACCATCTCCCTCAGTCTGGAATAATTCTGGTCATTTTCATGTCTTTTATATCCTTTATGGTCTTAGCAGTATAGGCATTTTATTGTTTAGGATCACCTTCAGCCTGGGTCATTCTGATGTTTCTTCATCACTCAGGCCATACATTCTTGCTGGGAATACTGCAGAAATGATACTGACTCTCCTCAGTACACCAGATCTGGAGGTGAACCTTGTCAATCTGTTTTACTGCTGGTGATGTTAACCTCAATCACCTGGTTAAAGTGGTGATCCGCCAGCCTCTTCAATATATTTCCCCTGTGATTTTGATTAGTATTTTATAGGGAGATACTCCAATTTTATTCTAACGTGATGTTCTTTATCAGACCTTTACTCTCTGTCCTTAACGTCTGTTGATCATGCCCACCTGAATGATAAAGTATTGCTTCTTAGTGATGTGAATAAAAAGATAAAATTGAAAATTGAAACTCATTAACTTTTAAAGTCATTTTCTAGTATTATAAAAAACTGAGTAATACATATCATATAAAAATACATTCCTAAAAAATAGTAGGGGAAATTTTTGTATTTCATTTAAAGTGCATATCAGCATTCACTATGTAAGGCATCTTTAAATTAACTACTGTATTTTTCTTTAATGAAAACTATTCATTTATAATGAATGGAATTCAGAAAAAATAACATCTTACTTCCATAACAATATTTGCCTAACTTTTCTACGTTTCTTTTGATAGCTTTATAGACCATATTGCATTTATTGATCTAAAATATCACAGACTTTCAAAAAAACAAGGTGAGAGTGTATATAAGATATGTTAGAGGCAGATTTTGCTAATGACCTCTTACATCTAGCCTTCTATGATTATTCCGTTTATAATGGTTTTTTAAACTATTGGCTTTTCATTTTTTGACATTTCAAACAGTTTAAAATTGCATGTTTTCTTCATTTAAAAATAAATATTTTCATCAGCCAGTGACTGAAATAAATTTATGACAAAACCTTTCCAACCTCAAACTGGTCAGAATTCAAGATCTATTACAGCAGGTTTGTTAAATCGAATTAAGAAAAAATATGCTAATTTCTTTTCTTTTCTTTTCTTTTAATAGTTTATTGTCAAATTGGTTTCCATACAACACCCAGTGCTCTTCCCCACAAGTGCCCTCTACCATCACCACCACCTCTTTTCCCCCCTCCCCCTTCCTCTTCAACTCTCAGTTCATTTTCAGCATTCAGTAGTCTCAAGTTTTGCATCCCTTTCTCTTCCCATCTCTCTTTCCCTCTTCCCCTCCCCCTGGTCCTCCATTAGGTTTCTTCTGTTTTCCTGTTAGACCTATGAGTGCAAACATATGGTATCTATCCTTCTCTGCCTGACTTATTTCGCTTAGAATGACACCCTCGAGGTCCATCCACTTTGCTACAAATGGCCATATTTCATTCTTTCTCATTGCCATGTAGTACTCCATTTTGTATATATACCACATCTTCTCGATCCACTCATCAGGTGATGGTCATTTAGGCTTTTTCCATATTTTGGCTATTGTTGACATTGCTGCTATGAACATTGGGATACATGTGCTCCTATGCATCAGCATTTCTGTATCTCCTGGGTAAATCCCTAGCAGTGTTATAGCTGGGTCATAAGGAAGTTCTATGGATAGTTTTTTGAGGAACCTCCACACTGTTTTTCAGAATGGCTGCACCAGTTTACATTCCCACCAACAGTGTAGGAGGGTGCCCGTCTCTCCACACGCTTGCCAGCGTCTGTAGTCTCTTGATTTGTTCATTTTAGCCACTCTGCCTGGCGTGAGGTGGTATCTCAGTGTGGTTTTGATTTGTGTTTCCCTGATGATAAGTGATGTTGAGCATCGTTTCATGTGCCTGTAGGCCATCTGGATGTCCTTTTTGGAGAAGTGTCTGTTCATGTCTTCTGCCCATTTCTTCACTGGGTTATTTGTTTTGTGAGTGTGAAGTTTGGTGAACCACAAAAGACCCCGAATAGCCAAAGTTATATTGAAGAAGAAAACCAAAACGGGAGGCATCACAATCCCAGACTTTAGCCTCTACTACAAAGCTGTCATCATCAAGACAGTATGGTATTGGCACAAAAACAGACACATAGACCAATGAAATCGAACAGAGATCCCAGAACTGGGCCCACAAATGTACAGCCAATTAATTTTTGACAACGTAGGAAAGCGTATCCGATGGAAAAAAGACTGCCTGTTTAGTAGGTGGTGCTGGGAGAACTGGACAGCAACATGCAGAAGAATGAAACTAGACCA
>NC_043709.1:68207535-68235192 GCF_006229205.1 Suricata suricatta
GCTTCTGCACTGCAAAGGAAACAATCAAGAAAAGTAATAGGCAACCGACAGAATGGGAAAAGATAGTTGCAAATGACATATCAGATAAAGGGCTAGTATCTAAAATATACAAGGAACTCACCAAACTTCACACCCACAAAAGTATGCTAACTTTTAAGCTCACCATTTCTAAGTAGATTCAGCAATACAGAACATGTGAGCTAATCAATATGAACATAGTAGAAAAATGTCTGTGATGTAAAATAAAGTTTTGGCAGAATCAAGGAGTATAGACATGAATGAGGAAGGCCTACGTTTATAGCAAATTATCATTTCGGGAGTATTGATTCAGGAAAATGATAAAAATAATGACACGGAGGCTCTTTGAGACCCCAACTTTGTCTCTTTTTCCCAGTGTCCTCTGTGTCTGGTACAGTGCCCGACATACGATGGTTAAAAGCTGTTTGTGGAATGACAGAATGAAAAGGGCAGAGCATCTGCTAATGTCAACTTTTATATTAGTTGACTGTTGTTTTAAAAAAATTTAATGTTTATTTATTTTTGAGAGAGGAAGAGACAGAGCATGAGCAAGGGAGGGGAATAGAGAGGAGACACAGAATCTTATGAGATCTAGGTTCTGAACTGTCAGCACGGAGCTTGATGCAGGGTTCAAACTCACCAACTGTGAGATCATGACCTGGGCTGAAGCTGGATGCTCAACCCACTGAGCTACCCAGGCACCCTTTCTTTTTTTTAATTCATTTTTTTTAATGTTTATTATTTGAGAGAGAGAGCACGAAAAAGAGAGAGAGAGGCAGAGCACGTGCAGGGGAGGGGCAGAGAGAGGGGGAGACACAGAATCTGATGCAGATTCCAGGCTCTGAGTTGTCAGCACAGAGCCCGATGCAGAGCTGGAACCCACAAATCGTGAGATCATGACCTGAGCCGAAGTCGGACACCCAACGGACTGAGCTACCTAGGTGCCCTCCACCTCCCCCCACCTGTGTTGACTGATTTTTTAGGTGCCTTGGAATATTTTCTCTGCCTTGTAAATATTAGCACATTATTAAATTTTTACACTGTGTCAGGCAGCCCTCTAAACACCTTGCATGGACTAATCTCATTAAATGCTTATCACTGTCTTGAAGCTTATTCCTACCTCATTATTATCCCTATTTTACAAATAAGGAAACGGGGCTCTGAATGGTTAAGTCTAGGGTCCAAGGTCACAATAAGGAGCAGAATCAACATTTGAACCAGGCTGCCTGGCACAAGAGCCCATTCTCCTGACCACTTGACGATTAATTCTCTGCTTGTTTGATAGCAGTATGATGGCTTTTCTACTTCCCTCAGAATCCAAGAACTCTATTGATAGGGTTTGCATTCTTGCTTTCTATTGCTTTTGGAGACAACAGTCATATTTTCCCTCTGTTGGGCCTTTTCTGCTATATTAAAAATGTTTGTCCAGGAGTTTTCTTCCTTACAATTGACTTCTTTATTTCAACGGTATCACCATGGTCCATTGAAGTTGATACAGTATGCGTAATGCCAGGTAGCATCACTGGGAAAACATTTTGCCTTTTAATTTTCCTAATCGCCTCTCCACAAAAAGTTTATGCAAACACTTAAAAATAAGATTCCTGCCTTTTTGGCATTTCCATATTAGTCAGGATATGGGGCCAGGCAGTTCTGTTTTCTCTAGGTAGGTGTGTTCTGTACTCATTTCAATTGGGAACTGGAGGTAATAGGCTCACTAGGAGCAAAATGTCACCTCAGTGGGTGACCCATGAATCCTATTACCTTCTTCCTTGGCTCTTATTTATTCTGAACAATAGAGGAGACATGATGACCCATGAAGCATGTCAGAAAACAGATGCTGCAGCATTGACAGCTTACTCTCCCCTGTGACTAATTCCTTTCTTTCAAATACAGCTTGCCTAGAACTTCTTGCTGTCTTACATGCATCAGTGCTTTCCCTTTATTGTCCTCCTATAGTTGCAGAATGTGTTACATATAAAGCTGCTGAAAATTCCTACGCAGGCTAACCTCCTTTGGCCTAAGATTCCTATTGATTTTTAGGACCTTAGGAAAGCAAATTGTTAACTTAAGAAGAAGGTTTGAAACCAGATAAAATACTGCATGAAATCATAGGGCATTGAGGGTCTTTGGCAGTCCCTTAGTCACCACAGATGGATGTATTCCTAAAAGCATCATGAGTCATTTTTTAGGTGAAGGTGAAAATGAAAAGTTACCAATTTGAGAGTATAATTTTCTTCCAAAAATATTGTTTGTTGTGTGTTCTTTGAAATAGTGCAATTGCTTGCACATCTCAATATACTTGTTAAGGCACCGTGTCTCAAAGTTGAGGGAAACATTTGTATAATCTGGGAACACACGCACAATCTCAATGAATCTAAAACCACATAATATTTCATTTATGTAGAGACTGGATTTTAAGAGATCACTAGGTTCTTTCCTTCAAGCAGAGGTGGCTTAAACCATTTTAACAGGTAAAACTATAGCCAGAAAGCGTGAGTTTTATTTTTTTTTCCCAGAAGAGTTTGATTTGAGTAATGAAATCAACAATTAAAAAGTGACATATTTACCATATTTGAAAGTAAAATTAAGTGCTTAGTATGAATAAGTAATTAATTTCATGATTCCTCAATAAGCATGTTATTTCCATATAAACTGTGCTCTACCTATGCCTATTTTTTGTTTTTTTCATACCCGATTGAAGGTGTTATGAAAATTGAAAGTATAAAATACAATTTTTTGAACTTAGTTTGACCAATAACATCTATCACAATGGTTTCACAGATTCAGTGGTAATTCACTTCATTTTCTCTCTGTAGAGAACTGGAGTAACTCAGTGAAGAATAATAGTCATGGTTTATATGCTTTTTATTTTTAAATTGAGGTAAAATTGACACACAATTAATGTTAGTTTTAGGTCTACAACATAGGGTTCCACAGGTCTGTATGTTATGTTGTTCTCACCACAAGTGTACACACCATCTGCAACCGTACAATGCTATTCAGTACTATTAACTGTGCTCCATATGCGGTACCTTTCATTCCTGTGTCTTATATGTTCTTTAACTAGAAACCTGTACCTCCTACTCCCTTTCATCCATTTTGCACATCCCCCCTTCCCCTTTCCCTCTGGCAACTGTCAGTTTGTTCTCTGTATATGGGTCTGTTTCAGTTTTTTCTTTGTTCATTCATTTGTGTTTTTTAGATTCTATATATAAGTGACATCATATGTATTTATTTTTGTCTGATTTATTTCATTTAGCCTAATACCATCTGTAGTCTCAAATGGCAAGATCTCATTTTTTATGGCTGTGTAATATTCCATTGTGTATGTATGTGTATGTGTGGTGTGTGTGTGTGTGTGTATACACACTACCTCTTCCTTATTTATTCATCTATCGATTAGCACTTGAGCTACTTCCATAATTTGCCTATTGTAAATAGTGCTGTAATAAACATAGAGGTGCGTATATCTTTTCAAATTAATGTTTTCAATTTCTTTGGGTAAATACCCACTAGTGGAATTTTTAGATCATATGGTATTTTTATTTTTACTTTTTGAGGAACCTCCATACTGTTTTCCACAGTAGCTACACCAATTTGCATTCCCACCAACAGTGCAAGAGGGTTCCTTTTTCTCTACAGCCTCACCAATACCTGTTATTTTCTTGTGTTGTTCATTTTAGCCAATCTGACAGGCATGAGGTGATATCTCATTGTGTTTTTTATTTGCATTTCCCTGATGAGAAATGACGTTGAGCATCTTTCCATGTTTCTATTGGTCATTTGTATGTCTTCTTTGGAAAAATGTCTATTTATGTCTTCTGATCATTTTTAATTGGATTATTCATTTTGGGGGTGTTTAATTTTATAGGTTCTTTATATATTTTGGATACTAACCCTTTATCAGATAGGTCATTTGCAAATATCTTCTATTCCATATGCTGCCTTTTAGTTTTGTTGATTGTTTCCTTCACTGTGCAGAAGGTTTTTATTTTGATATAGGCCCAATAGTTTTTTTTGTTGTTTTGTTTTTTTGGGGTTTTTTTTTTTTTTTTTTTTTTGCTTTTATTTCTGTTGCTTCAGGGGACATATTTAGAAAGGAGTTGCTATGACCAATGTCACAGAAGTTTCTACCTATGTTGTCTTCTAGGATTTTTATAGTTTCAGGTCTCACATCTGTTTTGAATTTGTAGTATAAGAAAGCAGTCCAATTTCATTCTTTTGCATGTTGCTGTCCAATTTTCCCAACATCATTTGTTGAAGAGACATTTATTTATTTTCTCATTGGATATTCTTTCCTGATCATATGATTGTAGGTTCATTTCTGGGTTTTCTATTCTGTTCCTTTGATCTATGTGTCTGTTTTTGTGTCAGTACCATACTGTTTTGATCAATACAACTTTGTAATATAATTTGAAGTCTGAAATTGTGATGCCTTCAGCTTTGTTTTTCTTTTATAAGATTGCTTTGGCTATCTGAGTTCTTTTGTGGTTCTGTACAAATTTTAGGATTGTATGTTCTAGCTCTGTGAAAAATGCTGGTATTTAGTAAGGGATTGCATTGAATTGTGTAGATTGCTTTGGGTAGTATAGATATTTTAACAGTATTTGTTCTTAAATCCATGAACATGGAATGTCCTAACATTTCTTTGTGTCATCTTCAATTTCTTTTGTCTGTATTTTATAGTTTTTGAAGTAGAAGTCTTTCACCTCTTTGATTAAGTTTATTTCTATATATTGTACTCTTTTGGGTGCAATTGTAAATGGGATTGGTTCCTTAATTTCTCTTTCTGCTACTTCATTGTTCTTCTGTGTAAAAATGTGATAAATTTCTGTATGTTGATTTTGTATCCTGTGGCTTTACTGAATTCATTCATCAGTTCCAGCAGTTTTTTGGTGAAGTGTTTCAAGCTTTCTATATATAGTATCATGTCATTTGCATGTAGTGAAAGTTTTACTTCTTTCTTGATTTGGATGCTTTTACTTGTTTTGGTTTTCTGATTGCTGTGGCTAGGACTTCCAGTATTATGTTGATTAAAAGTGGCATGATCAAGTAGGATTTATTCCTGGGATGCAAGGATGTTTCTGTATTCACAAATCAATCAACATAATACACCACATTAATAAAAGAAAGGATAAGAATCATATGATCATTTCAATAGATGAAAAAAAGCATTTGACAAAGTACAACATCCATTCATGATAAAAACCCTCAACAAAGTAGGTTCAGAGAGAACATACCCCAACATAATACAGACCATATGTGAAAAATCTGCAGCTAATGTCATCCTAAATGGGGAAAAACTGAAAGCTTTTTCTGTACAGTCAGGAATAAGATAGGGCATATATAGTTTTTCATAATTTTTCCTTATAATTGTATTTCTCCTTCCTTATTTGTGATCTTATTTATTTAGGTCTATTCTCTTCTCTTTTTGATATGTCCTGCTAGAGGTTTATCAATTTTATTATTTTTTTCAAGGAACCAGCTCCTGGTTTCTATGATATGTTCTACTGTTTTGTTATAGTTTCTGTATCATTTATTTCTGCTTTAATCTTTAATATTTCCTCCCTTTTGCCAGCTTTAGGCATCATTTGCTGTTCAAAAAATATTTGTTGAATGAACAAATGAGTGCATGAATGAATGAATATAGCAAATCTCTTTGAAATATATGTAAAATTTGAGCCAGAAATTTCATTTGTAGTTATTTATTCCAAGAAGTTAATTGTGCAGGTGCACAAAGTAATATGTATTGAAATATTTTTTGAAGTGTAATTGACATGTATTGAAACATTTTTATTAGGAATTAAAAACTGGAAATAGTAATAAGAAATTAGATGTTAAATAAGTTATGGCACAGTTATATTATAAAAAATCATCAATAAAAAGGATGTGGGTTTACTTGATTGACATGGAAAGATGTTCTAAGTGTATGGCTAAGTGAAAAGGGCTGCCAGTCATATATGGAAAACTGTTAATATTGATCGTCTCTTTCCAGCAGGACCATTAGTGATCTTAGTTTTCTTCTTCATGCTTTTGTGTATTTTCTGAATTTTTGTCTAATTATATTATTTTATACAGCAAAATATATATATATAAATAAAACCATATTGTCAGATTTTTGCAATCTGCTTGGTCCTCCTATAATGGAGAAATAGTTAGCTTGGAGTCCACAAATGGATTTCTTGGGATCTGTGAATCCCTTGTAGAGTCTGCAAGCCAAGTTTATACACATTTTCATGTATGCATTTTCAGGTCATCAGAGAAGTCCGTATTCCCCAGAGTCTTCCTCAACCTTACGTCCGTATGTTCTTGTGTTCATTCTTGATAAAACAGGGAAGGCTCATTTCCTTTGAGTCTTCTACTTCCTTGAACCCTTTCTTTCCAGTCTTGCTCTAATATCTCCCTGGACGGTCTCAGTCACAACTAAGAGAGTTGAGATCATGATAGCTAGCAGTAAGTAGGTGCTGCTCAACTCTTATGGATACCCTTGTGCTGTGGAATACCCACTTACTGTTAGTGCTTTATTATATCTGTCCTTTCCCCATCTCTGTATAAGACCTTCCTAAAATTGATATTTTAAAAACATGCCAAATGCCACGAAAGAGGATTTAGTGAAGGAGGAGGCTCCCTTCCAGGATCATGGCCCAAAGTGTTTTTCTCAGAATTTCTTTGTGTCTTGCTGGCATCATCATCTATAATAATAAATTACCTTAATTTCCTACATGGCTGAGTTTTCCTTTTATTTTATTATACACTCAGTGGTATAGAGTAGTTAAATGGAGAGGTTTTTATTCAAGCCATCGTGTTGGATGGCAGCACTTCAGTCATGAATTAATTCCATTTTCTACTGATATTTCCCCTTGGTGATATAATTTTGGCTTCTGGTATATTATTCATGAAGAAGCTTTGTTTTTCTCACTGATACAGTTATATTCTTCTTCTTACAGCAAGGCTTTTATAGTAATATTATTGCTAGTTTTTGAAATGGATACGTTTAACTTTCACTTAATAATATGTTTATTATTGAGGATCTCTAAGCTTTAGTGCTATTTGGCCTTGGTCACTGCCATATACTCCGTGCCCATAGTAAATATTTGCTATATATTTGCATTAATAAGTTGTAGTTTAAAAATCCTCTTCCCTTTATGTTTTACTGTAAGTAGGGTCTTCGTTTTATAAAACTGAAATGACAGGCCTCAGTAAATCATGAATTATTGGTCTTTGGATTTATTCAAACAACCTGGGTGACCATTTAATGGGAGTATCCTAGTTGAGACTCTAAGCATTGTTAATTGGGTAGATTCTCACTGAAATACTTTCTGTCTGGGGTTCATGCTTGTTTAAGTTCAAATCCACCCTGAAAATTTAGTGATGTTTAAATACTGTGTCAAAGGAAATATAAATCATAATCATGATATGTATGGCGTGCTCACTTTTTGTCAAGAACGGTGCAGAATAAGCACTTAACAGCTCTTACATTGTTGAATTCTGAAAATAACCATATAAGGTTAAAACTGTTTTTCTCTCTATTTGATAGGAGGGGAAAATGACACTTAGGATTTTTCCACTTGCCCATTATCATAGTAAAGAGTGGAAGCAGGAGTACGCCTCAGAGGCCTCTTAAATCACATCATACTGCCTTGCTCTGATGACCAAATGCTATTGAAAACAAGCTAACTAACAAAAATAGAATCAATATTGTTCTAGTGAAGGATACCAAAAAATATACTTTTCCCCCCACTTTTCCATCTCCCTCAGTATCTGAGGGAATCAATGGAAGTGCAAGGTGTAGCAGTCAATTTTGTATAATAAATGGGCAAACTGCTGAACTCAATAATTGTGGCCCTACCACTGCACACCACCTCTCATATTTTCTGATTTTGCTAGAGCCCTTATGATACAGTGCTGTCAACCAGTCTCTATGAGCGGATTAATCTTCTGTTTTTACCTGTAACTTCTGTCTTCTGGTTTCTGCATTCTTTCACTTGAGAAAGATGTGTTCAAATTGCTTGTTATTCACAGAATTGGCTTTCAGAAGCTGGGCTTTATAAATGATGACTAATTAGTCTTATGTATTGACAATGATAAAATAGTTACCATTTATTGCATGATTACTATGTGTCAGATACCCTGCTTTCCATGGATTATCATAGTGAATCCTCATTTTATAGATGAGGAAACTGAGGCAGCAAGAAGCTGGGTCATAGGCAGTAGTGAGAAGCTGAGCTGGGTTTTCCATTCCAGTCTGTACATAAAACTCCTTTGTCTTTGTCCCCTCCATGAGCTACACTAATGATATATTTGGCACTAGAGTTGCACGTGGCTTTTCACCAGGTGACTTTACTAACAAATCACTTCTAGCTTAATATACAGGCTGTCCTATACTTATGATGGTTTGCCTTACAATATTTTGATTTTACAGTGGTGAGAAAGAGCTGTACGTTCAGTAGAGACTATGCTTCAGATTTTTAATTTTGATCTTTTCTCAGGCTCATGGTAAGTGACATGATTGTCTCTCATGATGCTGGCCAGCAGTAGTGAGCCAAAGCTCCCAGTCTGTCATGCAATCACAAGGGTAAACAACCCCCACACTTAAAATTATTCTATACCCGTACAACTGTTCTGGTTTTTACTGTCAGTGTAGTATTTAATAAATTGCATGAGATATTCAACACTTATTATAAAATGGGCTTTGTGTTAGATGATTTTGCCCAACCATTGGCTGATAGAAGTGTTCTGAGCACGTTTAAGGGAGGCTAGGCTAAACTGTGATGCTCTGTAGGGGAAGTATATTAAATGCATTTTCAGCTTATGATGGGTTTATCAGGACATAACCCTGTTGCAAGTTGAGGAAGGCCTGTATTGAGATAATCTGATCATTCTTCTATTTGGGTTTAATTTAAGGCCGTGGAAAAATCTCATTTCATGTTGTGTGCAACCTTTTTGTCAGATGACATGCGACCTTATTTTCATCCCTCGATCTTGAGTTATCAAGGAGGTTGTTAAAATGAATGATGTCCTACCACTGTTGCCTATTTCTCTGAAGTCTAATCTTAAATTAGTTTATATTTCTGCCAATGCAGAGGATATTTGAATAACAAGGGCATAAATTATTATAAAGGGCGAACTTTTTTCTGATTTTAGTTACTTCACAAAATTATGAGTAACAAATCAGGGAGACATGCTATGTTCAGGGCTAACAAATGATCATCTCAGGATTTAAAATGGGATTTTTAATTTAAGGTAATAAATGCTCATTGAACATAAAGGGGAAAACAAAGGACAATAAAAAGAAGGTTAAAAATCACTTACGGTTCTATCACTCGTTACTTTAAAGATGTTGATACATCTTATTCTAATTCTATGTTTTTTTTCCATGGTCACAATTATAATATATCAATTAAGGTTCTTAGCTGTAAGGTGACTTTGGATGTGGTTGGTGGGAGGGCAGCTTACGGAACTGATGGGAGCCTGGGGCATTGAAATTTGGAACAAGTAATAACCAAAGGCACTCTGGTGGGCCAGCAAATAAGAAGCAAGCTGCAGAGTGACCGGAACAGAACTGACCAGGATGCTGCTGCCTTAGCTCAACAGGGTACCTTCTCACTCTGCTCCTTGCTGTGCTCCATCAAGAATCTCGGGAAAGAGCACCTGATTGCTAGGGTGTGGCATCAGTCCATCCCTGGCTGCACCCTGGGAAAGAAGACAGAGGATTTGACACCTTTGTTTTTTGAGTTGAAAAAAATAACTAACATGTACTATCTTAACTGAGTATTTTGTGTGTACTGAGTAATATTCTGAGTGCTTTCTTAAATTAACTCATTCAAATCCTTACAGATGTCCACTGAGGCAAGTATAGTTCAAATCCCTGCTTTATAGTTTGTTTTTTTTTAAAGTGTATTTATTTAGTTTGAGAGAGAGCACACGTCGGGGAGGGGCAGGAAGAGAAGGAGAGAGAATCCCAGAGCCTGATCTTGAACCCATGAACCATGAGATCATGACTTGATCTGTGCTTGACCAACTGAGCCAGCTAGGCACCCCTCGCTGCTTTATTGTTGAGTAACCAAATGAGGTATGGAGAGGTGAAGTAGCTTCCCATTGCTGGAAGGGGTTCTGGGATGTGACTCCTCCAGCTGTAGGGCTGAGGTGTTAAACACTCTGTCCTGCTGAGCCTTGGGGAGGAGACCCATGGGAAGGGGAGGTGAGTCAGGTCTGCCTCCCACTGAGACACCACCCAGTTGGGGACAGTGGACTTCTGGAAATGAATATGACTGTTATTAGAAAAATGATTCGTTAAAATAGGCCCAGTGTTCATTAAGATGCTTTGTCACTTATAACAATGCAATAATCATATTTTCATGCAACTTCACATCTTTTTACGGTTTTGTTTATCTTAATAGTGACTGGTTTTAAAGATTTGGATTTCAACCTGTTTCTTTTTTCTTAATGAGAGCTAATATTTATTGACTACTATCCATCTAGTAGGCACACTTCTCAGTGTTTTACATCATTTTTTCTGTTCACTGAATGGTTTTTTGTGTATGTGTTGTGTGTCTATTTCTTTTTTTTAAATTGAGTGAGTGATGATAATGAAAATGTAACTTTTGGTAAAATACTTAATTCTCCAGGGTTGTTCTTGTTTGTAGGGCATAGTGTCAGCCTCATTGTTATTAAAGGCTATTTTCAGCACCTCATGTTAAGAAACCCAGAGCAGGAGACATTTCTAAGAGTATCTAAGGAGGATGCCTCACCTCAGCAGTGGGTTCTCACTAAGTGTGTGGAGAACTGACAGGTATATAGCAACAGGGCAGTGCATTTGCTGATGGTATTTAGCAAAAGATGCAAACACCTCTCTATCATTGGAGAATTAAGTGTTGAATTGATTAGCTAATGAATACTTGTTATTAAATGATATAGAGAGGATTCTCTGGTTGCTGTCTTCTGTATAAAAAAGCACACAAGTTGGAGTTTTATTTATTCTTGGTAAGTTCTAAGCATGGTTTATATTCTTGGCTACTTAGTTTATTTTTTTGTCTTAAAATAGAACTTATATGTATAACCATTAAAGAAGTAATACATAATTAGTGAAGAAAATTCAGGGATATGAAAATACATGAGAAGGTTCTTCACATCCTCTTCCCCTAGTTGACTATACTCCCCTGTGGTAACTAGTGTTAACATTTTGACACGTATCCTTCTTGATCTTTTTTTTTTCTAAATACACACACACACACACACACACACACACACGAGTTTATCAAACCAAATGGGTTTATGTAGTTTTTTTGTTTGTTTATTAATAGTAAACTGTGAATTGTTCCATGTTTGAACTTCATTCTTGTAGAGAATGTTCCAGGGTATGGATGTCTCATAACTGCTCTATGAGTGGATAGTTGGCTTTCTATCAGATTTTTACTATTTTAAATAAATCTGCAGTGAGCACCTTCTGCATGTATCATTGCTAATTTGTGCTGTTATTTTGCATGATTGACTTTTAGGTTTGGAATTTCTGATTTAAAGAGTATGCACATTTAATGTGTTTATAGTTTTACCAAATTGCGCTTCAAGAAGTCTGTGTCAATTTGTTTTGCATTAATAGTGTATCAGACGGCTTATTTCTCTGCATTCTTGTCTTATGGAATGTCATTTGTTACCAGATTTTATTTATCATATCTCTTCTGTTGAGAAATTTTTAATTTTTTTGTAGTTAAAAATAGTTAATCTGTGTTTTATTTTAGTTTCTGTTTTCACTAATTTATTTTCTCTTCCAATTATAGCTAATTTCCTTCTTCTACAAGATTATTCCCAGCAGCATACAAACATGAAGAATATTTCTTACCAATTAAAGACAGATCTTCTTTGACTACATGTTTTTCCACAGCCACCTTCCCATTTCTCCAAAATGTCTACATTTGCCTCTTATTTCTGTGTGCCCATTCTGTCTTGAGCCTACTTCAAGCAGACTTTCTTCCCTATGTGGTTTTCTGAAATAATTTCAAGGTTATCAAACACTTCTGTTTTCCTAAATCCAGTGGTTAAGACTTCATCTTCCTGGCCCTCTTGGCAGCATTTAATACAGTTGATTACCTCCTCTTTCTTGAGGTGGCTTCTTCGTCATTAGGTTTTTGAGTCACCACTCTCATTTTTAGCTCCTTCAATCTTATTAGCCATACTTATTGGCTTACTTTGCTGGTTCCTCCTCAAAATGTTCAAGCATTCTTCATGGCTGTGTCTTCATGGCTTTCAAGGTAATCTGTAGGCCCATGATTTCCCAACTCCTCTCTGCACGTCAGACTTCACAAATCTAAGTGTTCTACATGTCGTCTTCTGTATTCGTTAAGTACGTTAACTACATATCTAAGTTTAAAACTTGAATCAAAGCATTTTAGTTTTCCTTCATTTAAGAATGTCTTGATTTTTTCTTCATTTCTGAAGGATGTTTTTGGTGAGTATAAGATTCTGGGCTGACAGCTTTTTCTTTCATCACATGAAAACTACTGTGCTATTTTCTTCTGGCTTCCATTGTTTCTACTGAGGAATCCACTACCACTTTAATTGTTTTTCCCTATTGGCCACTTGTCAATGTTTTTCTGGCTGCTTTTTTCTTTGTTTTTGTTTTCCAGAAGTTTAATGATAATGAGTATTTATATTAATTCATCTTGTTTGGGGGTTTCTTAGAGTCTTGAATCTGTGAGCTTATGTCTCTTCTCAAGTTTGGGAAGTTTTCAGGCATCATTTTATCTAGTACCTTTTCAGTCTATCCTTTTTCCTCTTTTATGGACTCTACTAAAATGAATGTTAGATCCTTTGTTATAGTCATTTAGGTCTCTGAGACTGTTCACTTTTTTTCAGTCTATTTTTCTCTCTATTCAGATTGGATTATTTTTGTTCTGTCTTCAGTTGGGTAATTCTTTTCTTGGTCCCCTCCTTTCTATTGTTTAGCTCATCCTTTGAGCTTTTTATTCCAGTTATAATATTCAGTTCTAAGAATTCCCTTTGATGCTTTTTTATACATTTATTTTGTTCTTCTATTTGTTTGCTGAGGCTTTTTATTTTTTCATTTGTTTCATGTGTGTCCAGATATATTTGTAAGTACTTGTTTTTATCAAAGTGTCTTCAAAATCTTTGGTAGTTATTTCTAACATTGCTATCATTATGGTGTTGATATCTTTTGACTGTCTTTTTTTCATTAAATTGGAGATATTTTAGGGACGCGTTGGTGGCTCAGTCAGTTAGGTGTCTGACTTCAGCTCAGGTCATGATCTTGTAGTTTGTGAGTTCAAGCCCTGTGTCGGGCTCTGTGCTGACAGCAGACCTGGAGCCTGCTTTGCATTCTGTGTCTCCCTCCTCTCTGCCGCTCCCCTATTCACAGTCCATCTCTCTCTCAAAAATAAATAAACATAAAATCTTTTTAAAAATTGGAGATCTTCGTGGTTTTTGGTATGGCAAATGATCTTCAATTGGCAACTAAGCATTTTGTATAAGTTCCGAGACTCGAATCTTATTTGAATTCCCTGTTTTAGCTAGTGTTCTGTGACATTGATCTGGTAGGAGATGGGAAAGTATCTTCTAGGTGGAGGAGGTTCCCCATTTGGTCTTTTATTGAGAACTGAGGGGGAGCTTGTGTTATTTCTGGATGGGGGTGGGAGTTCCAACTTTTCACATGGTGTCTACTAACACTGTGATTGGGGTGGTCTCATTACTGCTGGGTGATGGTAAAAGTTCTGACTCTCCCCTATGTCTTGTCTGACACAATTCCAGTGAAAAGGAGAAGTATGCTTTGTTATTGCCAGATGAGGGTGGAAGTCCAGGCTCTTCCTCACGTGATCCTTACTGATGCCATGGTCAGGGCGGGGAGTTCTCATTAATGGTTGGCTGGATTTAAAGTCTTGGTTCTCTACTTGGCCTTCTCTGTCACCAACCCTAGTGGAGGTTTTGGGTACTTAATTTCTGCCCTAAGAAAGTGGAAATCTAGGCTCCCCACTAGTCTTTACTAACTTGGTTGGGGATGGGGCCATAGTTGTTTTCTGTGGTGTTTGTCTGGAATAGAGTGGTTATTCTCTAACTTTCTTTCTTACTAGCCTTCCCCTTCTCTGGCACTTGGGTAGACACAGCAAGTTTATGTTGGAATATATATATATATATATATATATATATATATAGTCCTTGTATATGTGTATGTATATACATATATATTTTGGGGGGGAGGTGGTGTGCATCACTTAGTATTTCCAGGTTGCTGGCTTCTTTAGCTCCAAGTCTGGGGATATGAGGCAAAAAGAAAACCTAGGAAACCCCCACTTTGAGTCCTGAGGTCTCGTACAGATTTTCTTTCCATACTCCGCTTTTTAGATTCTTCTTATGTTTGTTTTATAATATAGTGTTTAGTTGCACTCAGTGGGACGAGTAGGGAAAACATATATACTCCATCTTTTTGGAGATGGAGGTCATGTCAATAATTTTTGAACTTTATTTTCAATGTGCCCCATGTGGCTCTTCTTCTCCATGCAGGTACCTGGAACTGGAAAGCAGTGGCCATCGGAATGAAGTCAGACTGCACTACCGCTCAGGCAGTCACCACCCGCACACAGAAGTGTTCCCTTACATTTTGGCTGATGATAAGTGGCACAAGCTGTCCTTAGCCATCAGTGCTTCGCATTTGGTTTTACACATCGACTGCAATAAGTAAGTGAAATCTTCTCAGTGTAGGAAGTGGAAGAGTCTATGAAATGACTGTTTACTCACATTATTTGATGTTTCCTTTTTGCAGAATATATGAAAGAGTGGTGGAAAAGCCCTCCACAGACTTGCCTCTGGGCACAACTTTTTGGCTGGGACAGAGAAATAATGCACATGGATATTTTAAGGTACTTTTTGGCTAAGGGAGGATCATAACGTGTAAATATAAATGCTTTCTAATTATTTTGGAAAATTATGTTCTGCTATCTATGGTGTGAAACAAAATAATTTGATTTGTATATATATATTGTGTGTCTATTTTTACACTAATGTTTTATTTAGATGGCCTACAGTATTTTCTCTTTTCTCCTGAATAAATTTGATCTTTAGACATTACAGAGATGATCAGAAATTTGCAATCAGGAAATTAGCATATCATTATTTAGATTAGGCATTTAAAGTCATAAAAATCTAAGATGTTAATATATAAACAAACTATCTACCATTGAAACATAACCTTTGATCATACTTTTACAGGGATGTTAATAATAGGGGGTTGAAAGCTTTTTGATATTCACTCTTCATGGTCTTTCTGTATTTTGAAAGTGAAAAGGGAATATACATATATATGCACAAATCTGTCAAATCTAGAAAGCAGTCATAATTTGTATCTTTTTTTTAGTGTCTACTTAGAGACACACTCCATAGAATTTCATCATTTTAGATGATCTAAAAGATACCCCATTTAAATTTCTTTATCTTGAGGATGAAGAAATAAAGTCCAGAAAATTGCTTGACTACAAGCCCATCGTGCCATCGTGTAATCATTCTCCCCCAGGGACTAGGACGGTGCCTGTAATACAGAAGTGGCTCAGCAAATGGTTGTTGACTGAAGAATAATAGGTTCTGGGTCCACCTCCTGGATTCCGGGGTGGAATAGGTGCCAGTAATTTTGAAACTGTGTTCTAAGTAACGTTTGTGATCCTGGGAAGGAGTTTCTAAAACTTACACTGTTAGTCACCTGGAGACCGGGTGCCTTGTATATATTATTCTCGAATCTTTGTCTTCTTGGCCTTAATGCAGGCTCTTTTTTTCTCTCTTTTACTTGTGCATAGACTTGCTCAGGGAGGGTTAAGTGACTTGCCCAAAGAGTCATAAGGAATTGATTCCATGCTTATGCGTCCTAAAAAGTCTGTGCTTTTTCCCACATCAGGGATGACAAATCTGTAGATGCCAAGTCTCTCCTGTATTTAACCATGATTGTCTTTCCCATGGAGCCTGGATGCAGCTGCAGAATCCTTCTCACACATCAATTATGTATACTATTCTGGGGGTTATAATTTTTATTGTAGACTGAATTGTGTCCAGTGGAGTTGTACAGTGCACAGACTATATAACTGTACATGGCAACATTGTTTCCATTTTGCTGTTTCCAAGTGATAGCAGTTTGTGCAGAAGTTTGCCTTTTTAACCCAAACTCCAAGCAAACAACAGATCCAGCAATTCCACAGAGTATACTAAAATATTTATCACTCACATTGACAGCCTTCTTATACTATGCTACTAATTAGATTGAACATGTAGGAGATATAAGCCAGTATTTGGTATATTTTGTAGGTACATTAAAAAGTATCTTAAGAATATGTTGGTACTGTCACCCTGTCATTAAACATTCTGCTTGCCTTTTTCAAAAGAATAAAACAAAATATTAATTGAAAATATATATAAGGTTGATGAAAGAAGAGAGAGGGATGGTAGCTGAAAGGGACAGCTAGAGTCATTTTTGAGCTACCATTGGCCTTTGCTTTAAGAGCCCAGGAAGGTGGAAGCTAATTCAGTCATAGTGACTAAGGACACATGTAAATTCTACCTGTAAACATGTGATATGGCCCTCTGTGTAAAATGGGTCATTTCCAGCTGGAATTTTTTAAATTTCACGCTAAACTTTCTGTACTTTTAAGGACTTCTTACTAAGACTTGCTGCAGTTGTATAATGAATCTGTTGTCCTTTATAAATTGAGAAATTAGTGGGGGCACCTGAGTGGCTCAGTCGGTTAAGCGTCTGACCCCTGATTTTGGCTCAGGTAATGGTCTCATGGTTTGTGAGATTGAACCCCATATCATTAAGAGCCTCCTTGGGATTCTCTCTCCCTCTTTCTCTGCCCCTTCCTCTCTCTCTCAAAATAAATAAATAAAAATGTTTCTAAAAAATTAAAAAAATAAATTGAGAAATTAGTTTGAAAAGATCCAACTGAAAAAGGAGAAATGCTCAAATGAGCATTGCTCTTATGACTCAGTTTTTCTGTCTCTTCTTTTTTGATGATTGCAGTTAATTTAAAAGTGGTATCCGTTTCACTGTTGCTGAAACCAGAAGTGATTTTTCGGGTTGATTTTTAAAGGTCATTTTCAAGCCTTCCTTCATAGGCTAACTAAAAATAACTTCTCAAAACAACATGACTATTCCCTCTTAATTATATCTTGACATTTAATCTTAAGTCTTTAAAAATATTATCAATAGGAGAATACATGGGTAATCATCTATTTTGCCTGATGTGTTTCTTTCCCTTTGGTTTGGAATAGAAGTAATATATTCAAAAAGATTTTGTTCAGGGATCTTGGTGAGTCTTTCTTGTAATGTTTTCCTTCATGAACTTGACTGTAGAACATAATTTGGGTGGATGAAAGTAATACGTCTTTTTAAAAATTTTTCGCACACAGGGTATAATGCAAGATGTGCAATTACTTGTCATACCCCAAGGATTTATTGCTCAGTGCCCTGATCTTAATCGCAGTAAGTCCATTAGTTCTTTCACTGTGTGATGAAAAGTGTGCTTCTTGCTTAATTTGGTCCAGAATGTCAGTTTGAAGTTGGAGTTCCCATATATTAGTTGTCAGCATAGACTTAACTAGATTGACCTCCTTATAAATACAGCTTGACCAATGTAGTGTTTGTAATTCCAGCCTGTCCAACCTGCAATGACTTCCATGGGCTCGTGCAGAAAATCATGGAGCTGCAGGACATTTTAGCCAAAACGTCAGCCAAGGTACAAGCTTCTTAGAAATATAGTGTGGGGAGCTCAAAATCCTTGAGGTTCTTTGTAGTTTTTTTTAATAACCACAAATGTTCACCTTTGAGACTTTTCTTATACTAATATATTGTTTGCTGGCATTGAATCTAGATCTCTGCCCAAGGAAAGGGCTTATAAATATTCAAACCCTAGCCATCTGTATAGCAAATGACTCAGTAAATCAGAAATGAGGCCAATTACCTGGTTTTTACACTGCTTGTTGCAGTAGGCTTTATTGTTTATTTTAGTTTTCATTATTATTTATTTTTATTTAGTTTTTCTTTGTAAGGACGGAGGTGGGGGGGCTTTGTAAAGAATATGGGTACTAGAATTTTGTCAAGGAAATTGTCCCACAGATACTTTCTACCACAATGTTTCTGTTGTAGGATTATTCACTGTCTTATGCATGTTTCAAGTTTACTTGCAATTTCACCAGATTGTTTTTTATCTTGCATGGTAGTTCCTGCAAACCTGCAAGTTGCCGTGTGACTTGTTTCTGACACAATATAAATTCTGATATTTGCGGTTTTTTTCCATTTGAGTAAACATATGCATGAAATGAAACATTTTTAAAAGTGGAAAATTCATTGGGAATGATGCCATTTTTACTTAGCCTTCGTTCATATCCTATAAATTATGCCTTTGTTCCCACAAAAGGCAGGAACCAAATTTACCAGGGTTCTTTAAGAAAAGAAGAGGGGTGAATTTTTTCTCTTAAATTTTAGGCTTAAATATATTTACAAAATAGTCGATGGGCATGGCTATCATTACTGCTATACGCTGAACCAAAAAAATGAGATGCTTCCTGATGTATTTTGCATTTCTGTGTTGCTGGAATGGTGAACAATGTGAACCCCTTCCTTTGTGCCACAGCTGTCTCGAGCTGAGCAGCGAATGAATAGATTGGACCAGTGCTATTGTGAAAGGACCTGCACCATGAAGGGGACCACCTACCGAGAATTTGAGTCCTGGACAGACGGCTGTAAGAACTGCACATGCCTGGTAAGGCTTCCACTGGAGTTCAGACCAAGGGAACTCAGATGGCCCGACTCTTTAAAAATTTATTAAAACAATGTAATCATGAAAATTTCAAGACCCATTTCCTCAAGACACAACACTAAAGTGCCAGCAAACCCGGTCAAACCTAAGGAACTGTGTGTTGCATTATTAAGATACTTTCTAGCCTATAAAGATGATTATGGTTTAGCAATGCTATAAAGTTTGGGTTTATTGGTGCACACATGAAGTTAGCAATTTAAATTGGGTTAGAAAAGGTGATTCCTAAAGGATTCTATCTGTTATCCTTAACATTTTGAGGGATTTTCCCCTCATGTGTTTATTAATGCATTTAATAAAACTAAATCCTAGGCAGCAAGAGACATTTTGATGAGATTGGGTCATACCAACAATTAATGGAATTTAAATAAATAAGATAATCCTTAAAAGCCTACTAATACAGTGGAATAAAAATTAGCGGATTTAATAAATAAATTTATCTAATTGCACAGTAATAAAGTAGAAATATTTAGTGCGTTATTATTTCAAAAATAGGTTCATTTTAAATGAAACATTCAAGATTTGGTTTTGAACTTTTAAATTTCACCTGAATTCACCTGTTAAAACTCATTTACTGGAAAGAAGCCAGAGGTCTGTGTGAATTAGCTTATAAAAAGGCACTTCTCCAAATTCATCAAGTTTGTTCAAAAACAGAATATTGTGCATGTTAAAAAGTCAAAGATCCTCTGAAATAGTCCTGTGTGTGCATACATTATATAATTTCTGTTCTGAAACTTATTCTGGTTCTACCCCAATTATAGTGCTTTGCAGATACAGTAAAGCCTTCCAATTTGTTATATGGGGGACAAAAATTGAATTGAGTAAAACGCAAGATATATATAGTGAGGTTAGTGAGGTAACTAGAGGAACAGCTAGCTGCCTGGGTGACCTCCTGGGAATAAAGTCCCTGACACTGTTTGCAGTTTGGTGCTTCTTGTGGTGATTGTCAGCATTGCCTTGCGGTGGAGCGTAACCATCCACAGGAAGGTTCTGGGTCCTGAGACTGGGTCTGCAGGAGGGTAGCAGCCATTCCAGAAGTCTGGTGTGCCGGTGCTCATTTAGTCAGTAATCTGGGCAGACACGAGGCTGACCCCTCGCTTCCTGTTTTGCTGTCCGTGTGTGCTCTTCCCTCCACCCATGTCCACATCCACCTCACAACGGAAGGAGGAACTCTGTCTAGAGCATTTAGGATTCTCACTGGACAGAAGATGGGAGCCAGTCACCAACTGTGTTAGGACCCAATCTGTATTACTGTGGGTCTCTGTATCATGGATTTTATGGTATAATAATAACTACAGAGAATAGTGGTATTTATGACATTTTATGTGAAGAGTTTGAAACTTAAGAAACAGATTAAAAAATGCTTCCAGGCTATCAAATCCCAGGCTATCAAACTGCAACTTGGAAATTCTTTAAATATTGTTTTCTTCTCAGAATGGAACCATCCAGTGTGAAACTCTGATCTGCCCGATTCCTGACTGCCCACTGAAGTCAGCTCTTGCATATGTGGATGGCAAATGCTGCAAGGAATGCAAATGTGAGCATAACTTTTATGATGAATACTTTTTTGTAAAAATAAACCTTCATATTAATAAGTATACACCCATCATTGGTTTGATCTGGGCAAGCTAAATGGCTTGTAGAAATGACGCAGATAGGTACAATACATTCTCTAGTTTGGCGATCTGTTGTTTTTCATTAAAATTGCTATACTTGTATTTAATAGGAATATTTTTTCTTGGAGGAATCTGTTTTCTATAGTGTCAGTAGCAGGAAAGATATGTAAGAAATTTAGTGGTAGGCATTCTCTCATTACATTACTTGATACAATGCCTCCAAAAATAGGTTAAGGATGGTTCGCACTCAGCCACGGTGACCAAGGAAATCTATGATCCAAATGACTTAAATAGCAGCTGTACACCAGCTCCATTATCTCAAACCACAGAGGTCCACGTTGTCATAGGACCATCGGTGTGAATGGAGCCATGGTGTTAATTCATAAAAAAAGGCTCACACTACTGAGTGAAAAACTATTTTGCCTTTTAGGAGCCCTGCGGTTCACTTCCCATGTCAGAAAATGCTCTCTCAATTAGTAGCTGTCCTGAAATGGGTTCTGTATCATTTACTTAATAGCAGATTGTTGCATTTACACTACTTACATATTAAACGACTGTCCTTAAATTCTTGTTAAAAGGAGCACTTAAAACTTACCAATTTTGTACAAAGGAATAGTAACCTATGTAAACTGAGTTGTTAGAAAGTTTGTAGAATATACAGGACTATGTAAATGCAGTATAATCATCCATGTACATGGGAGGAGAGAGAAGTAGGGGAGGAGAGGGAAAGGGTGAGGGGAAGAGGGGAAAGAGAGGGAATGGTTGCTTTTGCTGGGGCTTTCGTTCACCCTACTCTGTTTACCACTGCCGTTTTCCACTCTGGTGAGGGTGATGAGTTATCAGGGAAAAATCAGAAAGTTGCTTTGTAGTCTATTGATTTAATTCCCTCAAGAGCTCATTTATATTTAATTTTATTAGACTTTACATTGAAGCCAATCCATTTCACGAAAGTGTATTTTCCTGGTCACGTAAGTTTGGCTGAACCAGGAAGAACTGAATGCAATTTTCTTACACATGTCACTAGCTAATTTCCTTGGTGAGGAGTAATTTGAGTTTTTCCTTGAACTTGTCTTAGTTCCTAAAAGCTTGTGGTGATGTTCTGTAGTTTTCTTTGTACATAGTTGGAGGCAGGAGGAGGAAGGGCCCTTTATAGGGCTTATATTCCTAACACAACAATAGCAGGAATCAGACTTCACTTTAACTTCTTTTATTCTTCCTTCCACATTTATTTCTACATTGTTACCCCTGAATATAATAGATTTGCATTTAGTGATGTCAATTTTATTAGAGTCAGGCTGATTGGAATAATGGGCCATCATGATAGATGCATTAGTCAGAAGTAGTGAATTTCAATTCTGATTTTACCATTTGTCTCTGTTACCATCAGTAAGCTTCCTACTGAATCAGACAGGTCTTGAAATCTTCCAAAAAAGATGCAGTTAGACTTAATGAAATGGTAAAATATTTTGAGATTTATTAATGCAAAGTGCTTTTGGCAGACTTTGGTGTTAATGATTGAAAATCGATTGTGTTTGTCTCATATATAGGAGTGAAAACTACAAGTAAGTAATCAGTGAAGGGACCACAATATCACTGAAGAAATGCCAAAATAATTTATTTGAGTCTTTCATTTTCTATTGTTAAAAGTATTAAGGATAAAATGACTTTGTCTTTCTGCTTATATTCAGTGATATGAGTGCCATGGAATACAGAGGATTTGTGGCTGTATTTGTTTATAGCTTGAGTATTTGAAGCACTTCTAATTCTGATGAATTCAGCATTTTACAAGAGCCAGCAAGAAATTTTCTGTAAACACCTACAGAATTTTTTTTCCCTAAGGAGATAAGCATTTAGTTCATATGGTAAATATTCTTAAAGATTATTTGGGAACATATCTCTAAATGCACAATTTAGAAACCAGTCAGTAAAAATATTTCAGGAAATATGCTTCTGAAAAGTTTGCAAAAATTTATTTTATAAGAGAAAAAGATAACACTTAAAATAAATTTAATAATCATTGACTGACTTGTTCAGATTGTTCATACTTCTGTATGTACTGAGAGAAGCAAATAGCTATGAGAGAGAGAGAGAGGGAGAGAGGGAGAGAGAGAGAGAGACGAAGAGAGGGAGAGAGATCTCACTGTTATGTGTGAGGGAAAGGAAACAGTCTCATTTCTTATGTTATTTCTCAGTATTAATCATTGCTTATTTTATGAGAACTTTTTACTTTAAAAAGAGAAGCCTAAGCCTTCCTCTTGTACCCTGTGCCCATCCTGTCTTTGCAGCTCTTGTTCGATAGCCTTTGTAATGACATAAAATTAACAAAATATATTCTTTACCGAGAATTGTTTAAAGAGATTAATCACTTGTTTGTAAAGTCCTTGTAAGGAAAAACACATAACCCAACTGCTGAATTTTACTCTGCCAAGATTGAAATGAACAAAAGAAGTGCATGTGGCTAGTCGGTTTTTGGTGTTCTTTATTCAGTGCTTTCCAGCTCGCTTCAGCAGAGTTTTGTGCAACTCTGAGTAGCCCTATTTTGCAGTCTGCTTTGTATTTTCTCTCTGTATCTTCAGCTTTAGCTCTTTATCCAAATATCAATACTGGTGAATAGTAAGAAGGTTGTTCTTCTGGGAAAGAAGTCAGAGAGAACGAAGCCTGTTACTTTTCTTTATTTGAATCTACAAAAGGAGAGTGCTGGAAGGAGGGGCTAAGCCTCTTCTTGCCCCCACCCTTGAGCTATTGTGGTGGAGTTAAACTGAAACAGAAGATCTAAGGGCAGAAATACCAACACTAAATAATGAAGGCAGTGGTCATCACCACATAATGAAGTCCTCTCACTTCCATCCGTTCGTCCTCATGTGAGCTTCACGACAACTGTGTAAGGTGGTCATGGCTTCCATCTTCCTAAGAAGAGCGAGTACATGGCTTTCCCAAGAATACACAATTAATTAGAAGTCCCGGAGGAGTTCCATTCAGAAGTGCTGTGCTTTTCAAGCCTACTTCCTCCTTTAAAACCATCCACTACAATTAATCCAAGTAATCTACTTTTATCCCCTGGTAACTCAGCTTCCCATGTAGAACCTTTGAGAGTCCTGGCTAAGTCTAGCTGTGTGGCAAAGTAAGCAGGATTTGCCTTTCTCCCTCTCTTTTCTCCCCTTTCAGCCACCATACCCACATCCTTTACCCCAGTCACAGGCTCTAGACTAGCCAACAATGAGACCGCCTGACACAAATGCAAGTTAACTCTAGAAAATGCAAAGTACAAATGTTATGGGTGACTTTAACTCTGAAATACGATGAGGTCCAACTATGTAAAATCTCAAAAGTATGTAAAATCTCAACCTAAGTTAAGAAGAAAACAGTTGTCAGGAAATAATTGATGTAAGTTCTAGCAAATAGAAAGTTACTGAAAGTAATTGAAATTAAAAAAGTATTCAGTTTTGAGCACAGAGCTCTGTTCCACAGAAAAGGTGGTTCATGAAAATAGGGAATCTGAATCAAATCTGAACTAAAACTATGAGGTCCTTTGCAGAAGAGGCTGTGTTTACAAGAACAATAACAAGGAAGGCCAATTTACCCTCTTGCTTAGAGAAGCATCAAATATGGGAAATGTGAATGTTACCATCAAAACTGGCTAGTGCTTGTTCAGTAGCAATAGTTTTTATTTATTTTATTTTTCCATTATTCTAATTTATTTATAACTCTTTTTTAAAAATAGTTTATTGTCAACTTGGTTTCCATATAACACCCAGTGCTCTTCTCTACAAGTGCCCTCCTCCATCACCACCACCTCTTTTCCCCCTCCCCCTTCCCCTTCATCCCTCGGTTCGTTTT
The DNA here is from genome assembly GCF_006229205.1 of Suricata suricatta. Taxonomy (NCBI): domain Eukaryota; kingdom Metazoa; phylum Chordata; class Mammalia; order Carnivora; family Herpestidae; genus Suricata; species Suricata suricatta. The sequence continues at coordinate 68,231,810 of NC_043709.1, forward strand.
CAGTATTCAGTAGTCTCTTAGGTTTTGCGTCCTTCTCTCTCCCAACTCTCTTCCCCTCTTCTCCTCCCCCTGGTCTTCCATTAGGTTTCTCCTGTTCTCCTGTTAGACCTATGAGTGCAAACATATGATATCTGTCCTTCTCTGCCTGACTTATTTCGCTTAGCATGACACTCTCAAGGTCCATCCACTTTGCTACAAATGACCATATTTCACTCTTTCTCATTGCCATGTAATACTCCATTGTGTATATATATATCAAATCTTCTTAATCCAGTCATCAGGTGATGGACATTTAGGCTCTTGCCATGATTTGTTTATTGTTGACAGTGCTGCGATGAACATTGGGGTACATGTGCCCTTATGCATCAGCACTTCTGTATCCCTTGGATAAATCCTAGCAGTGCTATTTCTGGGTCATAGGGGAGTTCTTTAGATAGTTTTTTGAGGAACCTCCACACTGTTTTCCAGAGTGGCTGCACCAGTTTACATTCCCACCAACAGTGTAGGAGGGTGCCTGTCTCTCCATACCCTCGCCAGTGCTCTAGTCTCTTGATTTGTTCATTTTAGCCACTCTGACTGGCATGAGGTGGTATCTCAGTGTGGTTTTGATTTGTGTTTCCCTGATGATGAGTGATGTTGAGCATCGTTTCATGTGCTTGTTGGCCATCTGGATGTCCTCTTTGGAGAAGTGTCTGTTTATGTCTTCTGCCCATTTCTTCACTAGGTTATTTGTTTTTCAGGTGTGGAGTTTGGTGAGTTCCTTGTAGATTTTGGATACTAGCCCTTTATCTGATAATGTCATTTACAACTATCTTTTCCTATTCTGTCAGTTGCCTATTAGTTTTCTTGATTGTTTCCTTTGTGGTGCAGAAACTTTTTAGCTTGATGAGGTCCCAAGAGTTCAGTTTTGTTTTCATTTCCCTTGCCTTTGGGGATGTGTCGAGTAGGACATTGCTGTGGTTGAGGTCAAGGAGGTTGTTTCCTACTTTCTCCTCAAGGGTTTTGTTGGTATCCTGTCTCACATTCAGGTCCTTCAGCCATTTTGAGTTAATTTTTGTGTATGGTGTAAGAAAGTGGTCTAGTTTCATTCTTCTGCATGTTGCTGTCCAGTTTTCCCAGCACCACCTGCTAAAGAGACAGTCTTTTTTCCATCAGGTACTCTTTCTTGCTTTGTCAATAATTAATTGGCCATACATTTGTGGGCCCAGTTCTGGGTTCTTTATTCTATTCTCTTGGTCTATGTGTCTGTTTTGTGCCAATACCATACTGTCTTGATGATGACAGCCTTGTAGTAGAGGCTAAAGTCTGAGATTGTGATGCCTCCCATTTTAGTTTTCTTCTTCAATATTACTTTGGCTATTCTGGGTCTTTTGTGGTTCCATATGAATTTGAGGATAGCTTGTTCTAGCTTGAGAAGAACATTGGTGCAATTTTGATAGGGATCGCATTGAATGTGTAGATTGCTTTGGGTAGTAATGACATTTTCATAATGTTTATTCTTCCAATCCATGAACAGGGAATGTTTTTCCATTTCTTGGGGTCTTCTTCAATCTCTTTCATAAGTTTTCTATAGGTTTCATCATATAGGTCTTTTATATCCTTGGTTAGGTTTACTCCTAGGTATTTTTTGGTTTTTCGTGCAATCATGAATGGGATCAGTTTCTTGATTTCTCTTTCGGCTGCTTCATTTTTGGTGTATAGGAATGCAACTGATTTCTGTACATTGATTTTGTACCCTACAACTTTACTGAATTCATTGATCAGTTCTAGAAGGCTTCTGGTGGAGTCTGCCGGGTTTTCCATGTAGAGTATCATGTCATCTGCAAAACGTGAAAGTTTGACTTCTTCTTTGCCAATTCTGATGCCTTTGATTTCCTTTTGTTGTCTGATTGCTGATGCTAGGACTTCCAGCAGTATGTTAAACAGCAGTGGTGAGAGTGGACACCCCTGTCGTGTTCCTGATCTCACGGGGAAAGCTCTCAGTTTTTCCCCATTGAGGATGATATTGGCTGTGGGCTTTTCATAAACTGCTTTTATATTGTTTAGGTAAGGTCCTTCTATTCTGACTTTCTCAAGGGTTTTTATTAAGAAAGCATGCTGTATTTTGTCAAATGCTTTTTCTGCATCTATCGACAGGATCATATGGTTTTTATCTTTTCTTTTGTTAATGTGGTGTATCACATTGATGGATTTGTGAATATTGAACCAGCCCTGTAACCCAGGAATGAATCCAACTTGATCATGATGGATAGTTTTTTTTTAATATGCTGTTGAATTTGATTTGCCTGTATCTTGTTGAGTATATTTGCATCTGTGTTCATTAAGCATATTGGTCTGTAGTTCTCTTTTTTTGCTGGGTCTCTGTCTGGGTTGGGAATCAAGGTGATGCTGGGTTCGTAGAATGAGTTTGGAAGTTTTCCTTCTATTTCTATCTTTTGGAATAGTTTGAGAAGAATGGGAATTAGCTCTGCTTTAAATGTCTGGTAGAATTCCCCTGGGAAGCCATCTGTCCCTGGCCTCTTTGGTTTGTAATAACGGATTCAATTTCTACACAGGTTATCAGTCTATTCATGCTTTCTATCTCTTCCCGTTTGAATTTTGGTACAGTATGTGCTGTTAGGAATTTGTCCATTTCTTCTAGGTTGTCCAGTTTGTTGGCATATAATTTTTCATAGTAATCTCTGATGATTGCTTGTATTTCTAAGGGATTGGTTGTAAAAGATCCTTTTTCATTCATGATTTTTGTCTATCTGGGTGCTCTCTCTTTTCTTTCTGAGGAGCCTGGCTAGAGGTTTATTGATTTTGTTTATTTTTTCAAAGAACCAACTCTTGGTTTCATTGATCTGCTCGACTGTTCTTTTGGATTCTATATTGTTTATTTCTGCCCTGGTTTTTATTATTTCTTTTCTTCTGCTGCTCCCCTTCTAGTTCCAGTAGGTGCTCTGTTAGATTTTGAATTTGCACTTTTTCTAGTTTGTTGAAATTGGCCTGGATTGCAGTATACTTTCCTCTTAGGACTACCTTTGGTGCGTCCCAGAGATTTGGGATTGTTGTATTTTCGTTTTCATTGGTTTCCATATATTTTAAAATTTCTTCTCTAATTGCCTCATTAGCCCAATCATTCTTTAGTAGGGTAGTTTTTAACCTCCACGTTTTTGGAGGTTTTCCAGACTTTTTCCTGTGGTTAATTTCAAGTTTCATAGCATTGTGATCTGAAAGTGTGCATGGTATGATCTCTATTCGTTTATACTTATGGAGGGCTGCTTTATGCCCCAGTATGTGATCTATCTTGGAGAATGTGCCATGTGCACTCGAAAAGAAGGTGAATTTCCTAACTTCAGGATGCAGAGTTCTAAATATATCTATCAATTCCATCTGTTCCA
>NC_043709.1:68235292-68311020 GCF_006229205.1 Suricata suricatta
TTAATTTCAAGTTTCATAGCATTGTGATCTGAAAGTGTGCATGGTATGATCTCTATTCGTTTATACTTATGGAGGGCTGCTTTATGCCCCAGTATGTGATCTATCTTGGAGAATGTGCCATGTGCACTCGAAAAGAAGGTGAATTTCCTAACTTCAGGATGCAGAGTTCTAAATATATCTATCAATTCCATCTGTTCCAATGTGTCATTCAGGTCCATTGTTCCTTTAGTGATTTTCTGTCTGGTTGATCTATCCATTGCTGTCAGGGAGTATTAAAGTCCCCTGCAATTCGCACATTCTTATCAATAAGCTTGTTTCTGTCTGTGATTAATTGTTTTATGTATTTGGGCACTCCTGAAATTGGCACATAGATATTTTTAATTATTAGCTCTTCCTGATGGAGAGGCTCTGTAATTATTATATAATGTCCTTCTTTATCTTTTGTTACTGCCTTTTCTTTGAAGTCCAGTTTGTATAATATAAGTATGGCTACTCTGGCTTTCTTTTGGTTTCCAGTTGCATTATAGATATTTCTCCATCCCTTTACTTTCAACCTGAAGGTATCTTCAGGTCTAAAATGAGTCTCTTGTAGACAGCAAGTAGATGGGTTTTTTTTTTTTTTTATCCATTCTGCTACCCTGTGTCGTTTGGTTGGAGCATTCAGTCCATTTATATTCAGTGTTATTATTGAAAAATGTGGATTTAGAGTCATTGTGTTCTCCCTAGAATTCATGTTTATAGTGGTGTCTCTGGCAGCTTGTATTCTTTGCAACATTTCCCTCATAGAGTCCCTCTTAGGATTTCTTGTAGGGCTTGTTTGGTGGTGATGAATTCTCTCAATTTTTGTTTATTTTGGAATACCTTTATCTTTCCTTCGATTTTGAATGACAGGCTTGCTGGATAAAGGATTCTTGGCTGCATGTTTTTTCTGTTTATCATATTGAAGATTTCCAGCCTTTCCTTCCTGGCCTGCCAAGTTTCATTAGACAGGTCTGTAACCACTCTGATAGGTTTCCCTGAATATGTGAAGGCCCTTTTCTCCCTAGCTGCTTTCAGAATTCTCTCTTTATCTTTATATTTTGCCAGTTTAACTATGATATGTTATGTCGAAGTTCAATTCAAATTACATCTTAAGGGGGTTCTTTGTGCCTCTTGAATTTGACTGTCCATTTCTTTCCCCAGATTTGGGTATTCTCAGTTATAATTTGGGCTAGTATCCCTTTAGGACCTTTCTCTCTGTCTTCCTCTTCAGGAATTCCTATGATACGGATATTGTTCCATTTGATTGTGTCACTGAGGTCTCAAATTCTCCTTTCCTGCTCCTGGATCAGTTTCTCTCTCTCTTTTTTTCAGCTTCCTCTTTTATAACTATATCTTCTAATTCATCTATTCTTCTCTCTGCCTCTTCAATCCTTGAGGTGGCTGCCTCCATTTTATTATGCACCTCATTTATAGCCTTTTTTAACTCATTACCCCTATTTTCAAAGTTCCTAGTCATTGTCTCAGTTGCTTCTCTGATGCTTTTTTCAACCCCAGTGATTAATATTATGACAAGTTTTTAAAATTCTTGTTCAGTGATATTGTTTAGGTCTGTGTTGAGCAGTTCTGTGGCTGTGACTTCTTCCTGTAGATTCTTCAGGGGAGAGTTCCTTCGTTTTGTCATTGTGGCTTGTTTTCTCTCTCTTGTCAGTTTTAAAAAGCTCATTGTGCACTGTGCACCTGTTAATATTAAAGGAGGCTTATTGCCTGTCCAGCGCCAGTCATGTCAGGAAATATTCTTTTAATGGTGTTTCTCAGTTTCACTTGTTGTACCTTTGAATATTTTATTTCCCTACTCAGTGATATTTGGGACTTGGCATCATGCACACTTTGGCTTGTTTCTTGGGGTAGGCCTGAGAAGGAATATAGACAGACAAACACAGAGGGAACAGAAGCACACAAATGCACAGACAAATCAAACAAACAAACAAATTAAGAGGAAAGGAAGGAAAGAAAATGAAGAGGAAAGAGAAGAAATGAAGAGAAGAAAAAAATAAAGGGGGGCAGAGACAAGAAAGGACAATGGACGGTCTAAAAGTGTATGACCATTTGAGGGGAGAGACAAGGATGAGATACGGTAGAATATGTCTGGATGGCAAGAAAGAAAGAAAAAAAAGAGGGAGAAAGGAGAAAGGAAAATAAGGAGTAAACATTAGAAAAATTTTAAGGATAAAAGGTAATAATAATAAAAAATAAGTACAAAGAAAACAAGGAAAGGCAGCAGCTCCCCCTTGCAGATAGGCGTGGTTTGGTGCAGTAGGTCTCGGGGGGCTACTCTAGGAGGCCCCACCATGTTGGTTGCTGAGAATGAATGGCAGAGCCCCAAGCTCCACTAGAACTAAGTGCTTCAGGCCACTCTAATGAGTCCAATCTCCTTGTGTGGCAGCTGAGCCAAGCTGTGTTTTCCAGGCCAGCCTCATTTCAAAATCCTAGTCCATGCACTTTTATGCTACTGCAGATGAGATGTACTTGCTTTGGCGGCTGGCTTCTTAGCTGGGATCTTGTGGAGGGAGGGATCAGTTTCTCTTGGTGCTGCTGAGATTCGAGCTGAGGCTGCCTCAGGTGCCTGGCGCTGCCGGAAATGAGCTGCAGTCTCCTGAACCCTAAGCATGCGCCCCACCTCTGCCACCACCAACTTCCTGGTGGGATCGCGTAGGGGTGGGTGCTATTTTTTCCCTATTGGCACTTGGGATTCGGAATCGCGTGGCCAATGCTGGAGGCGAGATGCACTGTGGAACTGAGGTGTGTGCTCCTGCTCCTGCGGCAGAGTCTGAAGTGCGCACCCCCTGGGGCCACTGCAGCCGCTGACTTCCGGTGGGGATTCCGCAGGGCTGGAGGCTGTTTTTTCTCTTGTGCCACCTGGGTTCGGTATTTGGGCTTCCCAGCAGTTGTATATGGAGTGAGAGGTTTTCTCTCTGTGCGGGGTTAAATGTTCTTTATTTCCTCTCTAGAGACAGTACTATGAGCTTGTTCAGTTTCTCCTTCTCTTCCCTTTGTCTCTCAGGGGCTCCACGCACTTTCCCAGTGTGTGGCTGTGGCTCCCACCTCCCCTGCCTATTTCAGGGTAGCCGGTTTTCCAGTCTTCCCAGTTCGCACTCACTCACTCAGGCATCTTTGAGGTCTTCCTTCTGGAGTCTGTATTTTTCCTTCCGCTCTTGCAGATGAGAGTGGTGTCCTTCTCAGTTCGATAGATGGGGCATACGAAGTTTACAGAGCTCCCTTCCTCTCTGCCGTCTTGGCTCCACAGCAGTAGTTTTTAATTGGTACTGTTTCAAAAAGACCAGAATTATTTGAATAAATTAAAATCATCATTCTTTTGATTGAACAAAATCAGAGTTTCAATCCATAACATAGATTATATTTTCACATGTTCTGTGGTGATTAGACAACAGACTGTATTAAACTTGATTTAAAAAGTCCTGTTGGCTTAGATAAAATGGAGTTCTTACACTGTCTTCGCATATTGAGTAGTTAAGTAAGTGGGTAATAGACTGAGATTTTTGGGGTTTGTATTCTGGCTCTAGCAGAATTAGCTGTGCAGTTTTGGTCAAGTTATCAAACCTCTCAGAGCCTCAGTTACCTTATCTGCAAAAGGAAGAGAACAGTTTATACTTATTTTATGGGGTTAGTATGAGGTGTGAGGACTGAATGAGAAATACGTATAAAATGGCTTAGGACAAGGTTAGCTATTATTATTGTTTTTGTGGAAAGAACTCTTTGTGTTTTTATTCATGAAAGTACAAAGGAGCGAAACTATTTCATCGAGTCATAGATGTAAAGGTACATAGGACCTTAGAGATTTTCAGAACAGTCATTTGCTTTTAGGGAGGTAAGGCTTCATTATTTCTTTATTACAGAGGAATAATGAGGCCAGGGAGATTAAATGACTTTTTTAAGATCATACAGTTAACATATAATGCAAAGTAATTATTTTTTCCAAATTATTTTCTGATATATGATACTACTCTTTTCAAGGCTACTCTCTTCCTCAGTAATTTGGATGAGTCTTGACCAAGACTGATACTAAGAACCAACTTATCATGCATTTTCTTTTCTTTTATGTCTGCCGGATTTCATTTGAAATCCTCTTTGTGAGATCCATCTATATTTTTGGATGTAGATGTCAATTATTCATACTTATTGCTATATATAGTCTATTTTCATTAATGTACCATAATCCAATCTATTATTGAAGGACAGTTTGGGCTATATAAATAGTCCTTCTAGGGGTGTCTGGGTAGCTCAGTTGGTTGAACATCCAACTTAGATCATGACTTTGTAGTTGAGTTCGAGCCCCATGTTAGTGAGTAATAGCTAAGGGCCTGGAGCCTACTTTGGATATTGTCTCCCTTTCTCTCTCTGCCCCTCCCTGACACATGCTCTTTCTCTCAAAAATAAGTAAACAATAAAAAATTAATTAAAGAATAATTCTATAAGCATTCTTTACCTTTTTTTTTGATGTTATGCATGCCTGATGGGTATATACCTGAGTTGAACTGTTTGTTCACAGGTTAAAACTGTTTTGTCTAATGGCAAAAATGCTTTAACTTCTTATAAAATTGTTTTGTCAATCCATTTTCTAAATTGGTTATACCAGTTTACCCTGCCACCAACAGTATATGAAAGTTCCCCTTGCTGTGCATCCTTACCCACATTTGGTATTTTTGATCTTTTGTATTTTAGGCATTATGGTAAATGATGTTGGCATGTGATATTATATTATAGTTTCAATTTGCTATTCCCTAAGGCATGTTTGTGGCTCAGTCAGTTACGTGTTGGGCTCAGGTAGTGGTCTCATGGTTTGTGGGTTTGAGCCCCATGCTGAGAGTTCAGAGTCTGGAGCCTGCTTCAGATTCTGTGTCTCCATCTCTCTCTGCTCCTCCGCTGCTCACACTCTGTTTCTCTCTCTCAAAAATAAATTAAATGTTTAAAAATTTAAAAAAATTTGCATTTCCCTGATGACTAATGAAGATGAGCAACTTTTCATATGTTTATGGGTATTTTCATTAATTTAAGTTTTTAATTTCCATTATTTTTAAATAGTAGAAAAGTAGATTATTTTATATGTACATTTTCCAAGGAGACTATAGTTTGGAAGATTTAACTCTATTGTGTTCACATTATTGTGTAAATATGGATGATTCCGGCTCTGACACTTAAAATGCATAGCTAAGTGGGGACAGAAGTTAAATCACTGCCACTTATGTAATTTGGAGATTTTTCAAAAATGAGTGACAGTGTAATAAAACTGATTCAGAAGCTTTTGAATATGTAAATATAGGGATGAGGAACAAAAATCAGTAGGATATAATTCACCAAGAGTTTCTTTGTCCTTGAAAATAAAGAAAACAATTTATATAATATACATAGGTTACATTAAAAAAGAAAATCATTTTGGAGCAACACAACCAGTGAACTTAGCTGTCTCCACAGTCATGCTGGAAGCATGGAACATATGCAGTATGTGCAAGAGGTTCTCATGCATGAACACAGTTATGAATTAGTTGGCATTATGGAGACACAGGGGCTAGATGGCCAGAATGCCAGTGCTGACTGAGGGGCTCTATGCAATAATGTAGAAGATAGAAATAGCAATCAAAAGGACAGTGTGTTGTTTTACTATCAGAGGCAGTATTTCTAGGAAGCTTCCTGAAAGTCTGTAGTTATTAGAGAATATCATGTGACAGCAAACAGTTGAATGAGCTGAGAGCTTACGGTATTGCTGCAAGTCACGTGACAACCTTGGTGTACCTCCGGGACCTTCGCAGGTATGATCTAAAACCAGCCGCCATAAGCAGAGGGCAAGGGAGACTGAAGAAAGAGGCAGGCCACTCCAGGTAGGTAGGTGGCAATTTTAATAACAGCAAAGGGAACTCAGAGATGAGGCTTGTCATGGGTGGCAGGATGATGGATTCCCGCAACTGCCCTCACATCTCCAAAGTGTATAATAAGGAGTCCTTAACCGGGTTCATTAACGTATACAGTGTACAGTGCAGATGTTCTCAACACCACATCAGTATCTCAAGGCTAAGCCCTTGGATCAATTTGGGAGTGAGGAAGGCAAGCAGAACCCATGTTCCAAGGACAGGGGAGGAGGTGAGGATCCTCTGAGTACCTGGTCCAGCTCATGGGGCAATCGGTGGTCATGTTTTCTTGATGTTGTTCCCCAACTCTTAGTCTAGATTCAATCTTTTCTTCCTCTAAAACAACTGAATTTAGCATTTAAAGTAATATTGGATAAGTTATAGAATTAATATACTTTTCTAAATCTATATGTATATGTGAAAAACGGCAAGAAAATAGTCCACTGTGCCTTACTTATTCAAGGTAATTAAGCTTATGATAAAGAATATTTCCACTAAAGAATATCAGCTAAGTTTTATTAAAGAGAGAGTTCATCAAGATAATTCTAAGGTTTTCTTAAACACTGTCATTAATTTGTGCTAATACTTTTTCATAAATTCTTCAAAAATGCTGTTGGTCATGCTTTCTTTTAAACATTATCCAAACTGACAAATGTCAAATCAGTGGAAAACTACTGAACTGGCAATTTATTAATAAGCAAGAATAATAAACAAGGTAGCCTTCAGATTAATGACTATAAGAGACATCGCATAATATGTTTTAATGATCTTTAGAAAAACAAAAAATTAACTGTTATTAAGCAGCTTGCATCAGAGCTGGGATGCCAGGAAAAGTCAAGGCTGAGTCAGAGGATGATGACAGTATCACAATGATTTAGTTGCTGTGTCTTCTACTCATAGTCCAGAGTAGTGTAAGTTGACTCTATCATTCTTCATAGTCCTACTATAGCATTTTTAATGTTTTAACCTAATACTAATGCATGAATACAATAAAAATTGAATCCATCCAAAAAGATATAAAATAAAGCATGAAAATCTCCCTTTTTCTTCCTCTTCTTCCAAACTTCTAGTCCTTGTGTATCCTTCCAGATGATTCTCAGTGCACCCACACACATATGCATGTGTAGGCTTTTCATATGTAGTAAATGCTATCACACATTTTCCTGGACTTTATCCTGGAGATTTTTGCATATCAACCAACTTTTTAGATGGTTGCATATTACTCCAATGTAAGTTTATTCTAATTTTATTTTTTCTCCATCACAGGATATTTTAGTTTGTTGTTGTTTTTCTTATTAAAGATGATATTGCAGGATGGCATTTATAAATGGTCTTGGTGCATTTTAAAAAATGTTTATTTACATATTTTGAGAGAGAGAGAAAGTGTGAGGTTGGGAAGGGCAGAGAGAGATGAAGAGAGAGAACCCTAAGGAGGCTCCAGTCTTGCATGGAGCCCAGCACGGGGCTCAGTCTCACGACTGTGAGACAGTGACCTGAGCCGAAATCAAGAGTCCGACACTTAACCCACTGAGCCACCCAGGCACCCCAGTCTTGTGCATTTTTATGCAATATTACCTACAGGGTGAATTGGTAATGATGGGATTGCTGGGTCAAAGATTATGGCACTTTTAAATATTGCCAAGTCTTCCCAAATTACTCCACAAAAAGCTGGTTCCCCCTTTCATGAGGAGCACTAGGTGGCAGTGCTGAGGGAAGCCTGAAGACATTTGTCTCTTCAGTCTCATTAGGTCTTTAAAAGGGCATCAGGATGGCTTTTTTCTCTTTATGCAGCAGCCTTGACAGGGTAATATCAACCCATGGGAGATCCTTCAATGAGAGATAGATGGTCTATGGCAGGCTGAACTTGCTTGTTTTGCTGCAAACAGTGTTGTCTAGTGTGAGTGCATGTGAAATTATTGTTAAAATTAATTGCTGTTCTGCATCTTCAGTAAATTCCATTAGACGGGAAAGAATATACTGAATCTATTTTTTTTTCTGAAGTAAGCATAGTTTCCCAGAAGACATAACACTGGGTACTGCCCTCTGATTCTGAGACATTATGCTGTGCCTATTTAATCATCTTTTATTTTAAAATAATAGAGGGTACTCAGCCTTTAGTCTTCACTTGGAATTGTAATTTCTCTTCATTATTAAGATACTTGAATAAATGTATTTTGTGGATTTTTATTATTTTTCATGCTCCATTAAGTTTTCTCAAAAGAATTTCTCTGCCCATCTAATGACATTGCTTAAATGGCCTAAAAGTCTTCAAAAGAAAGCTTTATACAAATCTGTCCATAATAGTAATTAAATCATGCTGTCTAACACAACTCTAGAAAACCAAAAATGTGCCTCTCTCGGTGATCAGGAGGCTAGTCTCTCCTCATGGTGTAAGGCTTTGAAACAGTCAGGGGATTTCAGATTTATACCAAAGCAAAAGAGCGATAATCTAGATATCATTCATATGAGACTCAATTTACAAGAGAAGAAAAACACTTATGTTAGGCAAAAAAATGCAGCTTCTTATCTAAGTGTTGTTAGGTAATTGTTTTAAAAATGGGCTTATTTTCTTCTCAATAGAGATCATACAAAATGGCATTTTGAAATCAGAATAGGAAAAATAAGATATGTGCAATTTAAAGCAGCTTACAAGTTGATTTTGGCAATTATGTAGGAAGTAGAAACTCAGGGAGAACCACTGCACAATAAAAGTAAGTGGACATGATAGTGCCCATCGCAGAAGAAAGTTACAACACCTACCATCCCAGCAAATTGTACGAAACGGTAACTCAGACGCACCGGACTCCTTCCTGGATGCCTTGAATAGTTTGTATGGCCTGTGTTGTCCATTCTACTTACAGACTGTATAAAATTAGCATAGATTAAAAAGTAAATGAAGAAAACACAATAATATAGGAATTCAGTGTGAGGAAGGGTCAGAAAGGAATTTTCTTTCTCAGTTTAGAGATGGTTTTGTGACAGAGTGCAATTCGGGCATGTTTCTTTTTGTGCAAAAGCTGGCCCCAAATTCAAAACTATTTAACTATAGAAAAAGGTACATGAAATCACATGAAATTGCTTTAAGAAATTGTTCTGGGGTTAGTGGCGGTAAGAATCGGACTGCATCCAACTCAGGAACGTTAGGCTTGTAAAATATCTGTTTGTCAGAATGGCTGCCGCAATCCCATGGCTTGCTGCTCGAATATTCTACCCACATTATGTCCTAGAGACTTTGCCTGAGTTTTGCTTCTAAATGGCAGCAGCTCCCATCCACACCCTCTTCACCCTGGTTACTGAAACTGTTGCCTCTACTGGGGAGCTGGCTACTTGGTCTATGGAGTTTTGGCCTAAGCCATAGGGCCGTCCAAGTATTTTTAGGATTTGAAGTTCAGACCTTGGGCTTACTGTTTTATACTTCAGTTACACTGATAGTGTACAGAAATTCTGGGCTGGCTGGCTTCAGAATGGCCCTCACTTAAAAATAGTACTTCAAGATGTAAAGAGATACCTCACAACACGTGTGCAACGAAATCAGCAACTCAGGAGAGAGAATTTTAAGTCCACACCCCAGAATAGATAACATACACATGATAAAAATATTTATCATTTTAACTGATGGACAGTGAGCCCAGTGATCCATGACACATACATTGATCATTTTACCGAGACTTGAATTTTTGTCCAGCAAGCTATGAGGCCTGTGTGCAGGCGCACATCACTTAGCTCAGTGCTTCTCAGATTTTAATGGGAATATGAATCACCCGGGGATCTTGTTAAAGTGAAAATTATGATTCAGTGGTTCTGGGGTGGGGCCTGAGAGTTTGCATTTTTCATCAGCTCTCCAGTGACAGTCACCCTGCAGGGGCAACGGAACACACTTTAATTAGCAAAGACTTAGCTGGTGGGTGTGCTGTCCTTGTTGCCCACTTTCTCCATGGAGCTTTCTCTTCCTCTCTTGAATGGCAAGTGTGCAGGAAGGCCACAGAATACCTGCGTTAGGTTTATGTATTGAGCTGACATTTATTAAGTATATTCTGAATGTGAGAACTCAAGACGGATTATTTCTCTTGCTTGTTGCAAAGATGAGGAAACCAAAGCTTAGGGAGGCCTCTTCACTTGCCCGAGATAATGCAGTCAGTGGAGCAGGAGCACCATGCTGTCTCATGTGGTATGTAACATAACTTATTAGTGGAAGTAGAAAAAACCGGTTTGAATGGAGAAGTAAACAACTCATGATATTCCAGGGACAGTGCTAAGCACATGTTCAAAGGATACATAAATTCCTAGGAAATACACTTTTAGTATTATTATTACTATTTCTATACACAGTAAGAAAGGAAACAAAAATCTAAATTAATACTCATTACTAAAATGAAGTGTCTGCATCATTTTAGGAAGCATGACCTTCCATTACTTTGTAGGACCCCCTATATGGAACAGATCGTTGGTTTTGATGGTTCAGGAAAAGGAATCTCAAAAGTGAATGACTTCTGATTGGATTTTTATTTGATTTTGGTAAAGAAAGAACAGGAAAAGCATGTTGAATTAAAATTAAAAATATCTTAACTAGAATTCTTCAAAGTCAGTGATCATGGTGAATTCTTCCTCCTTGGTCCCCAAATCTTTTTTTTTTTTTTAAGTTTTCTTTGCATTTTCATTAGATGAGGTCTTCTAAATGTGCTTGGTGGAATAATTCACCTCAGTCTGCTTTCCCAGGCTTTTAGTAGCTTGCTTCTGTCTCATAAGATATATAGTTTTAGTTTATGCCAGGTGGCTCTGCTGAGATGGATTGTGCTGTCTCAGTGTTAAATTAAACTGTTCTTATCCAACTTGTAACTATGCATGTCCCATATACATTGATGTCTGTTTTTTTTTTTTATGGCAGGTCCTGTAAGTGTGAGAAGATTAATAAAAACAACCCAGTAGTAGAAAACTTTAGGACAATGCATTTTCCACAAGCTTAAATTCCCTTTCCCTCTTTGCAGAAATTCTCCCATTAACCCATGTCTTTAGAGTTGTGCCCTGTGCCTCCAGATTCCTGTTTATTTCAGAAATGGTGATCTGGGAGGAGTTAGCGAGCCTGCACAAATGTACCTGGAGATGCTGAAACCCAGTGTGTGTGGGTGGTCTTGGATATCCTCTCAGTTTTTACTCACCCAATGAACTCTTTTTGGCCAGTTTCAGGTCCCCACAACATATGATAGCATTATTTGTAAGAAGACCTGAAACCCAAACTCTTTTTATTTGCCTGAGTTGTTATTGTTACATTTGGGAAGCTAATTCTGTCTTATGCTTGGAGAAGAAGTGAAAAAATGTAAGGACTAACACATTCTTTTTATACTATTTTGTGGGTTGGCATCGTGTTTTTTTTTAATTGATAGTTTATTGTCAAGTTAAGCATTGTGGTTTTAAGCCAATAAAAATTTGAACCTTTCTGATCACAAATTAAGTCAGTGCACAGTAAGCAGTATTACAAATTTCCCATTTCTGTTTGTGTATGGAGTCTACCTCCAGAATTTCTCAGGCCCTGAATCTCAGAAAGGTCATTTTTATTTGTTGGTTGAAAAGAAGGGCGGGGGTGGGCTAGTATAGAACAAGATGGACTTTGTACTTGTTCACTCATGATTTCATCTGTTAACGTCCCTGCAGCCCATGATTCCTAAGTGCCCAAGGACCTGGAGCTGGAGGAGACAGTCAGTAGAATGTGAAATGGAATGTAAGGATTGGATTAACTGTCCTGGCTGAGTTTGCCATATGCCCAGGAATGAATTTAGGAACTAGAGAGCTTGGAATAATTCTAGAAAGAATAGTATGGGGATGATTCTTCCATGCATGTAGAAATAGAATGGAATAAAGGTGAAATGGTATCCTACCACTGAGTCTCTTTTCCATAATTTTTCTGAATTTGAAAAATAATTATTAAGCACCTAGTATGAATTAGTCTCTGCCAGACACTGGGGTTACAGTGGTGAACAAAATACAATTGCTCTCTATCCTTGAAGACGTAATAATCAGGGTGGGAGATAGACATCAATTGTATAATGACCAAATATGCAATGAGATGTTGTAGCAGTATGTTGTTGATAAAGTGTCTATAATAAGTGAAATTCACCTATCAAGGAGATCAGGGACGGTATCCTTTAGAAAATGATGTTGCAGATGAGATCTGATGAACCAGTAACACTGCACTAGTGAAGAGAAGAATGTTCAGACCGAAAAAGTGTAATATGCAAGCACTCTGTATAAGGAGACAGGATATTGTATAAAGGAGGCTGGTGTGGTTGATGTGAGGAGAATATGGTGTGAAATGCAGATGGAGAGGTAAGAGTTTTATTTTTTATTTTTACCCTAAGGTTCTAGGATGCAAGTTACATATTTTAAACAAGGCAGGTCTATTTTTGTACTTATCCAAGAGAAGAAATGATGGTAGCTTCAATTGGTAGTGGTGATAGAAAGTAGATTCTGGCTACATTTTGAAGGTAGAGCCAATAGGACTTTCTGAAAGTGCAGATGCATAGGAGTACTTGTACCCAATGTTCATAGCGGCACTTTCTACAATAGCCAAATCATGGAAAGAGCCTAAATGTCCATCACCTGATGAATGGGTCAAGAAGATGTGGTATATATACACAATGGAGTACTACATGGCAATAAAAAGAATGAAATATGGCCATTTGTAGGAAAGTGGATGGACCTTGACGGTGTCATGCTAAGTGAAATAAGTCAGGTGAGAAGGACAGATACCATATGTTTGCACTCATAGGTCTAATAGGAGAAACCTAACAGAGGACCATAGGGAGGGGAAGGGGGAAAGAGAGTTGGAGAGAGAGAGGGATACAAATCATGAGAGACTATTGAATACTGAGAACGAACTGAGAGTTGAAGGGGGAGGTGGAGGGGGGAAAGGGTGATGATAGTCATGGAGGGGGGCACTTGTGGGGAGAAGCACCGGGTGTTATATGGAAACCAATTTGACAATAAACTATTATAAAAAAAATATGGGCATGAGTTAAGAGAAAAGTCAGGATGATTCCAAGGGTTTTGGATTGAGGAAGTAGAAGGATGAGGTTGCTATTAGCTATGATGGGGAAGGCTGCTGATCAGGCTGGATGTGGGAGAGTGGTGAAGATCAAGGGTTCAGTTTAGGTATGTTCTGTTGAAAAGGTGTGTTACCCCCTTCAATGGAGATTCAGAGCAAGCAATTGTACATAGGAGTCTGGAGTCTGGGACAAAGGTAAGAAATAGAAGCAAAAATCTGGATTGTCAAAAAAAAAATTTACATGTATGTTGGAAATTTCTATTTTGAAAATTAATTTTTCATGTACATCATCCACTTTAAAATGTAATTATTTTACTTTTGCTACTTGGTTTCTAAGAGCTCATTTTATAATAACACTCATCTATTATATATGTTGCAAATATATTTTTATAATGTTGCTTCTTTTATTTAGTGTTTTTCAACATAAAGATTTAAAATTTTATGTAATTGAATTTTACATATGCTAAGAAAGACTTTTTTTGTTTATAAAAATATTTACCACTTAACCTCTGAATGGCCCCTCCTTTTTCATTTTATATTTAAATAAGCTGGGGTTTATATTTGTGTCCATGAGATATAATTCTTGTTAAGTTTTTTTTGCTTGTCAAGTTAACTAATAGTTCCAGTAGTATTTGTTGAATAATCTAGTTGTTCACTGATTAACTTGCTACTTTCTCTTATGTTAAATATTTACATACTTACATATATTTGAATTAATTTCTAGGATTTCTATTATTCTCTATTAATCTGTCTCTTATGATACTTATTCTACAGTATTTTAATTATTGTAGCTTTCTAGTATGACAGTTATTATCTTGGAAAACAAATCTACCAAGATCCACCACTCTTTTTTTAAAAAATATTCTTGGGTTGTTTGCTCTCATTTATGCTTCTAGGTGATTTTTATATACTATGTGAATTAATCTGTCCCTAAATGGTTTTAAATGCCCAGGCATATGTGTGTCTGATTCTGGTAACTTTCTTGAGATAACTCCTTGATGGGTACCACAGAAAAAGTTTTTGTAGGTTTTCCTTGTTTGTTATTTCATATGTATTAGGGAAAGCAATCTCATGGCTTAAGGTTTGAAATATTTCAGAGGTGGAGTAATTTTGGGTGTTGACAAGCACAAGGGTATGGCTGTGGGTATGGATGCTTACGTGATGAGGGCATGGAATTCACTGTGTATGAGGAGGCAAGCAAGCTCAGATTCTGGTGCTGAACAATTATTCCAAAGGCCAAAGTTTCTCAAGACAGATTGGAGAGGAAGATTGTTTTTAGGTTCCAAAGTTGGGGACTATCATAGATAGGTGATACTAATGAGAAGAGGGAGTAAGGGGTGGAAGAGATGGATGTCATAGATATCTAAGGAGGATTGATTTTTACATGAGGATGAAAGAGTGGTATTTGGGAGTAGCACTCCTTCCTGTCACAAGTGTACAGATGATGGGGGAAAATGAAAAATCTAAATGAGGTGATTTCAGAGAAATAAGTATTATCTTCACTGAAAATCTAAGTTTCAATGAAAGCCAGTAAGTAGAGGGTGAATTTTTTGATTATTAGATTATGGAAGATATATCTAAACAATAGCTGAGATAAAAGATTAGAAGCCCTGTGGATTATTTGGCTTTTGCTTTATAGAAGACCATCTCAAAACATGGTAGCCTAAAACAATAATTTGGCTGGTTGGAAATTTGGTCTGGATTCGCTGGAGAGTTTTTTGAGAGGGCTTGATCTGGTTAGTCTAATCTTGGCTGGGCTTGCTTATACATCTGTAGCTAGAAGGTGGGTTAGCTGTTTGTGGTGGCATTACTTTTGTGGCTGGGATAACTGGAGCATCTTTCCATGTCTTCTTTCAACTGAGCAGATTAGCCCAGGGTTGGTCATATAACAGTTGGAGACTTCTAAGAAAGTCCAAACTTGCAAAGCCGCTTGAGACCTAAGCTAGGAACTCAGCCCGTACATTATTACTTCTACTGTGTTCTGTTGCCAAGTCAAGTCACAAGGCCAGTACAGATGATGGAGGACCTGTCAAATCACATAGAAAGAGGGCATAGATATAAGGATTACAAAATCTGAAATGTTTCTACAGTCTTCAACACTGTAGGAGGATGATTCAAGGTGAAGGAACTCCAGAGAGACATGAGGATGAAAGCAGGAGAGATGTGTCTGGCTGCTGCTTTCAAACTGGAAGTTATGGTCATGAATGACAGGATGTGAAGTATGTTTGGCTTCATTGAACTTAAGGGCCTGAGTCTTACTCTGGCACTGACTTTCAGCATTTATGAAGCCTGACTTTTAAGGTGGACTCAAGGGCTTGGTGAAACTAGTGGTCAGCTGTCGTGTGCGAGGCCATCACTCTTGGAGAAAATAAATAGCATGTGGGATGGCATGAAGTTTTACTTTTTGTACAGTGGTTCAAATAGAACAGAATAGAAATGTGGTATGGTGCCTTTAAAGAATATTAGCCCAGAAAAGCAGGGATCATAAATGGTTAACTTGAGCCAGCATCAAGGTGGAAATAACCACGGTCCTAGGTGTAAGGAGTGAGCTTCTAACCCTGTGTCACATAATTAATTTCACATAAGGCAGGGTTCAGTTGTCATTTGAGTCTGTATCTCCATCACGTGATGCAATATCTAATGCATTGATATATGTTTGTTGCATTACTTATTGAATGAGGTATTCCCTATTTTGGCCTCTTTTCCAAGAATTTTTATTGTGCTTCATCTCTCATATACATATTCAGTTTAGATTATTTGATTTATAAGTTTAGATTATTATGCCCGGACCTCATCTACAAAAGCAATAATTGATTTTATTTTTCTTCACTGGGTCAAGTTTGTTCATTTTCTATTTTGAAGTGAGGCTTTAACAGAGAAGAGTAACTGGGGGTTATGTGCCACAGTAGTTGGCAAAGCTAATAGCATTCATCTTGAGAAGAACAGAAAGAATAATCTTTTCTACATTGTTTACTTTGTTGTGAATGTTGCAGATTTTCACTGAGGGCAAGTTTAGACTATTTTCTGGTTTTGAATACTTTGTGGATAAAAAATTTCCCAAATAATCCAATTATCATAGATAACATGTTAGGAAACTAAAAGGCATTTAACTTGGATGGTCTCTTTAGCTTGTGCTCAAAACAGTAATGAGTTTTCATATATGCAGTATTAATGTTGGGTCTCTATCCAAAGAGACCTTTCTCTACATGAAAGAAAATATATTCTACCAAATAAACAAAGCATAATAATGATTTTTTAAAGTTTTACTATTTAAAAAAATACCACCATAATTATTATATCAAGTTGAATCTAATAAATAGGAATTTATAGGTCAAATATTATAAAAATCGATACTATTTTGACACATGTTGCTGAATTGTTCTCAAAGGCTTTATCAATTTACATTTCAGTAATACACGAGAAAATAAGCCTGTTTCTATATACGCTCTTGAGCATAAGGTATTATCATCATTAAAAAGAAAATATTCTCTAATATGATGGTATGTGGATCTGGCCCAGTGTGTCTTGAGTAGAGTGAATGGGTCTGAGGATGTAAGTAGAGTATTTGGGGATGAACGTGGTCAGGGAAGCAGTGGCCAGGTAATGCACGACCTTCCCGGTGATTTGAAAGACCTTGATATTCATCACCAAAGCATTAGGACGCATTTGAAGGGTTTTAAACAGCAGTAAAATGTGATGAACTATTATATTTTAGAGTGATGACTTTGCAGCAGTATGAGAATTTGATTGACGAGATCAGGAGGGGATGTGGGGGATGATCGGAAACATTAACGCTAGTCCAACTGAGAGGGGTTGCTGTCTGGGGTAGGATAATGGTTGAGGAATTGGAAAGAAGTGAATAGATTTGAATATGTAGGAAGTAGAATAGATTGCTTACAGTGATTAGATTTCAGGGAATGAGGGAGAGAGATGTATTATGGATACATTTCACATCTCAGGCTTGTGCATGCGGTGGATGGTATGGTGCTTACAGAAGGAGAGAGCACTGGAGTGCAAGCAGGCTTTCATTTCCCATATGACAGGGTTCAGTTGTCATTTAAGTCTATCTCCACCACGTGATGCAATATCTAATGCATTGTAGATATTTGATATATGTTTGTTGGGGATGAGCTCAGTTTTGGTCACATTGAGTCTGAGATATCCATGGACGTTTAAGAGGAAACATTGAAGTATAATGTATAATCTGAGGTTTAGAAGGAAGTTCTGAAGGAGAGATGTGAAGACGAGAGTAGTTCATATGTAGATGATCACTGAAGCCCTGGGGATGATTAGCATCACTGTGGGAGAGAAAATAGGGAGGGGAAATGAGGGCGAAGGCCAATCATTAAGTCATTCTAAGGTTTAAAAATCTGTAAGAGATGGATGAACTTGTAAAATAGTCTGAGAAGGAGTTGCTAGAGACTTACATGGAAAATCAGAAGTATTTTTCTACCATCGAGGCTAAGGGAAGAATGTTTTAGGAAGGAGGGAGTGCTACATGATAACCAAAGTGCTGAGAGGACAGGAACAATGATACCTAACGTTTTCATCAGATTCAAAATATGAGGGTGACTGGTTGACTCAGTCGGTGAAGCTTTTGATTCGGTTTCAGCTTAGGTCATGTTCTGGTGGTTCAAGGTTTCAAGCCTCATGTCAGGCTCTGTGCTGACAGCATGGAGCCTGCTTGGGATTCTCTTACTCCCTCTCTCTCTCTTTCTCTGCCTCTTTCCCACTTGTGTGCACACCTACGTGCACAGATATCTCTTTCAAATAAACAAACTTTTAAAAGTACAGAAGTAATTTTCTTAGCAAGGGCACTTTTGGTGGATCAAACAGGAGCCTAGATTAGAGATTTTGGACTGCAGGTAAGTATATTTAAAAAAAAGGTTTCTGTTAAGGAGGATGAGTGAATAAAGTTGCACCTGATCCACAAAGTTGGCCCACAAAGTAGGAAGGAGAAGAGATATTTAACTTTTTGTTGAATTAGCTGCCTCAGGTGTTGTAGTAAATCCTGATGCAGATACAGTGAGTTTACATTGTTTTTCACAGTATTTTTACATGTGTTCTGTAGCTAAATGAATGGATTTTTATTTACCTTGTTCTTTTCAATAGGTAGTTATTTGTATAAAAGAAGCCATTGATTTTTGGTCTACTTATTTTACCACTGAATTATTGGTTTAAGTAGTTTCTCAGAGATTCTCCTTTTTCCAGGTAGTCATTCATATCTTATGTAAATAGCAATCATTTTGTTTCCTTTCTCTATACCTCTAATCATATGAATTCTAATAACAGCGGGGACTCTGGAACTCCTTGTCATATATTGGCCCATGGTAAGAACTGTGGATTTTATTCTTTGAAAATATATGCAGTACCATAAGTAAAAAGTAATGGAACTTAAAGGAGTCAGTGGCAGTGAAAATGAAAGAAAAGGAAGAGCTTTCATGATATAAAGTTTGGCTTTTGGCTGAATGCAGGGTCTGGAACAGAGAACATTTAGGTGATAAACATGAGGGGAATGCCTCTGTGTTCATCTTTAAACAAGGGATTGTTTCCTTATGATAAGTGTTTGAAAAGATAACAATTGGGCTAAAGACTATTCATCATTTTAATACTTTTACCACAAACCACCGGGTGGTGTCCAGTTATACCAGCTTTGTTACCACAGTTCTTCACCAGCACTGGGTAGCATCATTTAAATTTTTGTTAGATCCATAGGAGTAAAATGATGCCTCATTGTCCCTTATGAACCTAACTTGAGGTTTAACAAAAATGCTGTTAAGTTTTCTCCTGGTATCATTTTAATTTGTAAATACATCTGGAGTTTGGCTTTACATATAGTATGGGGCATGAATCTGACTTCTTCCCTGCAAAGGGTGAATTTATTTTTATAACCTTAGATCTACAGCATTTTGAAAGAGAAGAATGTGGCCTGGAATTCCATGTGAAGGGAATAGCATTAAACCAAAATTTGTTCACTAGAGATATTAATTCGTTGGGAGTAAATTTTACAAAAATATTCATTAGGAATATTTTACATGTAAAGTCTTCACCACGACATTTAAAGCCCTCAGCAAGCAACTGAAAACTGGAAGCCAGCAAGCTGTTATAATAGTAGAATATTTACTAAATGCTTACCTGTGTACCAGCCCCTTGCATCAGTCATTTAATATATACATATTATATTCATTACCATACTAAATTCCTGAAACAGTCCTGTGAGATAAGCTTATTGTTATATTAATGAATAAGGAAACTAAGTGTTAAAAGTTTAAATAATGTATGCAGGCCACACAGCTGAGTCCTAGGCCCCTCTTCATAGGGCATTTTGCCAGCTTACTGACTGTCCCCTAAAACACAGTATATTTTACCAACTCCATTTCTGTTTTGTTGTGTTTTTGTGGACATTGACAGAACCATTAAAGGTAAAGTCAGAGAGGGGGAAAAGAATGGACAGAAAACAAATTAGAACTCATCCATCCATCCATCCATCCATCCATTGAACAAATGCCTGAGTACCTCCATGTTCTAGGCAGAGGTCTAAGGACAGGGAACAAGGTAGGGAATAAAAGAGACTTGAAATCACGAACTCTGTGGCCTGTGTAGAGCTTACATTCTATGGGAGAGAGAGAGAGAGCAATAAACACAACATAAATTATAATGATGTGAGGTTGAAAGTATCATGAAAAACAAAAATAAAAACAAAAACAAATGAAAGGGCAAAGTACCATGAAGAACAGTTAAGGAAAATGTATGGAACATGATGGGCAAGGTGCTGGTCTCTCGAGGAGGTGGCATTTGAGCTGAGACCTGAATTCAGTGAAGGAACCAGCCATGTGGTTATTTCAAAGTGAATGCCCAGGCTATAGGGCAAGTTTGTGCTTGGCCCCCTGTTTTTAATAGATTGCACAGAGCCCAGGGCAGTGTGGCGGAGGAGGCTGAGAGGTGTGATGGCAAAGGAGCACTGGCTTACAAGAGCCTGACGGACCTTGTGAGCCTTGGTAAGGACCTGGGGTTTTATTCTCAATCTGCTTAGTAATTTAGGAGATAGTAGTAAGGACTTAAGCCTGGGTAGTGGGGCAACAATGTGGCAGTGCCTGACTTGGCAATTGACTTGTGGTTTGGAGGAGGGGTCAGTGACACCAATGGGTGGAGGCACATTGAGGCTCCATCAAGGTAACTAAGATTGATGGTGTTGTGTAGATGGGAAAAGATGGTTCTGAAGAGAAGAAGATGTAGTCTGAAGGTAGTCAGTTGGAGAACAGAACCATTTCAGGACTGGGATGTAGATGAGAAAGGATTAGAGAGGTGTGGGGGAAGCTAGGAGAGCTGGGAGTGCTGGGCCAAGTCACCGGGCACTCTTTGGGACTTTCTGAGTTGAAATCTGTTGGTCTCCTAAGAATGCCATTACATTTGTTGGGAAGAAAAACTGTTGTGTTGTGATAATTAAACTGCACCTAAGTCAGCTCTGGAGTCTAGTCTTGTCACTTTTGATAGGTGTATGCCAAAACCTGGGTATGTCATTGAAACTCACCTTAATTTCTTTGTTTGACTCCTTTTATATTATATATAAAAATATATATAACATCTATAAATTTTTATATTACATATAAAATATATATAACATTTATATATTTTTATATTTACTTGTGAGCTTAAATGAGATACTATATGTCAACTATACTGCTAGAACAAAATAAGCTGTTATTAAATGGTGCTGTTATGATAATTATTAAATACTGTACTTGGTGTTGTTTTAGATGATGAATGTGAAATAACCTTATACATGTGAAAAAAAATTAGGTGTGAGTTGTTAATAATGTCAATTAAATTGAGTTCCCAGTCTTTATGGCTTTCTAACTGTGGTAGCTCCAGCACTAATTTTATAATTTTAGACAATTATATGTTAATTTTTATAGAAATGTGTGAAGCAAAATGATGGTCACTTTTTTGCAAAAAATTTCAAATTGAAAGCTTACATAATGCACCAGTTGAAGCTCAGAATAATTTAATTTTATAGTTTTGTAGTAAAATTACAAGTATGTATATTTCAAATATTGATGATCTTATTATTTTCACCTTAAATTTTAGTGAATTAAGTATGACTTTCCCTAAAGTTGAAGTAATAATGTTTTTATAATGTATATAGCTTTAGAATCACAGACTCAAAAGTAAATGTAGGAAAAATATTAAATGATGCCTTGGCCATAGATGTAGATATTTAATCTTGTCATTAGTTTCTGGTTTTGTGTTCTACAAATTTGTTTCTTGAAAACAAAATTGAAATTAAATATGTGGACTAATGGCTAATTTTAATGAATATTTTAAGAAGGAAGATAAAGTGTGCTTCCGATTTCCAATGAAATATGTGTGGAATATAGTTACTTTAGAGGCTCAGGTGCTAGAAGCATCTGTGCTTCTCCCTTGAGACCATCAGGATCTCTATCTAAAACAGAATATAAAGAATAAAATATAATTGAATGGAAAAAATATCTAAGTTGGTCTTTGAAAATCTTTATAGGAAAAATGATTTCTCTAAAACGAAAATAATATTAATACATCTGCTATTCCTTCCTTCCCCCTTTCACTTATTCTATAATTATGTTTTATTTCCTATTACCCTATTTCTCATCCCTTAAAGACCTCAATTTTCTGATTGGTCCTCTTTGACCTACACAGAAACCTGCTTAAGCATTCAATGAATTCTTTATGAAATTCTGTGGTAATTTACTCTGCTTTGTGAGATCCTTTTGGGAGTTTTGCTCCATTCTAGCTTTAAGACTGGAAAGCTGTTGCCAAATCCTGATTTTTATTTCTTCTCCTCTTAAGTAGTATTTTAGAGAGAACCAAAATACTGCCCACTCTTCTTTTATAATTACTCTTGCTATAATTTTCTTTTGATGTTGGATTGTTTTTAGAAATGCAGAATTCCAATTAAGTGAGCTGACTTAATTGCATTCATAATCTATTATCTTCATTTTTTCATTTAAAATATTGTAGTGATTATTATTGAACCTTACCTCTGTGGATGTGTGTAGAATATCCAAGCTGGAATATATAGAAACATGGTAAAAAGAAGTAGGCTTGCTTGAAATCTTTGGTCAGCCATGTTGCTTATTGTGGCAACTGAAAGAGTGGCACTGAAGAAAGGAAGAGAAGGAGTCTTTTTCCATGAGTAATGCTCACCTGAACGTAGTCCATTTTCTGGCAATGCACATTTCTGGTTATCTTATATTGGTGCTGTTTAGTCTTGGTTATTCACACCTGTTATTAGAATAAATGGAATGTTGGAGTTGCTTGATTTTGCTTGCATTTTGCAATATACCCACATGAAAGCACACAGGCTTTATAAAGCTCCTAAAACTAGTTTAGAAAGAAGTTTCCTATCAGTGAATCCTCTAGCATTAATGTATTAGAAAATAACTACCTCCATATGAAATTATCAAAATTAAGTTTCCTAACTTGAAGTTTTAATAAAATGTTTCCTTTTTATCCACTCTGCAAGATAATTATAGGCTACTCTGGACACCCTCTACTCTAGAAGCCATAAAGAAACATACCCTCCCCTTTTCATCTGATCCTTAGCAATACACATTTGTTAACTTATTCTATTTTTGAAAAAAAAGTGGAAAAGGTAAAATAATCTTCTCTGGGTGGCTTTCTTTCCCTTTGAAGGAGGACACGTTTCTAACTTCAATCCCTTGTGCAGGGGAGGATTCTCTGGAACGCGCATGACACAGAGCTTGGTATATGCACTCAGAATCCCCTCTGTACTTTCTCATTTTCTATTTCTTCTAGTTTCCTGCTGGCTTTCATGGTTTGCACACTTGCTTTCCCCCTTAGTTGTAATAATCTTGTTGTTTGAGATTATTTGCTCCCATTCCAGTGCCACGTATACTCACCAAATGACAGGTTTCTCATAGTGCATGAGATAGTGCTTCCTTTAGGCCATTTCTCCTTTTTGGCATCAATTTACCTTTTTGCATTAACCACATCTGAGTAATGGCATCACCTCTCCTCTTCTCCCACGAACCATCTACAGTTGTTCTAAGAAGGCCTTCACTATCCCCTCTCTCCTGCTCCTCTGGGGGCATCGCCTCACTCTTGTGAGCTAGGCATAATGGCAGCTCGGAAATACATGTGATGATCCCCAAAGCCATTAATTCTTTCTTACTCTCTTCTCAGGAGGTTACTAAATAGTTTCTTCTATAGAGGATGGAAATGTTAAAAGAAATCACATGAATGAACAAGAAGAAGAGGAGTTACCTGGCACACTGCTGCACTGTAGTAATTTTTGATGTGTGCTATATATGCCCTGGCTGGGGAAAGCCAGAGAGGAAAAAAATGTCCAGAATATATTAGAATAGAATAAGGAAAAAGGATAGGATGATGACAGAAATTTCTATTCTTGGGCACCTGGCCTCATGAGACTTTTGATTTCAGGGTTGTGAGTTCAAGCCCTATTTTGGGCATAAAGCTTACTTAAAAAAAAATAAGAAATTTATATCACTTTCCCCCCCTGTATTTCAGTATACTTGAGAGAAAGGGTAAAGAAATAAAGAAATAGAGATAACATCGAAAAATATTGAATATGTGCAATAAATAATTTTTAAAGGAGCTGATAATGCATTATTTATCTTCTCACCTTTACGGTAGCTCCAGCTGCACTGAATCCTCCAAGGAAATTTGTTTTGCAGTTTGCCTTAGCTAAACCTGTTGGGACAGACTGAACTAAAGAACAGGCAGATTTGAGAGGTTCATTACCTGTCAATCTTTGATTTAAACCCTTGTCAATGCTAATAAAATATCAGAGTTAGTCCTTTTGGAGTCATCTTTTTGTTGAGAGGACTGATACTGTCATGCAAGATTAATGTAGCATGAATGATATTAATTTAATGCTGAAATCTTTGTTTCTATCAGAACCATTTTGCCTTTCATAGCATCTAAATTATTTATGAGTATGTGCAAATTTACCATGATACAAGTCCCATAAAATGGAGTAATATTAACTTTTAATTGTTTTTTGGCTTTTTTTTTCTTCCTCTCTCTTCGCCTGTCTTTACTGTTCCCTCTTTGGCATTTGATTTTATTGTTTGAATACTTCATTTAGAAAGCTGATCTTAAATTCTGACCATTTTAATTTGGTAAATGGATAGATCTTTTCATTGCTTCCATACTGTCCAAGTTTGAAGAATTTGGTTTTATAAGCCAAAGCTGCATGAGTGTTTCCAATCCTATTCAATAAGCGAAGTCTGATTCATTTAATTATAATGCCATGGAAACTAAGTATTTCTTGACATTCAATCTTTTACATGACCCTTTTGAAGACGCATTATAGGAAGGTGATGATATGATTTATTTAGGTTTGATTCCTTTGCATGGGTTTTATTTAGTGTTTTAAGTAGTCTGTTGAATATATTGGGTGGAATTTTTCATTCTTTTATTTCTATAAACATAGGGTTATGAGGAAATACAAAAGAAAGACTGATTCCTTTCTATAAAGATTAAAGTGCAGAGAAAATTAATGCTCTTACCAATGTTTTATGAAACCATGGTTATTGTAAAATGGCTGAATTTGTTGTTTTTGCCTACAATTCAGACACAAAAAAGCATAAAGGGACAATTTATTTATGCATGATCTTGTTAGCCTATGTGAATGTTGATGCTATTTGTATTCAAGATGACAATATTGATAAATGTGCCCATCAGTTTGAAGTTTCTGAAAAAAGGCTAATTTGACTTCTAATCCTGCTGGCACTAAATGCGAGTAATTTACTCTATTCACATTTTGTAGAGTTTATTGCTTCTCTGATGAAGAACCCTCATTTTACCGATGAGAAAATTGGGAATCAGATAAGGAACAGTATGCCATGTTGATTAAAAGTCTGAACAGAGAGCAAGACATTCTGGCTTCAAATTCTGGCATAGCTACTTACCATCTGAGTGACTTTGGTTAGTCAAGAGGATTTATTGGTAGAGAGTTAATATATGTAATATATCTTGAAACATTGCCTGACATCTAATAAGTGCCATATTAAGGATTAGCTATTATTACTGTTATTGATATATGACCGTATAAATTAACCAGATCAGTTCTGGATCAGAGCTTCTATCTCTTACCCACATGCTATTGCATGATGTGCTGCTATTCTAGTATGCCATGTTGTAAGTGTATCCTGCGTTTCTCTGAAATTCAAAGGCACATGTGGAAAAATGGGGCATGTGTGAATTTTAGACCTTTTGTACGGCAGAGGGATAGCATGCCAACTGATAACTGGTACAGAACAAACTAAGTCCAAAACTAAGGAAAACTGAGTTAATACTTATTGGTGTGTATGTGTAATTCTTTTCTTGTTTGTCCCTTTCCCAAACCTCTTGCCATCCCCTATCCTAGACTCTTTTTCTTAGCACTTGAATCTTGCATTTTTAACTGTATGGATGTCTCTCCCTATAATAAACGTTGTCACAAGTTTTCTTTTTTCACTAGTTCATGCCACACAGTTCAATGCCTTGCCATACAGTTTTGTGTTTAGCTGTGTATGTCTTTGACTACAAGTTACAGAAATGGGAGGAGAAAAACAGAGAGAAAATTTATTTTATCATGGGAGAAGCAGTTCAAGACAGAGCTGCCCAGGAAAGTTATGCCAGTGTCCTATCCACTTTTGCCTCTTGTTTTCCATCTTCCTTTGTATGTTGGCTTGATCTTCAGAAGCATAGCCAGATGATTATAACAGTTCTAGGAATTACATCCAGGTAAATGTATCCAAAAAAATAAACGAGGCATCACCTCTCTGTATCTCTATGTCTTTCTTAAAGACAAGCAAATTTTTCCCAGAAGTCTTTTCTCAGGTTTCCTTTCATTTCTCATTGGCCAGAATTGGGTCACATGCCCTTAAGTCAACTTAAGTAGCAAAGATAATTGGATTACCATGTGTGGCCTACGATCGTAACTTGAGTGAAACAGAAGTTGGAAAATGTTTTTACATAAAGGCCCAGAAAATAACCACTTTTGGTTTTACACATGTTCTCTTTTGCATCTACTAAACTCTGTCTCTACATATGAATTTTGCATATAAATACTATATAAACAAATAAGTATGGCTATCTTCCAATAAAATTATGTTTATTGACACTGAAACTTGAGTTTCATATAGTTTTCACGTCATGAAATATTATTCTTCTTTTGATTTTTTTCATCCAGCCATTTAAAGATGTGAAAACGATTCTTAGCTCTCGTGCTGTACAAAACAGAGTAGCAGATGGATTTGTCCTGTGGGCCATAGTTTATCAACCTTGAGCCAACTCTCAGGACCACTACAAGCTATTTGGACTAGAGAGATTATAATCTTGATGTACATGTTTCAGAAATTCATATTTCATACCATTGAGATATATAAATAATATTCATGTTTCTTTTCTGAAACCACCTTTGGAAAAAAATCCATGGGCCTTTGTTTTTATTTTTTATCTTGTACTTTGATTTTGCAGTTAAGGATACACACACACAAACATACACATACACACATTATTACAAATTGTGTAAGGACAAGATAGGAAAGTATAAGGTGCTGTGAGAGGCAAATCTTGGGACTTAACTTACACTGGAATTTGAGAAGTTCTTCTATAGAAAAGTACCACTTAAGATCAGAAGGATGAATATGCAAAAGGTGGGGGTTTGGGGAGAATGTGGGGGGATATTCTAGAAAGTACTTTCTAGGAAATAGCAAGTATTAAGGCCTCCAGGCCAGAACGAGCTCAGACTTTAAATGCCAGTGTTTCTGAATTATGGTAGTCAATGAGTGGGAGAGAGGTGGGAGATAGCACTTTCCTATTCACTGAACAAACTCTTAAGTTCTGGGCACTAGGCTAGATACTTGAGGTATGAACACAATAATAGCAGCATTTCTAAATGACTTTACAGTTCAGCGATGGGTGATCACGATATAATGTGCTAGATGCCATGTTAGAGATACGTAGAAAGTGCTGTGGATCCAAAGAGTACAGGAATCCTCTCATTCGGGTGGTACAGGGAAGGCTTCCCAAAGGAAATCATATTTGAATAAACTGGAAGTTGGTTTGCTATGAGGTCTTCCTTCAATAGTAGCAGCTGGTTCCTATGACTTTGTTATTGAGTCCCTCAGCAGCCAGTCTATATTTTTATCTTGTTAATTTGTAGTTGGTCACATACTTCTTTGTAGCCATCCTCCTGTCCTTTTTGCCCTCATTTGCATCTAGGTTTTAGTTAGATTGTTTGGGGTGGGAGAGCAAGAATTCTCTCTCAGTTGAATACTAGAGGGAGGATATGTAGAGTTGGAGAGGAAGACTTAGTTTGATAATTAAATAACACTATGGAATTAATGAAGAGCAAAACCCATGTGTGAGAACCAGCACAAAAAGCACCTGGGTGACTCAGTCAATTAAGTATCTGACTTCAGCTCAGGTCATGATCTCATTGCTAGTAAGTTTGAGCCCTGTGTTGGGCTCTGTGCTGACAGCTCAGAGCATGGGGCCTGCTTTAGATTCTGTCTTCCTCTCTCTGCCCCTCCCCCACTCACACTCTGGGTCTCTCTCAAAAATAAATAAACATTAAAAATTTTTAAAAAAGAACAAGCACAGGAATGGAAGCAAGATTCTCTGTGACCACTGGCACATTGTTGGTACAGGTTGATCAAAATTGTTATGCAGCCAGGTAACAGTGCTTTAAGTGCTCAATTCATGTGTTAGTTGTAGAGGATTGTTACAGAGCAATGGGAAGTATGTGCCAAAATACAATCACAGGGGAAAAAAGGAAAAATTTTAAAATAAAAATAACAATAGTCCTAGAGATGTCTTCCATGAAAAACTGGAAAGGAATATGAAGGGTGTGGTCAAAAACTGAATCTGTCTATTAAAGAGACATAATTTTATCAATAGAACAAACAGATGTTGTGTTATCATAACTAATTATTGATTGTGAACTAAATGTGCGCTTCTGACACTGTTTGATTGTCCCAATTATTACAATGGCCGATACTGCTGTATTCTGAGCAATTATGCATGACCAAGGAAAGAGATAGTTCACAGCTACACCTGGGATACATAAACTAATATAAAATACTAAAAGATTGGGTATGCTTTATCTTAAAGAACTGTGCTCTGAAAACTGTGAAAATAATTTTAGTACAGTATAGGTATTTTATAATTTTTACATCTTTTTATAGAATAAAAATATTGTTGGCTCTAAATATTCTGATGAAAGTCTGAATAACTAAAATAATTCTACAGTTTTAGATAATTAATGACAGCTTTAAAAATGAAGCATAACCGTACATCTGGTCAATGGGTAGATAGGTATGAGAATAATTATGTTATGATAGTAACTTAAATGCGTAAATTCATGAAATAAATAAGGGAAGTGTTCTATTGTTTTTAATAAACATTAATTTTATGTTTGAATAGGTAATCTTGGTCAGTACTACATCATATAACAATTTTTTCTTAAACACTTGTGGGAGTGGAAGACTAAGTATAAATCAGACATTTGTTGATTCTATAACTAATTATTATATAAAGTTGCCATACTCAAATTAGCTTTGCAAAATATTAAAAATAAGAATAATTAATTTAAAAGTTTAAGTTATCTGATGACAATTAGCCTGCATTAATTTCTAGTCATAGACATTTGGGAGTGACTTCTCTAGTCTCTCTTTGACTACTGCTGAATTTGTCAGAGCCACATTCTAGCAAAGAATGGCATAATTATGAAAATATCCAGTGTAAGATGCCAATGTTTACTCTTGGTTGTCACATTTAAAAAAAAATAGGGCTGACCTTAGCATATGTTTGATGCCAAACAGTATTTAGTCTAGTATATACTTTGCACTTTAGAAATCTAGAATCTTCGTTTTTGTCTTATCATTTGTAGGTGATGTGTTTTCTGTAGGAGTCAAAATTGTTTGTTTGTTTGTTTGTTTGTTTGTTTAGCAGCCTTTCCTGGAGTTGCCTGCTTCTATTTATTTGTTTGTTTGTTTGGATTGAGTGCTTGTTTTTAATTTAGTTGACTTAAATTTTGTTACTAATCCAAACTTCAGAGTTTCTTCATTTCTTCAACAAGGTATTTATACTCTTCTTTTTTAAAATTATTTTTTAATGTTTATTTATTTTTGATACAGAGAGACACAGCATGCAGGCAGGGGAAGGGCAGAGAGAAAGGGAGACACAGAATCCGAAGCAGGCTCCAGGCTCTGAGCTGTCAGCACAGAGCCTGACATGGGGCTCAAACCCACAAATCTCAAGATCATGACTTGAGCCAAAGTCGGATGCTTAACTGACTGAGCCACCTAGGCACCCCCATACTTTTCTGTTCTCAATCAATTAAAAAGATAAAAGCAGTGTATGGAATTTCCAATTTTGGGTAAAGAAAGACTAAGTTATTTGAATCAACCATTTCTGAAAGCTATTGAGAAAGGAAGATACAAATATTTTTTAAAAAGGCATCTTAAAGTTGGAAAAAATAGCAAGAGATTACTAGACAAAAATGAAGAGAAACCCGAAAACAGAGAGCACAGAGAAGCAAGTGATGTGGAGCTGCTTTTGCTCTGAGAGGCTCTGTTCATTCTCTGAAATTTTGAGCTTTCCTTTATATGGCCTTATGGGGCAAAGGAACAGATATAAAAGCCCAGCAAATATATAAGGTGTGAGTATACAGGAAACCCAATAAACTGGCGTTCTAAAAGGCTGCACCTTTGGGACATGAAGTCTGAGTTGCATTTTGATTGTTCAGGGGACCTCAAACCTTGGATTTAGTTTAAGGTCATGTTTTATGCACTTGGTACTTCCTTTCTGGAGTAATGAAATGAACCTCCTTTCTAGAGTAATCTACCTTCATCCTAGATGTTAAGTTATTCTTAGAAATATTTTTTCAAATACCACTAGATACCTTAGAAAACAAAACACTAAGGATAAGAACTTGAAGAAACAACAGACAACAAAAACAGGCTGCAAAATTGTCAGATGAGAATTAATGAACATTTAGTGTAATACAGTTATGCACATTATATTTAAATAAATGACAAGGTAAATCTAGGTTTATCTTCAGGAAACAGGAAAAAAAGATAGCTAATTTGAAATAAAGATAAACAGAAACTCTAAAAGTGTGAAATATAACTGGGAAAATACAGTCTCAAAAGATGGATTTAACAGCAGAGTAGACAAAATACGTAGAATTAGTGAGCTGGAAAATACATTATAAGAAATTTTCTAGAGGTCACAACAAAAAATTTTAAAAGATGGGATATACTGAAGAGAAGGAAGAAAACAGGGAGGATATAGAAGAATGTTTATGCACATTTTATGTGAGTCCCAAGAAAAATGGCTGAGAATTTTCTGGAACTGATAAAAGACATCAATCTGCAGATTCAAATATCTTAGTGAAGCCTATGAAAGAGAAATAAATATAAATCCTTATCTAGACACAATATAGTGAAACTTCAGAAAATTGAAGACAAAGAGAAAATCTAAACTAGAGACAATATTACTTTGAAGGGAATAATGAATAGACTGATCACACTTTTTTTTTTAAGACTCCTCTTTTTAGAGCAGTTTGAAGTTCACAACTAAATTGAGAGGAAGCTATGGAGATTTCCCACATACCCCATACTGCCGCACATGCAGAGCCTCCCCCATTATCAACATTACTCATCAGAATGGTACATGTGTTACCAAGGATAATCTACATTGACACATCATAATTACCCAAAGTCCATTCGGGTTCACTATTAGTGTTGTACAACCTGTGGGTTTGGACAATGTATAATGACATATATTCATCATTATCAAACAGAGTATTATCACTGTCCTAGACATCCTTTGTGTTCTGCCTATTCATTTATCTCCCAAGTCCCTGGCAGTCACTGATCTTTCTTATTGTCTCTAGTTTTTGCCTTTCACAGATTGTAATATGTTTGGTATCTTACAGAATGTAGTCTTTTCAGATCGGCCTGTTTCACTTAGTAATATGCGTTTAATATTCCTCTGTCTTTTCATGACCTGATAGTTCATTTCTTTTTCGCACCTACAGTATTCCATTGTCTGAATATGCCGTAGTTTACCCATTCACCTACTAAAGGACATCCTGGTTGCTTCCAAGCTTTGGTCATTATGAATAAAGCTGCTAAAAACTGTTATTTAGGTTTTTGTATGGGCATAAGTCTTCAACTAGTTGAGGTAAATACCAAGGAGAGTACTTGCTGGATCCTATGGTAAGAGTATATTTAGTTTTATAAAAAACTGCTGAACTGCCTTCCAAAGTGGCTATGCCATTTTGACTTCCTACCAGCAACATATGAAATTTCTGGTTACTCTGCAGCCTTGCCAGTATTTGGTATTAGCAGTGTTCTGGATCTTGGCCATTCTCACAGATGTGTAGCGATATCACTTTGTTTTAGTCTGCGTTTCCCTGATGACATAAAGATGTGGAGCATCTTTTCATATGTTTGTTTGACATCTGCTTATTTTTTTTTGGCCCATTTTAAAATCAGATTGTTTTCCTTTAGTTGAGTTTTAAGAGTTCTTTGCCTATTTTGGAAAATACTCCTTTATCAGATGTGTCTTTTGCAACTATCTTCTTTCAGTCTATGGCT
This sequence comes from Suricata suricatta, assembly GCF_006229205.1. Classification (NCBI taxonomy): domain Eukaryota; kingdom Metazoa; phylum Chordata; class Mammalia; order Carnivora; family Herpestidae; genus Suricata; species Suricata suricatta. The sequence goes on from NC_043709.1 coordinate 68,266,852, forward strand.
TGCCTTCTAATATTCTTGACATTATCTTTTGCAGAGATGAAGTTTTAAGTCCAGTTATGAATTCTATCTTTTTTGGATCTTGCTTTTGGTATTGTATATGTAGTATCTTACTTAAGAATTTATAGAATTTAAAAAATACAACCATAACACTGTAGTATGGTCAGGAGCAAAATGTGTTGTGTTATAATGTATTACTGAGTGAGTATAGGGGAAAATGGAAAGATGAAAAAATAATCAATCTAAAATAAGTTATAAAAGAGTGAGAGAAAAAAGCACAGGCAAGAAAAGAAAGCAAAAAATAAGATAGTAGATTAAAATATTAAATATATAAGTTGTTATACTAAATGTGAAAGGGGTAAACAGCCCAACTTAAAAGATAAATTTATTAAGGGGCACCTGAGTGGCTCAGTCAGTTCAGCTTCTGACTTTGGCTCAGGTCATGATCTTGCAGTTCATGGGTTCGAGTCCCACATCAGGCTGTGCTGACAGCTCAGTGTCTGGAGCCTGCTTCGGATTCTGTGTATCCCTTTCACTCTACCCTTCCCCTCTTTAATTCAAAAATAAAAAAAATTAAAAGATAAATATATTGAAACTGAATTAATGAAATCCAGCTTTATGCCACTTAAAAGATGTACAGATAGGTTAAAAGTAAAAGGACAGTAAAAGCTCATGGAAAGGCTGGTTTCTCCTAATTAATATGAGACAAAGTGGACTTCAAGGCCAAAATTATTACTAGGGTTATTTCATAATGATAAAATTTCAGATCACAAGACATAGCACTTTAAATTGCAATTTAAATTTAAATTGTATATTCCTAGTAATATAACCTTAACACATATGATACAGAATTGACAGAACTACAAAGAGTGATAGATGAATCCATAGAGTGAAATTGCAGTAATCGACAGAATACAAACACACGAAAAAATCGTTAAGGATACAGATCACTTGAATATATTTAATCCAAATCTAATAAACATACATAGACCATTATGCTCCCAAAGTGCAGTTTACATATTCCTTTAAGTACCCATAGAACATTTAAGATATTGATTATACTGGATAATGAAGTTCATCGCAGCAAATTTCAAAGAACTGAAAGTATACAGGATATACTGTATGACCACAGCACAAATAGTCTAGAATTCAGTAATAATAGATAAGTAGAAAATTCCATGCTGGAATTCATTCTGTTTCTAAAATAGGCCAAATTTAATTTCCACTTTTGCCTGGAAAGTTTTTCTATCTTTCTTCCCCTATTATATCTCTCAGCTTTTGGTCTCAGCTAGAATTTCATTTCTTCCCAGAGGTATTCTCTGATTAATCCAAAATGGCTTCCTAGTTATTCAGTATCTGTCTCTTGCTTGTTTTCTTTACGTAGTGTTACCTGCAATTTTTATTTGCCTAGTCACTTTTCCTTGGGTTCCCTTCTATACTGCAGATTCTGTGAGGGCAAAATCTGTTCACAGCTGTGTTTGCAGTGCTTAGTACAGTGTCTGGCATAAAGTAACTTAAGAAGTATTTATTGAGTGAGTGGATGAGAATGAATATTTCCATAATTTCCTTTTTTTAATGTTTACTCATTTTTGCACGAGAGAGACAGAACATGAGCAAGGGAAGGGCCGAGACAGAGAGTGAGACACAGAATCTGAAACAGGCTCCAGGCTCTGAGCTGTCAGCACAGAGCCCCATGTGGGGCTTGAACTTGGGAACAGCGAGATGACGACCTAAGCTGAAGTTGGATGCTTAACCAAATGAGCCACCCAGGTGCCCCTCCTTCTAAATAAATGGTGGTGAGGGGGAATACAGCAATACACAGGATAGCATCTTTGAAGGCATGAAAGATTATAGGAAGTTCTATCACTTCTTAATTCCAGAGGCTTTTGCATCTGAATGTATTCAGATTTTGACATACTATTATGGGAAGTGTTAAGTTTGAGGGTAATTTAATTCTTATTTCCAGACTTAATGTAGTTAACATTTTAACCTCCATGTTTCATTTAGCATAGCTGTAGAAAATTTTACTTAATTAGCCCCTAAAAGGGGAAAGTTGTCTGAAAATAGGAAAAAGTGATGTATTTCAACAAATATTTTGTCCCCAAATACAAGCACAGCTGTATTTAATTAAATTCTATCTCAACTCTTACAGCCTACTTGGATTCTGTCTCCTTTCAGCCTCTCTGTCCTCCCCACCCTCTTCATTTTCTCCCTTGTCCTCCACTTCCATGACTTGTATTACTTGCTTTGAAGTTATAAACATAAGTAAATTATTACAGAAGTTAAGAAAAATCACTGAAAATAGAGCCGTAGGTTTCTGATATTATCCTTAATTGTAGTGTAAGAAGAAAAGAGTTTGGGCCAGATTCTTACAATAACACACTGTGAGTCATTCTCTGATTTTGTCCAAGATGGATATATATATTAAAATCTCGCTGACTTGACTAGTTGGGTTAATCTACACAGTGATTCGCAGCCCTGACTATACATTAGAGTCACTTGGATGCTCTTAATAACCACTGATGCCAAGACCACTCTCCTAGAGATTCTGATTTAATTGGTCTAGGTTCCACACGTTGATATTTTCAATAATTCAGGTGATTCTTATATTCAAGTAGGGCTAATAGTCATAGTCAATGATCTACAGTTTTGCTACTCAAAGTGTGATCACTGGGCCAGCTGAATCTGTATCACTTGGAGGCAGTTTAGACGTGCAGAATCTCAGGCCCTACCCCAGACCTATCCAGTCAGGACCTTCATTTAAATAGGATCTCCAAGTGAGGTTAGAAGCGCTCATCCACAATTTCCACTGGCTTTGTTAAAAAAAAAAAAAATCAACTGAACTTGAGGTTAAGTCTGTACCCTTATGCTCCTGAATGTGATTTTCATGCTAACGAAGAGGTAGATATTGTTCCCAAACCTGTTTGTGTCAGTTTTATTTGTCTTGCATTTGTAATATTATTGAGGTGTAAATAATATGTAATATGTAAATCAGTGAAATATGAATGTGAAAAGAAATGTTTTCTTTCAATAAGAATTGAGTGCTTTGAAAAAAGCTGATAAACTATTAAAAAGTATACTCTTCAATTAGATGTCAGTAAGACAACCGTAAAATGTGGAATAGGATTAGAATGATCCCTCTTTAGATCACTTGGCAAGGGTCTGTCTTAGTCTACTTAAAAAATTAGAAATTATAGGTAGCCCTGTTTTATTTATATACTGAAGTTTGCAATGAAGCACAATCAAATAATCTATACTAAAGAAATACGTTGTACTTCAAAACCTTGTTAAATGCGTGTGGGTTTGTGTTTTAAATGAAAATGTTTAGGGTACATACGTATTGATGTCTGTGACTTCTCACATTAACTGATTTCTTTCAAACAATGGACCAAATAACTATCCAAGTAACATAGTCCACAGAAACTTTTTTAGCCTAACTATGTGACTGTCTTATTTGAATGTTAATTGTATTTTTATCTTTCTGAGTTCTTTTTTGTCTGCATAGCAAAATAGTTTTCAGGCTTTGCTATGTCTGGGCAGCTTTAAAAAATAAAGAGGCCCAGGTCCTACACTTAGAGATTCTTTTTAATTGCCCTGGCATGCAGCTGGGGCATAGAGTTTTAATGTTCTTCAAGTGATTTTAATATTCATCCACAGTTGAGAACTGTTGGCCTAGCAGGTTGGGAGTATATAAACTGGTTATAAATTCAATCTATGATAAATCAGTTTCATCTTATGTGGGTATCCTGAGTAGATGTCCATTAGGATCTGGATACTAATATATTGTTATGATTACTATTCTATTTTATTCTCTGAATATGTCATGAGTACTCTTACCCTGACTTAAATCATATTAAAGCATTTCAGTGTTGAGTTTTGCAGCTTCTCTGCTGTGAAGCATTTCCAGTTCTGCTCTTGTAAGATATTGCTCTCCCGCTCTGTTCCCACACGACCTGGGAGTTACTTGTGCCTGTGCTCATGTCTCCTACCCTTGGCGAAATGCTTCTTGGAGACAGGAAGGCGCCTGCCTAGTACGACACCTGGTAGACAGGTTACCATAAATCCTTCTCCTTTCCACCAGGTGTTGCCTTTCTTGCTGCAAAACTCTTTCTGAAATTATTTTGTTTCTCTTGTGTAGCCTTTTGTTGCTTTCTGCTTTCCTTTCTCCTGCTCCCTTTCAAGTATACTTTTAAATGTTTCTGTCCTCTGCTCCCTCCTTCCTCATTGTGCTGCCTCTTCTAAGTGTCTGGTACATGGAGCTGGCTCCCTTTGACCTTGAGCTTCTCCTATTCCCTTGGCTCATATTCTTTGCATTATGGAAGGAGTTATTAATACACCTCTGAGAAAAATGTGTTTAAAATATGTTCTCCTAAAAGAGCTACCCTCCCTGGCCCCAGCATTTTCCCTCTTTGTTTTGTGTGTACACAAGAGGTGGTTTTAAGACTGCACAATCCCTGCGGTGCCTTGGTAGCTCCGTCGAGTAAGCGCCCAACTTCAGCTCAGGTCATGATCTCACAGTTCATGAGTTCAAGCCCCGTGTCTGGCTCTGTGCTGACAGCTCAGAACCTGGAGCCTGCTTCGGGTTCTGTGTCTCCCTCCCTTTCTGTCCCTCCCCCACTCTCACTCTGTTTCTATCTCCCAAGAATGAATTAACATTAAAAAAAATTTTTTTTAAAGCTGCACAATCCCTGTTTCAGGGTCTTCACTTGTAATCTTTTGACCACAGATTTGTGGTTTATAATGGGAAGGGTTCTGCTTTACACCACCGGAAGCATTTCTGTTCAACATCTCCTGACTATAATTTTGAAACAACATGTATCTAAAAGGTGTCAGTCATTTGGAAAATTGTTTTCCAAAAGTTAAGACAAAGATTAGGTGTTCAAGCTTTGACTGAGTCCATTGGATGTTTGGTGGTAAGGAAAGATAGATACACAGAAGGACTGTTAGATGAATTCTAGTCCTGGCTTTGAAACTGACAATGTGTGAACTTTTCCTTATTATAGTTTACATTATGTTTTCTTTGTGAAGTGACAAAACCTGTTGCCTCATGTGTATTCATGCTGTCACTTTCACAGTTTGCACGTATGGATATGAATGCTATATTTTTCTCCAAGTCTTTACCTCCACTCATTACATTTATTTTTCTTATTCCCAGAAGACTAAATGAATTGATTACAGTGTCTTTTTAAAAGACTCCATTGTATGGTATTTAAGCCAGGATCAAGAGTAAGACTAGCTAAATGAAACAAAGTTCAGAATAGATCTCACTTGCAATTTAAATTGATAAAATTAAATTAGAGGAAAAAGCACTGACTGTCTCCTTCCTTCCAGCTATACATTTGGCCTTTTTCTATTATCTTCCAAATATCCAATTTTTGTTTTCCCAGTATATAATCCTGTAACCCAGAGGCTGATTTGGACAGGTGTTAGAATTTTTGCTTTTGTTCTATTCTGGTGGTTATTTTTATCCTCTGCCTCCTAACCACTCACTACTGCTAGATTTATGGTGTTTCAGGGCCGTTCTCTTTTTGGAAGAATAGGCTACTGACCTAAATTAAGGCCCCCTAGGAGAAGCACTCTTTGGTCCCTCGGAAGCCCAAGGACATGGTATATATAAAATGGGACAGGAGGGCTGCACAACTACTCTCATGGTCTCATTTCCTAAACTCTAATATTAGCTTTGCAAACAACGAAATTCCCAAACAATTAGTGAGATTTAGTTAAAGGAAGTGATCATGTATAATTAATGAATTGGTGAATTATTTAAACCCTTTGAAATTCTGATCATCTTAAATAGCATTGGCTCCTAAAAATTGGTTTTATGGAAAGGAAGGAGAAGTTTTGTCATGAAATCATCCGCGCTGACTTTGGTTGTACATGTTCCCTGGTATTCTTCATGTTAGTAAGTTATTGCTCTAGCAGGAGCCAGCTGTGTTTCTTTCGTTGGCTGCTGGCAGAGCTGCGCTCATTTCAGACGCTTTGGCTCCACTGCAGTGGAAAACAAGCTGCCATTTTACAAAAAGGGCAAAATGTGTCTGTGAGACTCAATTTATAGAATCTTTATGAGAAAGAGGCAAAATCAAAGGAGAAGGCCAAATGTAAAGGGAAGTGTGAAGATCAAAGAGGTCTGATTCACTCGTTTTCAGGCTTTTCATCAAACAGTAAGCTGGAAGAGAACTTACCAAGAAATTCAACAAACCTTTAGAGTTTATTATGCAAGGCCAGTGCCGGGTGCTGAATAAGATCCAAAGACAAATAAGACACTGTCCCTGTCCTTATGTAGGAAAGATTTAAAAAAGTGTGTAACTAACTAGAACAGAAAAGGAAAAGTGTGTTCAGTGCTCTAATAGAGATTTAAGCATTGTAGAAGAGGGGAAAAATTAATTTTAGCAGTCAGTGCTCAAGACTTTCATTACAACCGTATTGTTAAGAATGGACTCCAAGTGAGTCCAGATTACAAAAAGAAGATTGCAGGCTGGAGAAATGCAGCATGGCTGATTGGAGTCTTTTAAGAATACTGAAACACTTTTAGATTTTATTTTTGCTTGACTCCACAGAATCGTAGCCTGCCTCATGAATGCCTTTATTGTACATGCTTTTTAAGAAGCTATAATAAAAACACAAATATATATAATTACAGTTAATGAGATATTTTCTCTTCCAGCAGCTTTGATTTGTATATCACTAACAAATAACCATGATGTTGGCCCAGAATGAGAGAACTTCCAGGGTACGTGGGATGTCTCAGAGTCCTCCCAGAGGACCTCAGGATTTCAAAGGCCTGCTACAAACTGCTACTTTACCCAGCTCTGCCCTTAACAGACAGCTTAAACAATCTAAAGATCACTGATAGCTGGTATTTTCAAAGGGAACTTTAAAGAAATAAATCATAAGTCTTATTTCTCACCTAAGTGGATTATGCTACTTTTCTTCTTGGTATCTATAACTCTTATTTTGTACTGGGTCATTTTTAAAGGTGTTGATACCAATTGGGAATTTTATTAAAAAAATTTTTTTTTGCTAGGTCCTTATTTTATTTTGAGAGACAGAGACAGAGAGCGAGCGGAGGAGGGGCAGAGAGAGCAAGAGACACAGAATCTGAGGCAGGCTCCAGGCTCTGAGTTCTCAGCACACGGCCCGATGAGGGGCTTGCACCCATGGACTATGAGATCACGACCTGAGCCGAAGTCGGACACTAAACCAACTGAGCCACCCAAGCGCTCCCTAGTTTGGGAATTTTAAAGTAGACTCCTATATGTTAGTCTAGTAGTAAAAAAGGAAAGCTAAATAGATAGGGAGCAAGAAATGTTTAGTAGTGAAATGTGATATATTTTCATCTTTTTATATTCTAAAATATTTTAAAGACTTTTTTATGTTTATTTTTGAGAGAGAGACAGAGTGCAAGTGGGGGAGGGGCAGAGAGAGAGGGAAAAACAGAATCTGAAGCAGGCTCCAGGCTCTGAGCTGTTAGCACAGAGCCCAGGGTGGGGCTCGAATTCATGAACTGCGAGATCATGACCTGAGCCGAAATCAGATGCTTAACCAAGTGAGCCACCCAGGCACCCCTATTCTAAAATATATTTTAGGTAAATTTGGATCATTTTTTCTACAGAGGTTTGCGGAAGTTGATTTTAATCTCATAAGAGGGATCTGCATTTTCTATATCTGCATTAATGACCAGTAAATCGGGATTTTAATGTGTAACTTAGGACTTTCAGAGTTTTATTGGCTTCTTTCACTTATCCATTTCTCAATCTGTGCCATAAAACTGGTTTTCACTTTTTGTAACTAATGGCTTTCAAATTTACATCTGTACTAATTCTTGTCTTCCTGTTTCTTGTTAATGGTTGAAATGGGGAGAAAATGAAGTGAAAATAATTCACTTTAATTGCTTTTGCAGATTTTCTCATAATTACAGTGCTAGTAATTATGTAATTAGTAATGTTTAATATAGCCTTGGTAAAACATGTATATCATTTGTTATCATTCTCTTGACTTTCCCCAAGTTCTAATTAATGTCCCCACCTATGGCTGAATAGGCAGTACATGGTGGTGTACATCTGGGTGATGTAATTCACATAAGCCATGATATGGATGCTGTTCCCTTGGAGTGATGCAGACCGCAGTATACACCAGACTCACAGGAAATATGCATTTGAAATTGGTTAATATTAATAGCTTATGAGTAGTTGTAGTGTTTTCATGGGGGCATAACCTCTTAGTCTACAAGGTGATAGAGCTGTATGGATGAATGAATATCCTTCTTCCTCCAAATTGCTGATCTTAAAAATATACATGTGATATACACAATAAAGCACTTAGCATAGATATTTGAAAAATATAGCCTTGTTGACATAATTCTACTTTAAGCTGGTGAATATTTTGGAACATAGGAATCCAGAGTTATGTCACAAGAGCCTTAATGCTGTATGTGTACACACACACACACACACACACACACACACACACACACACACCCTAAAACTAGAAAGAAATGAAGCCTCAATGTCTTGGACATGTGAATGCAATTGAATTAAAGAAATCAATACAGCAAAATGGTTGTTCCTTTGTTGTTCTATGAAAGTGATTTCTTTTACTTCATATTCTATTGGGGAAGAGTAAGCAGCCAGATACACTTGAGTTAGGAATTTTAGAGATTTTTTTTTTCCTTTACAGTATTGTGGTAGCCACAGGGATTAAGGTCTCTGAGGCTCGGTCTCTAATACTTGCAGGGGCTGGCCTTGGTTAAAATCTGCTTTCCCACCTCTCTTTGGACACTTGGTTTCTCCTCAGCTTACTTAGTGCCTTCATCTTGCCTTCTGCTTGCCTGCGGACCTCATTTTGATAATCTACCTCATTTTTCCTTAAAGTGGATCTGCATTTTTTTAAATGTCTCTATTTTTTTCTTCAAATTTATTTGATCTCTCTTCCACTCTCATGTTTTTCTAAGCAAGCTACCCTTGTAAATGAGACCTCTTCATGGCTGAAAGTGAATTAATATGATAGGCACATGTGCTGGTTTCAGGTCGTTCCTCGGCACCCCATTATCCCACTTCATTTTCTCTCTTTCCCTGCCCTACTCTGTGCCCCAGGAACCTGCTGCATTGCCTTGGTCTCCTTGCCAACAGGCTTTGGATAGGCCTTGCCAATGAGAGGCACTGGCAGGAACTTAGAGGGCAGTAGGAGAGTTGGCCATATTTCTTGTCTCTTCCTTCTCTGCACAAGGCTGTGGTTCTGGAAACAGCTGTGCCTCTCCTCAGTATGGTTTCATTTAGGTGTCTCTCTCCCATAATGCTGACCCAGACTGGACTCCAGTAAAACCAGTCCTGGCCCTTGTTCCTTAGCCCTGCAGTGATGATCATGACTTCCCGCTACTGCTAGAGTCTTGAGTCCTTCAGCCCATTTGTTTCCTTCTGCCATCTTACAGAATTCACCACTCAGTCTCCTGTGTTTACGTATAACTTATGAATGTCTCAATTATAGGACTTCAGTTTGGCCTTTATTATAGTTGTGGATGAGTCTGTCTGCCCTACTGAATAATAAGGGCATGTATCATGTCTTATTCCTCTCTGAGTTTTAGTTACGTAGCAGATTATTGGGCATAGAATAAGAGCTCAGTACATATCTGTTAAATGTATTAAAAAATTAACATGACTTGGGGCGCCTGGGTGGCTCAGTTGGTTAAGCAGCCGACTTCAGCGCAGGTCATGATCTCACAGCTTGTGGGTTCGAGCCCCGTGTCAGGCTCTGTGCTGACAGCTCAGAGATTGGAGCCTGCTTCTGATTCTGTGTCTCCCTCTCTCTCTGACTGTCCCCCACTCACATTCTGTGTGTCTCTCTCTCAAAAATAAATAAACATTAAAAAAATAAAAAAAATTAACATGACTTGTTCTCTTTCAACTTACTCCTAAGTCCCAGACATCCTCATGCTTTTCGAGGATTCCTTGAAATATTTCTTTTTTTAAATTTTTTTAATGTTTTATTTATTTTTGATACAGAGAGAGACAGAGCATGAGAGGGGGAGGGGCAGAGAGAGAAGGAGACACAGAACCGAAAGCAGGCTTCAGGCTCTGAGCTAGCTGTCAGCACAGAGTGTGACGCGGGGCTCGAACCCATAAATGTGAGATCTGACCTGAGCTGAAGCTGGACGCTTAATCGACTGAGCCACCCAGGCACCTCGAAATATTTCTAGGAATGATTATAAAGTTTCTAAGTCCCTTAGCATTTTTCCACTAAAGAACCTAGGACATGTATACCATGATGACCTTACTAGGTATTGGGGGTAAGCCTCATAATTATGGAGAATCACAACAACTGATCAATAGAGAAATAAGACAAAAATCACTTGCTTTGGGTTCTCCTTAAGCTAAGTTCACCCTGTTTGTGCTTATTGCTTGAAAGGAAATGAAGCAATTGTGATCTCATTCATTATTGTGCCTTCTCCCTCTGCCAGGCTCCATTTGGTGCCCTATTGTCCCACAAGGTGCCTATTTGAGTCTTTTGAATTAAGAGTTTAGAGCAGAAGCTCCATCTGCTCTGCATGAATATTAAATTATCATAAGACTCTGTATAAGGAGAGCTTACCCTTGTGTGTTTTACAGTCTCCTTTCCCTTCTGTTCTAAGACTTGGAGTATCAGTTTTTTCTTTTCAACATACCCTTGGACTTGAATAGGCTGCAGTTATTGAGTCATATAAGAAAATAGGCTTAGAAACCTTCGAATGGCAAGTGCTTAATAGAAGTAAGAAGGTTTTATTTATTCTTATTATCTTAAAAACTTGGTACTTATTAAGTATCATTGCACACACAATATGTCAGAACTTGGTATTTTGAGGTTACTGGTTTGTATTTTAAATCTCATAAGAAAAAAGCACAGTTAAAAATTTCAGGTTGAATAGATAATATCTTACAATCAATCAGGTTTTTTAAGTAAATGCACATGCTATTTTAATTCGTAATATGACAGATAGTATGCAACTGACACATCTGTAATTTCATTTTGAATTTTCAGATGTGTGTAAGCTTTAGCCAGCTTTTAAGTCATATACTTTACGTGAGTAAGTTGTTTTCTTTTCTAGCATGCTCCAAAAATTCTAAATCAATTCACCGGTGAGGTGATATATACTATGCAGTGAAATTTGTTAATAAAAACTGAGTAAGGAGATCGGTTGAAGGTTGCATTTTAACAGCATGGTTGCTTTCCATTATTTAAATGTGTAGCTTTTAAATAATTGGTTAAATTTGCATTGAAGATGTAGGTTGGTTTGTATTTTAAATATGAATATTTTTAGAACCATGTATAAATTTAATATTAATAAAAATTTATTTATTTTTGTTACCAATTATAATAGGTAACTTAGTACTCTTTTTCAATAATGATAAAAATCGTATTTATTAAAGCAATGTGTAAAATAACTTGATACTTTTAAAGGTAATTGGAATAAGTGAATTCTGAAGAGAGAAAGACTTTCTTGAAATTGACACAAAGGAATCAAAAGAAAATGTATACATCCATTTTGTAAAGTCTGTGTAGTTAAAATTAAAAATTGGACTTAGTAAACAGGGTCAGCAAACGGCTTGAGTCTTTTCTTATCAGATGATCACTTTCATGGTCTTTTTCTAGACATTACGCAGCTCCAGAGCATCCACAACACTGAGTGCCTTTTTTAAGAAAAAAAAAAACAACAGTATAGAATTGCAAAAACAAAAGTTAGTTCAGAGTCTTCAGAGGGGTTAAAGCCAGAGGGGGATTCTGAAGGTTAAGTTCCGTTAGCTTCAGGGTAGCTCTCTGTTTGGGTGATGAGTTAACATGGGCGGTGGGAAACATTCATTTCAAAACAAGCGGTTTCTGTTGGCACAATGTTTATCTGAATGGAAAATATTTCAGAAGTCTCAAAAATTTGGTAATTTCTCTGTATCTTCACTAATTACAAATGTTTTCCTATCGAAACTGCAATCCTAATAACGTTTTAGCTTACTGTGATGTAAACAAAGCAGGCCTAGATTAAGATTTTTCAGCATCCTTAGTAGGGTGCCCTAACCCACATGCACTTGCAAATTAAATAGTGCTAACCCATAAAACATAAAACTTAATGTATGTGCAGATGTTAAAATAGCTTCCTTTAAAATTTTATTTTAGAATTCTGTGATGGTATACAAAAAGTGTGCTTTTCTCATATTTATATTGCTGTGATTTGTAGCTGCTTTAAACACTTGATAAGACGCCCTAAGTGGAACATCATCCAGCAGGCGTGAGAGCCGAAGCTCTTGTTTTCAGAGTCTACTTCTGACTTGTCATTGTCTTTATCCTTTGTGTTCCTTAGTTTACTCTCTGAACTTAATGGCCATAACAATAAATCGATCCTATATGTACCTTATGTTTAGATCGAATTTAGGTTTATGGTTATTCAGCTACTTTGAAAAGGCTCAAGACCGTGTGATATATGACCTCAACACCTCCCAACTATTTTTCCAAAAGAAAAATTAAAAATAAATGTATATGTGTTTTTTATTCCAAAGCAATATGCCAATTTCAAGGACGGACCTACTTTGAAGGAGAAAGAAATACGGTTTATTCCTCTTCTGGAGTATGTGTTCTCTATGAATGTAAGGTAAGGAAACACCTCTTTGTTATGTAAACACAGTAAATATTTCTTTAAAACCTCACTCTTGTAATGCCTTGAAAACCTCTAAGACAAAGAAAAATATTAAGATATTAATTATAATTCAAATAAAAATTCCCATTATTTTTGCAAACATGTAAATGAATGGCTGTAAAATAATTTCCCCAGTACACAAAAAATGCTGTTTTGTCCAATTAAAGTTTTATGAAGTCTTATTTTTCCAAAATCAAACCTATTCCTGTGAAGAAAACATAGATAAATTTAGACTCAGCCTGTTGTCACTGATGGTTTTTGACCCATGTGACAAATATCACTCAGTTCAGTGGAAAATCATAACAGTAACCTAATTACAATTAGCTTTGGATGGAGAGAAGACTGATACTGTTCTTAATCCCTTTGGTAAGAATATTTTAAATGATTTGAAGGGGAATTCTTTATAAATTTACTGCCATGGTCTCAGGTATGCTTCTGAAGCAAATGTTTCATTTTATTTAATCATTGCTGCTCGGCCTACTACTTGAAAAAGTAAATATGGCTTCATAAAACTTATTTTTGCCTTTTATAAATTATAATGTTGTATTTCTTGACCATAAGGTTATATTTCAAGCCATATTCTACCTGGGGGAAACTCTGCATATAAAGTGTCTGCTTTAGTGTTCCCTTTAATTAAATCCTTAATTTTTCTCTTTAAATGTTTCCTGTATATGTTTCTGGGGGGTGATATAGTACGCACAGATTATGCAGAAAATGAAGATGCTGTTGGCACCACCAATAGCATTTATATGATTATTCAGTGTTAGGGAAAGGAAAATCCTAAGAATTTTGCCAACATGAATTGAAAGAGTCAGCTGTATACTTCATGCATCTTAGGTTGGAAGTCCTTTGGGATAAGCAAGGAGGAAGCATAAAAGAGGCAAGACTGTGACAGATTTGATTTCCAGAATGAGAGGTCTGATTTCTTCATGCCCATTATAATGTACTTTAGCCACTTCTTTTGGCTTTAAGTTGGCTTTCCTGTAGTGTATGGGTTACCATCTTAAAGAGAAGGGAGCTAAGGTATAGGAACATTAACATGAATTACTGATCTTGTATTTAAAGTTATTTTTAAGTTTATTTGTTTTTTGAGAGACAAATAGTGGGAGAGAAAGACAGAGAGGGAGAGAAGGAGGAAGGGGGGAGGGGGAGATGGAGAGAGAGCATCTCAAGCAGGCCCCACACTGGCAGCGCAGAGCCCGACGTTGGGCTGAAACCCACTAACTGCGAGATCATGACAGGACATGACAGTCCCACTATAAATACAAGGACTGGAAGACTTAGAGTGAAGTCTAGTGATTCTAGATAAAGAAAAGAGAGCCAGAGAAAAGTTACTGTAAGAAAGGTGGAAAACTTTTCTCAACTTGGTTCTACTGGTAAACTCTAACTTTGAAAAATCAGCTCTAAATTTAAACATCTTGAGGGCATTTACAATGTCTGTGTGTGTGTGTGTGTGTGTGTGTGTGCGCGCACATGCGTGTGTGTGTGTGTGTGTTTGTTCTTTTCATCTGATCCCTATGTGTTATAATACTGATAATTATGGCTTTAAAATTTACTAAAATTGTTGCTTATTTGATTTTAAGATACCTATAAAGTGATTTCATTTTAAATTGGGTTTTTGAGAAGTCTGTATATAGATAACTCTGGAAATGCCAATACTCTGAAAGTAAATATTGAGTGAATGAACAAATGTTACCTTTTATTTACTCAAACAAAAGGCATCATTTCCTACCTTCTAATGCTGTGCTGTCCACTAGAAATATATAAGCCACAAATAATTATTTTTACTGGGGTAGTTTTTCTATATTTAACCCCATATATCCAAAATATTATTATTTAACATGTAATCAACAAAATTATTAATGAAATATTATACATTCTTTTGTCATCCTAATCCTTCAAAATCTTGTGTGTATTTTATGTTTACAGTATTCAAGAGCTCCATGTAGCTGCTGGCTATTGATCATATAGCAGAGCTATACCAGTTATAAGTTTTTGTAGTCCTTGACTAATCCCTTGACATTAAGAATTTCCATTGTTTCTTCTCCTTTGGGGCCCTGTAGCTTCTGAATTTATACCCTTACATAATTGACAACTTTTTCAAGCTTTTATTTTCTGGGCTGTCAATATTAGCCCTTGATTGTTCCTTTGTTTTCAGTTTTGTGGTCTTGAATGTATGTCCTAGGAGTCTATGACTTTAATAACCAGAAAACATTGTGGTTCTGAAAATAAGATTACCAAAGTGGATATTATTGTCAAACCAAAGATGACTAGCATTTGACGCCACTATATACATGTCTACTACCACTCTCTCTTTTTTATAAGTGTAGTTGACATGCACTATTATATTAGTTTCAGGTATATAACATAGTGATTTGACAATTATATACATTATGAAATGCTCACACAATAAGTGCAGTTATCATCTGTCCCCATACAATGTTATTACAATATTACTGACTGTATACCCTATGCTGTATTTTTCACCCTTGTGACTTTTTTACTTTATAACTAGAAAGTTGTCCCTCTTAATCTCTTTTAATTATTTTGCCCGTCCCCTGACCCCCTCCATTCTGGCAACCACCAGTTTATTTTCTGTATTTATGAATCCATTTCTTTTGTTTTGTTTTTGTTTTTGTTTTTAGATTCCACAAGTGTGTGAAATCATATGTTATTTGTCTTTTTCTGTTTGACATTTCACTGGGCACCATATTCTCTAGGTCCGACCATGTTGTCATGAATGGCAAGATTTCATTCTTTTTTTATGGCTGATTGATACTCCATTTTCTGTCTATCTCACATCTTCTTTATCCATTCATCTATCAATGGACCCTTATGTTGCTTCCATATTTTGGCCATTGTAAATAATACTGCAGTAAGCATCAGGGTGCATATGTTTTTTTGAATTAGTGTTTTTGGTTGTTTTGAGGAGAAAAACCTAGAAGTGGAATTACAGTCTGGCCATTTTCTTGATAGGATCACTTTCAAATCATTATAATCTCTTTTCATAGATACTCTAGGAAGAGGAGATGTTGAAACGAGTACTCATTCCATAAGAGTAGTACTTAATAGAAATGACATCTAAAAAATCTAAGCTTTTGAACAGTATTAAAATGGAAGTCTACAAGTTCCAACAGTTATTTTATTACTTCTATGCTGCTGTAGTTGATGACCCTTGTTCTTAAGAGATAGGAAGGAGGTTGACAGTATAGAAGCCAACCAAATTCTGCCTTCATTTTCTTTATACCAGAATCACCTGTGAGAATCTCTTCATCACAGTTTAGAGAACTTTGAAAGAGAATATTTAAAAGGCTCAGTTTTTATTTATTGTTTTTCTCACAGTAAGCTTCTAATCTTATTTAAGCTGTATTGTAAAATTTTGTAAAAATATTTCTAATTTACAAAAGTGTTGTAAAACAAAAAGAATTTTTCAGGATTGCCTAAATGTTTGACAAATTGTTTTATGGTTGCAATGTAGTATGCTCCTCTTCCAAGACCTGCTTATCCATTTTAAAGGTTTTCCAATTATGATTTAATGTCATTTTATGAGTGAGCCTGTGACCTGGCAAAGTTTCTCAGGATGAAAATTTTACTCCTATGTAAGCAGAATATTCTCAGATACTGGATCTGGGAACTTCTTAATAAGTCCTAATTCAGAAGGTTTAAGCATTTATTCTCTGTGTCTAATAGGACCAAACCATGAAGCTGATTGAAAGTTCAGGCTGTCCTGCTTTGGATTGTCCAGAGTCCCATCAGATTACCTTGTCTCATAGCTGTTGCAAAGTCTGTAAAGGTAAGACATTTTTGTAAAGAAAGCTCCATGGGCATGAGTCATTGTTGGAGTCAGGTTTAACTGACATGAGATAAAAAATTTTATAAGCAATTTATTTTCAAAGAATAACAGAATTTCCTTCAATGCTTTCCTAATTTAGTAGACAGTAGGGAGTCACAGAATATTCATTATGATTATTGAATTAAAATCAAGATATTTTCATACATTTTTGCTACGTATCTTATACCCATCTCAAGAAGTGGGTCTTCAGACTTTCTGTGTACTGGTTCTGAATCAGCATGACTCTGCTGGAGAAATTGACATGATAGCGCTGAGTTATTTTATTGGTTTTCTTTTTCCTTTTCTTTCTTTTTCTCTCTCTTTTGTTCTGTGTTTGTTTTTGATTTACTCTTTATTTCTCTTTTGTTTATTTTTGTAATTGGCTTTGCATAATTTTTTAAAGGTATTTATTTTGAGATAGTGAGTATACATGTGTAAGGGGAGGGGCAGAGAGAGAGAGAGAGAGTCAGAATTGCAAGCAGGCTCTGCACTGTCAGTGCACAACCCGACACAGGGCTCAGACTCACAAACTGTGAGATCATGACCTAAGGCAAAATCAAGAGTCAGATGCTTAACCAACTGAGCCACCCAGGTACCCACTAATGGACTTCTGTGGTCCTCAAGAGTGAGGTCATTGGACATGTATTGCTCATTCTGTGTTGCCTCTATGATGATAAGCCTAGGACCAATAAGTTGAAAGGGCTTAGATTTTCAGTTAACTATAAAGAAAAAAGTAAAATTTGATCTATTCACACATGCAGTGGGATGCCTCACTAACTTAATATTGTATCCTAAGTTCTAAAATTTGGTATTTTATTATAGATTCAAACATTAAACTAAAAGATTGGTTGTGTGCAGTTTTTAAGATCCCTACCACCAGCAAAATTATATATGCCTTTCTGCATATATCTTCCTTGATTTATGATATGGCTATGTCTCTGTAACCCTGTAAGTTGAAAATATCATTAAGTCAAAAATGCATTTGAATACATCTCACCTATTGAACATCATAGGTTAGCCTTGGCTATTGTCAGTGCCCTCAAAACACTGATAGACATGCCTCATTTTATTGTGCTTCACATTACTGTATTTTGTAGATATTGTGTTTTTATAAATTGAAGGTTATGGTAACTCTGTGTCCAGTGAGTCTTTTGGCTCCATTTTTCCAACAGCATTTGCTCTCTTCATGTTTGTGTGTCACATTTTGGCAAGTCTCACAATATCTTGATTTTTTTCATTATTATTATATTAGTTATGGTGACCTATGATCAGTGATAACAATTTGCTGAAAGCTCAGAAGATGGCTAGCATTTTTTAGCAAAAGGGCATTTTAAGATTAAGATATGTACACTTTTTAGACATAATCCTATTGCGCAATTAATAGACTAAAATATCGTGTAAATATAACATATATATGCACTGGGGAACCAGGAATTTGCTTGACTTGCTTTATTGAGATCTTCGCTATATTGGGGTGGCCTGGAACTGAACCCGCAATATCTCTGAGGTATGCCTGTTCCTTAGCTTACAGTTGGGAAAAATCATCTAACACTATGCCTGTACATTAGCTTACAGTTGGGAAAAATCATCTAACAAACTGATCTTATAATAAACTGTTGAATAGCTCATGTAATTTATTGAATGCTATAATGGAAGTGCAAACACAATGGCTGTATGGATACAGAGTGGTTATAAGTGTATCAATGGGTTATCCTTGTGATTACATGGATAACTGGGAGCTGCCATTCACTGCCCCTACCCAGCCTCATGAGTGAGGATTGTACCATCTATCATGAGCCCAGGGAAAGATCAAAATTCAAAGTATAGTTTCTGCTGGATGCATATCAGTTTTGCTCATTGTAAAGCCGAAAAATTGTAAGCCAAGCCATTCTAAGGCAGCACTGTCATTCTATTGAAATTATCGTTTGTGAATCTCTCTCCTTTATTAGACTATGCGCCGTGAGCAGGGGTAGCTCTTAATATTCATCTCTATGTCCTTAACACCTGGTATGACGCCTGGGATGTCATGGATGCTCATAATTGATATAGTTGGTCCTGTATTGGGTGCTGTATAGCCTACTGCCCTATATGAGCTATTAGCACTTGTTGGAAGAATGGCTTTTATGGTAATGCAGAGGAACGTTTAAATGGAAAAGAAAAAGAAAAAGAAACTATGAAACATGTACCATTCTATTTTTTTAGATGTAGTCTATTAAAAGTAGACATAACTTTCCCATCCCATTTTTAAAAGATTTAGTTTATCTATTTTGAGAGAGCGAGAGAAAGAGTATGCAGGAGAGGGGCAGAGAGAGGAAGAGAGAGAGTCCCAAGCGGGCCCCATGCAGTGCAGACATGTCAGCACAGGCACAATGCGGAGCTCAATCTCACAAATCTTGAAATCAATATGTGAGCTGAAAGCAAGGGTTGGATGCTTGACCCACTGAGCCACCCAGGCATCCTTCCCCCTTCCCATTTTTCACAGGGTGGTGCAGTTGTGTTTTTTTTTTTCCTTTTAGCTCTTCCATTCATTCAATTAACAGTTTTAAAGTCTCAGTTCTGGGAAAGGCTATTTGGGCATTTAAAAGTGGTTTAAAGTGGTTTAAAGACTTGGTCTGCCAGGTCTTGGTCTGCCTTCAAGAAGTTTTCAAAACAGCTCTCACAGCTAAGGAACACTACTAAAAATGATTATATCAAGTAGATAGAAAGGCCATTTTCGTTTTCAACTTCACAGTGCCTGAGCCAGCACCTTGAACATAGCATGTGTGGTACTTGATGTAAACCAAGAATGCACATTCCATTCATTTGATTTGGGAGCTGGATGCAGTCTGCAGCCTGACTAGAGTTTCTTTGGCAACCAAAGGTAGACTAAACCAGTGCTTTTCAAGGTTCAGTGTGCATGCAGATGACCTGGGATCTTATTAAAATGTAGATCCTACTTTAGTAGGTCTGGGAGGGAGCCAAAAACACCCATGTGTCTAATAAGCTCCCAGGCAAAATATTGATTCTGCTGGTCAATGAGACTACATCTGGAGTTGCTAGCTATTGCTGCATGTCAAACTGCCCCAAAGCTTAGCGGTTTAAGACAACAGCTCTTTTTATATTGTATTCTTTTTATACTATATTCTGCAATATTGTATGTCATGGATTTAGGCAGGTGATTCTTCTGCCACATGGTGTTAACTTGGTTCACTCAGCTAGGCTGGGCTAGAAGATTCAAGATGGCCTCACTATACTCACCGTATGCTAAGCATCTCAGTAGGGATGACAGGAAGACTGGGTACATCTGAAACTCTCTCCCTCTGCTCGGTTACCTCAGGACTTCTTTCTGTGGCCTCTCTATCAGATTAGCAGCCACACTTCTTATATGGTGGTTTGGAGCTCCTAAAGACTAAGTCTGGACCTAACACAGCATCACTTCTACCATATTCCTCTGGTCAAGAGTTATAAGCCATCCCAGATTCAAGACGGGTGGGGAGAATACACCCTACCATGATAAGAGTGCTAAAACTTTGGCCATCTTTAATCCCTGGAAGTGTCCAGGAGCTACTTAGAGATTTGAGAAGGGAACAGCATAGAAATCAGGCAAGGTTGGCTAGGACAAGATTTGAGTGAACAGCTGAGATCGGGCCTTTCAGATATGAAGAGAAGCCTTGAGCACATTCATATATTTTTAAAAGAGCCCTGATACATTGCAAAGAGCAAGAAATGGAAAAGCCAGCTACAAAAATTGTGTTATATTTAAATTGCTTTCTAGTTTTGAAAATTAATGTGTTTACACAGCACACTCCAAATACAGTAATGAAATATACTGTGACCTACGCTTCCTCCCTCTGAGATTCTAATATAATTGGTAGGAAATGGAACCATGGTATCACCATTAAAAAAACAAGCAAACAAAAAACTCACCTATTAATTTTTTTTACATGCCAGGATTCAGAACTACTGGCTTAGATAATGCTGGAACTAAAATTGGACAAGTTGGCTCTTCTTGAAACATTAAGCACCACTTATAATAAATATTGCTTCAATTTCTGATTTCAAATATATAGAATAAACAAATGAGTTTCCTGGCATTCTCTGACTTTTTAACTAGAAAAAGTCAAGTTCTTAAGGCTTAAATTTTGAGTTAACCTCTACACATATGTTGTGACAGATGCATTTGTAGTATAATTGGCCTCCAGTTTCCAGGCCTGTGTGCCTAGTGGTAAGGATGCTGTGTTCACATGTGAAAAAGTAAGTTCTGCAATAACGGTTATTAAATATTCCCTGGGGGCAGAGCATGAGATTCAAGTGTTGACCTTTTCACCAGAGGCTCGGCCATTGCTAGAAACAAAGTTGTGCACCTAAATAAGGCCCCCTGATCTCTAGGCACCAAATCCAATCCAAACGAGACTACTGTCTAGATATTATGCAGCTGACATTCTTATGTCCTAGTAGCAGGAATGGTCTTTTCACTTTTTTCATGTTTGAGAACCTCATCAAGGGAGCTTCTAACAAATTACAACATGACAGAGACTCGGCGATACAGTGAGGACTCTGACTCACAAAGATACAGAAATTATATGATAGAATTTTGAGGTCTTTATCCCTTTCCTTTTCCTCCTCTCTTGGTAACTCCTTTCTCTGCTTGTAATACCAATAAGTTCTCTGACTGAATGTCCCATTTTAATTTAAAATTTACTTAATCAAGTTCTACCAGTAGTAAGGACATCTATATATAGAAGGCTCAGTGGGTATAGATTTTCTACCAATGTCTGGATAATCATTTTCCACATTATTCAATTATGATTTCATGATTGTTATTTATGTATTACTAATAACATTGTTTAGTTAATTTTTTACATATACTATTAGTCACTCAATTTTTAAAAATACAGCTTCATTCCAAACAATGGTATCCATAAAATAATGGCATTGTTTGTTAGATTCACATATTTTTGATAACACATTAAAAGAAATCCATTGCAAGTAGTGCTTTTTAAAAAGTGTGCATCCATGTACATGAAACATAATTTGGGAAAAATCAGGATTATCCATCTTCCTACAAATGATACCTAAGTAAGTTAGTAATCTTTTAGTTGCAAGTAATAAAACACCCAGTCCAACTGATGTAGGCAAAAAATGGAACATATGGCTCCTATAAGAAGCTTTCTATAGCTTTCCAATCCTGCTCCTTTGCCTAGGTGGATATCTGTTTGTCTCCTCTGAAGTGGCTCTATTTTCAGGCTCTCTGTGTTTTCCACTAGACCACCATTCTTCGGCTCACATCATTATGATACTCGAGTAAGTGAAAGAAAAAGTTTAGTATCTTCAGGAGTTGAACAAAAATCCCATAATTGATTTTTAATCATCTTCATTAGCCTGAACTGGGTCATATGCCCATACCTGAAGGAACTATTGTGTCCAGACCAGTGGGATATGTTGATTATCCCGTGGGGTCATACAGTCCATCTTCCTATAGGCACATGGGCTAACAGTAGGGGTGAATGGTTTATCCAAACCAACCATGTGGGCTTCCCCCACCAAAAAAAAAAAAAGGTGAATAGACCTTGCGGGCAAAAACCACCTCGAAGTTATTTATTCTCTTTCTTCTGATTATTATGTATAACCTTTATGCGTATTGTTCTTACTCATTATCTTTCGTATTCACCCTTTCCTATTCAACCAGTTGTAGAAAAATACATATTAATATTTTATAGAAATATCTATACTTAACAAAAGGCAGAGGACTTCATGTAAATTGGAAAAGCTTATAAAAGGTATAGAAAACTTGGTAGCTTTGAATTTAAAGTCCAAAGTAGGAAATAAAAGGTCGATTGTATTAGATTAGTTTAGATTAGATTAGATCCATCCATCTATAACAAATACTTGAATTTTATTCTGTGATAGGTGTCTCAATATATTTGGCTTATGGCTTATTTGTAACACTCTAGTTGCTTTAATTATTAACAAATACTATCTATACTATTATGTTTTTACATAAGTGATCTCATTTGAACTTTACATATTATCTTAATTTCATAGGTGAGAAAAAGGTTTAAAAAAGTTAATTTACACAAGTAGTAATTTACACTTGTGTAAATTTGGATGTAAATCCAGGTCTTTCAACTCCAAAAGCCAAGCACATTTGACTAGAAATTCAAGTATGAAGTTAATAAGGCTGTGGATTTTTGCCATCTTTATACTGAGTTTTTGAAGTTATTACCTATAGATTGGAAACAACCCACTTTAACTAAGTCTGAATTTTCTACCCATCAATAGACAGTCTTTTGACACCGGCATTTTGTATCTAAGCAGTAAAACAACCAATAGATTCAATCAGCTTCTTTGTTGAGAAAATCAAAATATCTGACATTGTTAAGAGTAAATTAGAATTTGACGAAATGTTTAGCTTTCGTGTCTCTGGGTTAATTAAAAAACCCATCTGATAAAAAGTAAAGCACTCCCTAGTTGAACCTCAAACAGTAAAAGCAGGATCACATCATTATCTTATAGTTGGAAAATTCTTGCAGCAATTGGATACTGTGTGGTGAATGTATGCATGATATTCTATGGTGAGATAAGAGGTCTGGGCATTGCTTATAGGCAAAACTGGAAAAGGACTGTAATAGAGGTGGAATGGCCTAGAGAGTGATGGCATGAATTAGGCAAAGTCTGAAGAATGAGAAAAATAAGTGCAACAAAGTAAAAAATTGAAATGTAGTTTTGAAAAATATAAACTTATGAAACAAAAATACAAATGTCTCAGAACAGTACATGTTCTCAGTCACAGTCTTCTGAGCATTGTTGGAAACACTTCAGGTGCCATTTTGCAGAGAGTTAGCACTGTGTTAGAACATGATCTCTTGACGCTGTGGATATCATAAGGAGTGGGCCAGTTTTTATAGTAACTTTGTTTTAATTTAGAATAAATATGAAGTGATTTTTTGGGGAGACTTTTCATTATAGATTGATGAAATACTGAGCTGTTGGGGTAGAAAATGAAGATGACTTTTAAACTGAAATTATTTCTGTTCAGGCATTGTAAAAAGACAAATATATTTTAAGAAATGTGGTCTCAATTTAGCTACTTAAAGAAGATGGAAAGAAAAAGACTTTAGGAGAAAATATTTTTAACTCTTTTTCTCTTCTTAAGAATGAACTTCTTACTTAAAAATGTTGGGCCTTACATATAAGAATGTAGATTGTGAAGAATCGCATCAAGAAAATTTAGTGGTTAAGTGATTTAGATTCCACTATCGACTATATATTGTTCTGGCCTTCATACCTCTCTGTTCTATTTTATTTCTGTAGAAATCACCAATTCATTTTGTTTTTTCTTCCCTTTTTAAGGCCATCATTGCATTTTGAGAACATCACCCTTCTTAAGGTTTATGTACATACAACTTTTTACTGTACAGTGTAGTTCAATTCATGGGGGTTATGCTTTAACTGTGAGGTGATATTCATAATAGTCATTATGGGCATCAGCCAATCAGAATGGACCCCAACCGCAGCGCTGCTCCAGAGCATGCCTGCTGGCTGGTACAGTTCAGTCCACCCTTTCACTGAATCACAGCATTCTGCGGTAATTTGGTTACAAGTAAGATGGCCCAGTGTAGAACTTCCATCTTCATGATTGGCTCAGGTATAAGTCTTTCCTTGACTGTATGTCAGCAGATGACTTTATTCTGAGCTACATGAAATACATTTTTCTTTGGTACATGGACTGAAATTGTAATTTACTAGACAGTGTAAAACGAGGTAGATAACCTATGCATCAGACAATTGGAAAATTGTTTGAATGATGTACAATCATGTAATTTCCATTCAGTATAGAGTCCAGTGTTTAAGCTTTTCACGTCAGCATCTTAGATGATCCTTGAACAAGGGGTTCACATAGGCAGAAGGAATCCTAAGAAATTCTATGTGACTGGTGCCACTGTTTATAAAATGTTCCATTTTTTCTGTCCTCTCATGAAGACTCTGGAATCTGAGATTTTTGTAATTCATATTTTTTTCCTTCTTTTGAGTGGACATTTGCTGCCTTGGAGATTTCCAGAGACAATTAAAGTGATGTAATTTTCATTTTTGAACACATTTACAGTTTTTTAAGGATGTCAGGTTTATTTCTTAAATTCATAATGTTCATATTTCTTCCAGCCTGGGTTTGTTTTATCCATAGTACTGATCATGTTCAACCTCTAGTTCACAGATTACTTTCTCACTGAGTTGTCTTTTTGTTTTTTTTTTTTTTAAAGTTTATCTATTTTTGAGAAAGAGAGACAGAGAGAGTGAGATGGGGAGGGGCAGAGAGAGAGAGGGACAGAGAGAATCTCAGGCAGGCTCCTTACTGTCAGCACAGAGCCCAATGTGGCTCTGTTATATGTAATTTATTTGCTTTGTTATATTTTCATTTACCATAATAAGTTTCTTTTTTCTTTTAGGTTATGACTTTTGTTCTGAAAGGCATAACTGCATGGAGAATTCTGTCTGCAGAAATCTGAATGACAGGGCCGTTTGTAGCTGTCGAGATGGTTTTAGGGCTCTTCGAGAGGACAATGCCTACTGTGAAGGTAATCCTTGTAATGATGTGTAGCTCAGCTGTATAAATTTCCTAGGATTACTGCATGCAAAATTTATTAATTTCCCAGGTTGTCAAATTGATGGGCCCATTAAAAGCAGTGAATTTAATTTGAAGCATATTAATCAGCTAAAAATAATTATCTTTCAAATTAAAGTTTTTAGCTATCTGCTATATGTCAGACTAATAAGTTAATATGGCTGGTTTCTTGAATTAAAATAATACTTCCACTGTGAAATTGCCTTCTTTTTTTCGTAATTAGATATTCAGATAGTTCACATATTGACATGATTACTGTGGCTTACAGTTAGAATTGTAGTCAGATTTTTCCAATGTTGTCGAACAAAGGCAATCAATTAACAGGAAGATAAAGTACCCACTGCTTCGTTTGTTTGCTACTGTTTTAGTAATCTCAGTGGTTGTATTCATGCTCTGTGGTATTTAGTAAATTGCTCCAGTGGAGTAAATAGAGTCCTAGTTATTTTTTTAGAATCTTAAACTAATATCCACGGTAATTTCTTCTCTCATGGAAACAATCCAAATACTGTGAGGAGGCCCTTGACATTCACAAATACAGTTCAGGAAGACCCTGGAAGTCCATGAGATGTAGTAATTTATTATTTCCCTGAGGCACAGATTTAAATGGTTCTCATTAAATATATGACTAGCTAATGGGTCTTGCAAGTAAGAACACTGACACAGTGGTGTTTGGACATTTGGAGGGTTCTAGACTTACCCTTTCCAAATGTCAAGACTGTGCCATAGGTCCATGGAGACAGAAAACCTCTAAGGTATAAATTTGCCAGCCTCTGTTTAGCTACACAAGACTTGGGAAACCAATGTCTATTGTTTCTCTTAGCTTTCAATAGATTTTCTCTGCCTTAAATGTCAGTATTTATTTTCAAAATTGACCTTTTTTCCCAAGGTATTTCTTTAAAATGCTTCTGATTCAGTCCTAAAGAGATCATTATATTTTTGCTGAAGGAAAGACATATGTCTTTCCTTCTCCATTTATGACTCAGATTTGTTTAAAATTCCTCATTTTGAAAGCGTTTGTATAAGAAATGGATTTCAACTTGTCATGTATTTTTCATTATAATATTTGAGATCTTTAACATGTAATTAGCCCTACTGATATTGTCAAAGTGTGTAACATGAAACAACCACATGATATAAATTCATGTGATACCTCTTTGAATCTTAATTTTCTGATCATTATTTTTATTTTCAACTGCTGCTTTTCTTGTTGTTAAGTATATTCACTCATGTAATAAATAGTTAGTGAGGACCTGTTATATACCAAGCACTTTTCTAGGTACTGGGTAGTGAATGGTGAATAAGACTGAGAAGGTTCCTGTGCTCAGGGGTTAACATTCTAGGGGGAAAACAGAATAAGGGGTAACCATAGATATAGAGAAGGCAGTTTCAGGTTAGCAATAAATAATAGGAAGAAAATGAAACAGGATGATGTGACAGAGATTGAGGATTAATTTAAATGAGATGGTTAGGGAAAGTCTATGGGGCTTGAGGGGGAAGGGTTGACAGTTGACTTGAGATTTGATGACAATGAAACAGCACAGAAAGATCTAGAAGAGAGCATTCCAACCAGAAGCAATAGCAAGTAGAAAGCCCCTAAGTGGGAACTATCTTGGGTGTTCTAGAAAATAAAAGAAAGGATAATGTGATGCAGCAGAAGAGTCAGTGAATATGCAATTGAAGAATTAAGTAGAGGCCAGCTGATGTAGGGAGACTTGTAAGGAGTTTATATTGATCTCAAATCGGGGAGTGATATACTTGTATTGAAAAGGGTGGCACTGGCTGCAGGGCCTTAAATTAACTAAATTGTAGATAATAGGTTAAATATGGTAGGGAGAAAGAGGCATAAATAGGAAAACCAGTTGGAAGGCTTTTGCAATAGTTAGGCAAAGATGTTGGTGGTCTGGATTAAGAAAATGATAAGGGAGATAAAGAAGAGGAAGCATGTTCTTGGTGTTTTTTGAAAACAGAGCCAACAGTACTTGCAGATAGTTTATTGTGGAGGAGAATCAAGGAGGGATTAAAGGGGAGTCAAGTTTTGGAGTTTGAACAACATCTGAGTGTTGTTGCTGTTTATTGAGACAGCAAAGAATAGAGGGCAGAGATTTAGATTAAATAACTTTTTAATGCAACCTACTGAAAATGGGTTTTTATCGTTTTTATCTATAAATGTATAGCAAAATTGGCGCCACTTTCCATTCTGACTGGATCATACTGAATGATGGTTTGTAAATCCCTCATGTTATTTCTTTGTCATTTCAAGAGAAAATTTTTCAAAAGTTAAGAAAATGATGGAAAACTTGTTGGTTTATTTGGAATTGGAATTTTTCCTAATGAAGACTTCAAATATTATATCTTTCATTATTCATATTAAGAGATTTTTTCCAGTATTTTGATCAAATTTGATTTTCCTTTTCATTCTGTCACTGTTGTTAACTTTAATGATATTTGATTTCTTAGAAGTAACATTTAAAAATGATGCAGTTGTTCATGTTGTCTATCAGCTGGTCTTACAGAATTCTGGTCCTCTAAGAATTTAGACTTGTGATTATATACAAAAATAAGGAAGTAATAATTTGTGACACACATTTTGTTTATTAATCTGTAGGACATTTTTTTTGGCATGAAAACTAATTTATTCTCAAATGTTTTAGAGAAACAAACATATACATGCATATACTTTCTTATATTTACATATATGTGCATAGAGAAATAGAAAATGATAAATAGCAAAATATTGATGATTGGGCAATATTTACCTTTTTTGCAATCTTTCTCTACATTTAAATTATGCCCAAATTGAAATTTATCAAAACTAAAATCAGACATAAATCCAATCCCATAGCAATAAAGTTCTATTTCTACTATCCTCCTTGTCTTAAACATGCAGGGTCAACGTGCTATTTGCTTGGGGACTTGCTCCTTTTAGCTTTCACTTTTCTTTTTTAATTTGATAAACAAGTTTCCTCTATCCCTTGCACACTTAACTGTAGGACTCTTTTAATGGTATATGGAGACTATTGATTTTTACCACAACTTACTTGATCAGGGTTAAAGTAGCACTGGTAAGTGTTGGAGTTCATTTGTTCATTTGGCAAACATTTATTGAATGCCTTCTTTGTTTAAGGCTACACTAGAGGTGAAACAGTAAATAAGACATACATGACTGGGGGTGCCTGGGTGGCTCAGAGAGTTGGGCTTCTGACTTCAGCTCAAATCATGATCTCATGGCTCATGTGTTTGAGCCTTGCGTCGGGCTCTGTGCTGACAGCTCAGAGCCTGGAGCCTGCTTTAGATTCTCTGTCTCCCTCTCCCTCTGCCCCTCCCCTGCTCACACACATACTCTCTCTCCCTCTCTCTCTCTCTCTCTCTCTCTCTCAAAAAATAAACATTAAAAAATTAAAAATATAAGAAGACATACATGACTGATATTGTCTCAATCAAGAAAGTTAAGTGGTGCCTGGGTGGTTCATGATCTCATAGTTAGTGAGTTTGAGCCCAACATCGGGCTCTGTGCTGACAGCTCAGAGCCTGGAGCCTCCTTCAGATTCTGTGTCTCCCTCTCTCTCTGCCCTTCCCATGCTCATGCTATGTCTTTCTCTGTCTCTCACTAATAAATAAAAATGTTAAAAAATTAAAAAAAGATAATAAATGGTTCATTACACCAAAGAGTATTTAATTGCACATGTGGTAAGTGCCCTCAAAGAGGAATAGGTTAATAAGAGTCTAGTCTGGATGGGTGGTAGTGCTTGAAGAAAATAGTTTTTTTTTTTCTCCCTGAAATCTAAAGATTAAGTAAACATCAGTGAGGCATAGAAGTAAGAATGGGAAAAGAAGGGTATTCCTAGGTGGACGA
Organism: Suricata suricatta; assembly: GCF_006229205.1. Lineage (NCBI taxonomy): Eukaryota > Metazoa > Chordata > Mammalia > Carnivora > Herpestidae > Suricata > Suricata suricatta. The sequence continues at coordinate 68,295,791 of NC_043709.1, forward strand.
TGTAGCAGGCCTCTAGGCCTCCAGGTAGCAAGAAACACTTTGTAAAAATTGATAGAAGGCAGAAAGCAAAAGGAGATGCCTGATGAGAGGGCTGAAGGGCATCATGGCCTTGCAGGGCACAGTAAAGACTGAATAAGGGTTTCATGGAAGAACAAAGGGTTAGGCAATGAAAGTTTTTAAGCAGAGGAGTGTCGTGATCACATCTGTGTTTTAAATAAATCACTTCAGCTTTATGCTGAATAAAGGGAAGACTGGATGTGGGAAACCAGTGGAGGTAAGACTGGATGGAAGACAGTGGTGTCTTGCATTAAAAGTGGAAATGGAGATGTGGATGCATTTGAGAGCATTTGTGAGGTAAAACTAGTCCTGCAGATAGGCGATGAGGAGGAGAGAGGTTTCAAGGTTGCTCTCCAGGCTTCTTGCCTGAGCAATAGGCAGATGTTGGGGTTACTTAGGAAAAAAATTGGGTGGGAAAATCACCGAGTTGGGTTGTTGTACCTATGGGACATCTCAGTTGAGTAACCAGTTGAATATACTTGGATGTGGAATTCAGAGAAGTTTAAGTTGTATATTAAATTTGGGACTTTTTGGCTTATAAATGGTAGCTGAAGAACTGGAGAAATTGCCTAGAGAGTTTTTGAAAACGCAGACTTTGAGTATTTAAAAAAAATTTTTTTTAATTAACTTTTGAGAGACAGAGAGAGACAGATCATGAGCAGGGGAGGGCCAGAGAGAGAGGGACACACAGAATCAGAAGCAGGCTCCAGCCTCTGAACTGTCAGCACAGATCCTGACGCGGGACTCAAACCCACAAACCATGAGATCGTGACCTGGGCCGAAGTCAGATGCTTAACCAACTGAGCCACCCAGGTACCCCTGAGTATTTTATAGAAAACATGATTTGACGATGGAGACAGCAAAGTTGTGGCTGAAATGTAGGGGGAGAGAAAAGAGAAGATGATATTACAGAAACCAAGAGACAGAGAGAATTTCAAGAAGAAAGTGGAATGCTTCTTAGAGATCAAGAAAAATGAAGACTGAGAGATGTCTTTTGCATGGAACTTTATGGATGACACTGAGGACATCAGCAATGGCTAATTGGGGGTAAAAGTGATGACACAAGCCAGTTGGGAGCAGACTGAATATTGCATAGTGGGAAAAAAATGTATGTGATGAAGGGACAGAACTCTTTCTAGATGTTTGCTTATGAAGGGAAAGAGGAAGAGAGCAGTAGCTTAAAGGAAGTGAGGCTAGGGAAGCCTTTTATGTCTCTGTCTTCTTTTTTTCCCTTTTAAGTTCTGTCTCTCCTCTACCCTCAGTTTCTCAGCCATGTAGATGATAACCTCTCATTCATGAATAAGTTTTGAAATGCCTTAGTTATTTATAAACATGGTTTAATTTTAGGATTTTATGATTGGATTCTTGTCCACCTTTTAGACATAAAGGATATAAAATATTCAGAAATATGCTGGCTTCCTTTGTATTTCCTGTGAACTGTATATATGCTTACCATATTTCTTTTAAAAATTATATATTCAACTTCTTCCATTCAATGTCCCTCATTCCCTTTAGATTCTTGGTAAAATTTTAGTACTTCCCCTTCACTTTATCTCTTGTTAGTACATATAATCTAAAAGAGCTGTCAAAAATTAGGCTGGCCATCATGTTTTCTGGAATGGTTCTTTGCTCTATGTCTTCATTCTAAAATGAAAATTGTAGGGCATTTTGATGGTTTTGATGTTTTGGCTGTATCTTCCTTCTTGACATTCCACTATTTGCTATTATGTTAGGACCACCTTGGCATTCCATTTTAGATAGTGTCTTTAGAAGTATTCATTTGCTAACTTTTTCTCTTCAGTGCATAATAGATGCCAGGGACTACATTGTGTCAACACAATAGTGCATTATGTTGAAGAAGCTTGTTCCTGATTCCCAAACTCCTTAAATAGCTGGTGTTACTGCTTTCCAAGCCTTTGGCATTACACCAAGAACAGGAAAGTAATTTTGTATAAGTGAGTTATATAGTTGCATATCACATATAATTACTGGGATTGGTAATTGATATCTTATTAATGTACTCAGATTAACAAGAATACAGGAAATTATTTGTAATAATCTTAACTCCCTAAAGGAATACTCTCTTATTGATAAACCACTTTTTCTTAGATTCATTTAATCTCTTTGATTCTGACTGTTGCTGCTAGATATTTTTTTTACTTCATGTCACCTTCTACTTAGTTATTCTGTCCTTAGTGTCTCACTCTCCTAATCCAACGAGGACCATTCTCCAGATTAATGTTTACAAAAACACCATTTCTTCTATTTGGGAGCTCCCAGTATCTTCCAGTTACTCAACACATCAGACTTCATTGCTCAGGTTCCAAGATTCTCTGTTGCCTGGCCCTACATAGTTATTCATCCATTAAACCTTTAGCTATCTTAATCATTTCCTTTGCTCAGTATGGTTCATCTGTGTTATGGATGGAATAGTGTCTCTCAAAAATTCATATGTTGAAGTTCAAAAACATAGTACCTCAGAAAGTGACTTTATTTGGAAATGGAAATGTTACAAGTGTGATTAGTTAAAATAAAGTCATAGTGGAAAAAGGTGGGACCCTACTCCAATATGACTGTTGTCCCTATAAAATGGAAAAATGTGCACACAGAGACATGGGAAGAATGTCATATGAGCATGAAGGCAGAGATTGGGGTGATGCATCTACAAACTGAGAAACAGGAAAGATTTCCAGGAAAGCTCCAGAAGTTAGGCAAGGGCCATGGACTAAATTGTACTTCACAGCCCTCAGCAAAGAACCAACCCAACCTTGATTTTGGTCTATTAACCTACAGAATTGTGAGACAATAAATCTGTGTTGATTAAGCCACCAGTCTGTGGTTCATTATTATGGTAGCTATAGCAAACTTCTATAATCCAGCAGAAATACTTTTTTGCTTTTTGCCTATATATATATATATATATATATATCTCGCCTATAAGTGTCTTGTGGTTATCGACTGTTTTATTTTCCTTGAATTCTTCTAAACTTCTAAAATAGAGATAGACAATGTAGAGTTTAAGAAATATTTGTTTATTGATGGTTTTGAAATGCTTAAATATGCTGAACAGATGAGCACTTTTAGGTTACCGCACCACTAAAGAATTATTGAGGGCACACATGGAATTTATCGAATTGTGCTTATATTGCATAAGAAAGTCTGTCATATTGATTTTTATAGGTAAAAAGGAATTCAGTTGTTCTAAATTGGTATGTTTTGGCCTTAAAAACTTGTTTTGAGTAGTGCGAGAAAAGGAATGGATTCATTTAGAATACTTGCTATTTGTTAAATTATATGTGCACTGATAAATGGGTAGTAAAAGGACCACAAATCCGAGAAATTTCCCCATATCTATCTTGCTTTCACTGTACATTTTAAGTTTTTACTTAAGATTTTAATTCTATCTAAAATGTGCAAACCAACTCACTTGAACATTAAACGTCTGGCATGTAGAAGGTGCTTAATTTAAATGCCATTGGAATGCGGAGATTAGAATCTTAATAAACATTTGTTTAGTACCCACTCTATGCCAGGCATAGCACACCTTGAAACATAAATTATAAATTATACTTAGATCTTTTCTTTTTTCTTTTCCACCTGTTATATTAAAAGAAACACTGTCTCCTCCTATCTCACTCCTGTCTTTTTAATGCAACCCTTTGGCTAATGATACCTCTTCTACCTTTTCTCTTATTCTGCATTTTTGGAGATTTTAACCCATGTGCAAAGTAATGTGAGCATAACTCTTAATGAACACAAGTAATTTCTCTATCCTTTTCTATTTTGTATTCTTTCCTAGCATTGTTTGTCAATGGGGCCATAATAAAAAGCACCACCTGCTACTAATAACCATGTGATTCTTAAGAGACACTTAATATGCTTTATAGATACAACATTTGATTTCTTCCAGCAGTCCTATGATACAGACAGGCATTTTTAATAACGTCTTATTTTGTGGTGGAAAAAATTGAAACGCTTGGAAATCAAATTATTTCCCCAAAATCATTTACCCACACAGCAAATAGTAAACCCAGGGTTCAAATTCATATTGCATATCTCCAAATTCAGTGTTTTAAAATTTTTGCTACTTTTGAAAAAAGTTTATTTATTTTGAGAGAGAGAGAGAGAGAGAGAGAGAGAGAGAGAGAGAGAGTGAGCTTATCCATACAAGCAGGGGGTGGGGAGGGGCAGAGAGAGAGAGAGAGAGGACCAGGAGATCAGTACCTGATCCAATATCAAAAATCTGAAGCTTAAACTACTGAGCCACCTACGCTCCCCAATTTTTACTGCTTTTAACTTACTTGTTAGATACCTAATCTAATTCTTATTTTTATGAATAAGAATTGCATATAAGTTTTTCATTACAGAGTTTTTAAAGCAGCTAACTGGCTTTACAAATTGGATGTTTCTGAAAAGGAAAAATAATCTGTACTCCATCCAGACAGCAGCTCATTGGCATTAGAAAGTTTGTAATGATCTGAGACCTTGTAAATAACCCACATAGGAAGACAATGGGAAAACAAACTTTCTCTCTTTCCCTCCTGTCCTTCCCCTCCCTCTCTTCCTCTGTCCTTCTTTCTTTCCTTCCTTCTTTTTTTCTCTTTCTCAGCTTATTACCACTTCACAAATAATTCATTTACTGTGAATTCCTGACATAGCTAGTATCTGCATATCATTAACTATGGAATATAGAGTGAATCTGAGATGATATCTTTAAGAATAAGATGAGTGATAGCCCCAGAGTTGCTCCAAGAGATAAGAAGGGAAAGATGCAGAATAAGCTTAATTCTCTGATTGTAAACCCTGCACACAAGTCCCCACTGGAGTTAACAGGAGGCCTGTTAACAGAGTGGGGATAAATAACCAGAGGACTGAGCCCTATGGGATTAATTAGGGAATTCTCGTAGACACTGTAGTTTTCAAAATTATGGCTAATGATGTACTCTCTGTGGTGTTATGGTAGAGTTTCTTGAAAAAAAGAAAGCCTGAGGTTACTGTATTAATCAGGCTTCCACAAGAAAACAACCAATAGGACATATATGTACTGAGAGAAAGATTGATTGAGTGAGAAAGAGTGATTGATTATAAGGAATTGGCTCATGGAGGCTGAGAAGATTCCAGGATCTGGAGTCAGCAAACTGGGTATCTGGAGAAACTTTTGGTCCAAGTTCAAAGAACTGAGAACCAGGAGTAACCAATGGTGTAAATTGCCCAATTCAGGGGCAGAAGACCAATACCACAGCTCAAAATCAGGCAGGCAATAAGTGCCTCTTACTCAGCTATTCAGATTTTCAGTTGACTGGATGACAGCTGCCCACATTAGGGAGGCAATCTACTTTACTCAGTCCACCAATTCAAATGTTAATCTCATCCCTAGACACCCTCACTGACATCCAGGGTAATATTTGACCAAATATCTGGTCATCCTAAGGCTCACTGGTGGTTAAAATAAACCACCACAGTTACAAATTTTCAATAGAAAGAATGAGAGGAGCAAAAGCATTTCTGATGTTTTCAATTATGGAGGTATCATCTGTTCATCCAATGAAGTGAAAAAGTTGCCACATTAAACAACTTCCAGAATTAATATGGGATACTGATAACTGGCAAAGAAACTCTCAACAAACCAAAGTATGGGGCCAGATGGCTTCACATGCAAATTCTACCAAACATTTAAAGAAGAATTAATACCTATTATTCTCAAACTATTCCAAAAAATAGAAAAGGAAGGAAAATTTCCAAATTCATTCTAAGAGACTAACATTACCCTGATACCAGAAACAGATAAAAGGCTCCACTGAAAAAGAGTACTAGAGGCCAGTATCTCTAGAGAACATGGATGCAAAAATTCTCAGCAAAACATCAGCAAACTGAATCCAACAATTATACATTAAAGAAATCATTCACCACCATCAAGTGGGATTTATTCCAGGGTTGCAAGGGTAGTTCAATAATCACAAATCAATCAATGTGATATACCACATTAATAAAAGAAAGGATAAGAAACAAATCATTCTTTTAATAGATGCAGAATAAAATGTTTGACAAAGTACAACACCCACCCATGATAAAACCCCTCAACAAAGTAGGTTTAGAGGGAACATACCTCAGCATAATGAAGGCCATATATGGAAATATTAGTGTCTTTTGGCCTTAATGGAACATCTATTTAAACCATGTTTACATGCTACACACAGATAACTCTGTGTGTGTGTGTGTGTGTGTGTGTGTGTGTGTGTGTGTGTGTGAGTGTGTGTGGTGTTGCTTTTCATAAGAATTATTCCTTATCTGATTGAGAAGTTTTGTGAAAAACTTGAAAATCACTATCAAGTGACACAGCTAAATTTGAACTTGCATTAGCAGTCCTGGGCTCATTCATCATTTACTGTCTGTGATACTTAACTTCAGCTTTCCCTGACTCAAAAACAATTTCTATTCATTTGTAAACTTGAACATCATTAAGATATTTAAATTGGAGAAAAAGGGCATTTTTTTCTTTGAAGCCAGGGTCCTCTCTGATATGAAGGGAAGACTTTAAATTTTTAAGATCAAACCTAATAAAGATTGAACTCCTTTGAATTTTTTCTTAGCCATAGTTTCTCATGCAAAAGAAGTTGAAGAAACAATCAGTTCTAGCCATATACTATCTTTTTGAAACAAAACACCATAGTAATGTGACTTTCATGGTCAACTGATTTCCCACCCCTAAGAATGTACTTCTTTAGAAAATATTCATATTTAAGTCTATTGGAGTTTTGGATGCTGTCTATATAAGGAAGAAATTATGAATCAGTCATCAATTAATGATATATCTATGTATTAAATAGGGTTAAGTCCTTTTGAAAAAGGACTTCAGCTGCTTGGCTCCATTTTGACCTCAAGCTTTTCTAGTTGGGTTCTTTATTTTTTTAAAAAAATTTGATGTTTATTTTTAAGAGAGAGAGAGAGAGAGAGAGAGAGAGCAGGGGAGGGGCAGAGAGAGAGGAAGACAGAATTCAAAGCAGGCTCCAGGCTCTGAGCTCTCATCAAAGAGCCTGACATAGGGCTTGAACTCACAAACTGTGAGATTATGACCTGAGCCAAAGTCGGAAGCTTAACCAACTGAGCCACCTAGTTACCTCTCTAGTTGGCTTCTTTCTAACTTGTCTCTTGGGTCAAGCAGAAGACCCTGAGGGCAAAGCATCCCATATAGGAAACCAAAACTATCAGGGCAAGCACTAAGTACTGCCCTGAGCCAGCAAGACCCCTACCTGTGACTGACTGCAAGACAATGATCCATTTGACCTTTGCTGCCCACATGCACATACCTAACCAACTTTGTCCCTCATTTACCTTATGTAAACGTGGACATGTTTTCAGTACTTCAGAGAGCATCTTTGAAACATTGGTCCACTGTCTTCTTGTGTTGGCCTCACTGAAATAAAGTCATTTGCTGTTTCACCACCACTCTTTTCTCTGCCTTTGTATTTTGTCAGGTTGAGTAGCAGAATCTGGTCTGTTTGCGACTCTAGAAGCTGACTTTCTAGTAGAGGTAATATTGAAAGTCTATGCCCATTTTCCAGATGCAGATGGAAATGAGAATTATGATCGATGGTTTTTTGCTTTGTTAATAAAAGTAGTCTTGGCTTATTCTCTTTGGCAGTTGCTTTTAAGACCTTAGTACTCAATGTACAGGTTCAAAAAGCCATACATGCCATCACCTAGGAGCTCCTTAGAAATACAGAATGTCATGCTCTGTCTCTGGCCTATTGAATCAGAGTCTACATGTTTACAAGAGCTCGGGTGACTCCTATGCATATGAAAATTTTAAGTGTGCTGGTTTAAGGCCTAGAGCTTATTTAATTGATGATCTTAATTATTTGGTAACTATCCAGTGTTTTTTAGCCATATGTTCAACTTGAGAGGAATTTTAGTGTTCAAAATCTCAGTTTATTTTCATAGGTGTACAATTTGGTTTCCTTAATATGGTTTCTTATAGTGCAGTTCAAGCTGCCTCAAAATCACCTGAAGAGGCTGTTAAAAATACTGATTCCTGGATGCAACCTTATTTCTGCTTAATTAGGTCAAGGCTGAGTCTTAGTAGTCTGCATTTTTATAAGCTTACCAAGTGATTCTTAGGTTCATTAAGGTTTGAAACGGACTATTTTAGATTAGTTCTGTATTGATGTCCTTCCAGGGCTGAGTTTTCAAGGATTGTTACTAGTTTTGAATTTTTAGTTAAAATGCTCCTGCCTAGAAAGATGAATTATTGAGCCTATGTGGACATATATTTCTAAGTATCATGTGGTTTAACCAGGGTTTTCAATCCTGGCACTGTTGACATTTTGGACCATGACTCTATGTCATGGGGGGCTTTCCTGTGCATTGCAGGAAGTTTAGCAGCATCCCAGGCCTCTACATAATAAATGCCAGTAGCATACCTGTGTTTGTACCTGTACTCCGAGTTGTGATAGCCAAAAACGTTTTCAGACATTGCCAAATGTCCCCTGGAGGACAAAAAGTTGCTCCCAGCTGAGAATCATAGGCTCTAATTCAGTAAATACTAGGAAGATAGCTGTATATGAGCATGGTACTGACCCCTAGTTTCTGTTAGCCTTATTTGATCCTCTTGTGGGCTTTTGACTTTATGCCAGGGGTGAAGAGGAGTTTATGCAAGGGATGCCTGGCACATCGAGTTGGTTTTATCAGTGAATGATGGGAGAGACAAAATGTGATGTTGGGGAAGAGGATGAACTCTTATATATAGGACCTAAACAAGATTACAGTAGGGGCATCTGGGTGGTTCAGTTAAGTGTTGGACTCTTGGTTTCAGCTCAGGTCACCATGTCACAGTTTTTGAAGTTGAGCCCCTCATCTGGCTCTGTGCTGACAGCATGGAAACTGCTTGGGATTCTCTTTCTGCCCTCCTGTCACTCCCCCACTCACTCTCTGTCTCTCAAAATACATACGCTGAAAAAATCCCCATAAGATTATGGTAGGATCTAGGTCCCAATGAATAAAACAAAAATAGGTATAAGATTTTTTTTTCCATTTTTGAGTAGCCCTGAACATGCTGTGAAGCCTGAAGAAGATGCTGTATGATGTTTCAAAAGTTTTGTAGCTTTGGGGCTGGGAGTGTCTTGTAAAGGGACAAAAGTAGGGGCACAGGGATATGCACTGGCTTCGGCAGAGACTCAGAGAACATGGGAAAGGCTCAGAGTATGCCCAGGGGCAGGGTAGTAGGCAGTAGTAGTATGAGTTGATTTATTCCTGAACCCATAGAAGCACTCAGTGTATACTCAGAAGTCACTGGTGAGACATTCAGGGGAACCCTTGGCTGATGACGGCCACCAAGGAAACTTGTATCCACAGTCTGTAAAATTATTGTATTACTGGTATGACTTTGAGTTTTGTTTGGCTCCCCTACTCTCACCAGTGGTTTCATATCTTTGCATTTCTTTGTAATATGCAGGAAACATTTACTGCCTGCCAGTATTAAAAAGTATTTATAATTTTGTCAGGCTTTTACTCATCAGGTGTGTCAGTGCTGAAGGTAAATCAGCACAAATACTTATTTTGTACACCCCCTTTTTGCAAAAGAGTCAGTCTGGTACCTAGATGGATAGTCTGCAGATGTATATGTGCAGCTACCTCTAATTATCTATAAAAAATGTATGTCAGATGAAATTTTGAGATACAATAGACAAATGAATGAAAAATGTTTATGTGGATGAAATAAAAATCTTTCCATTTTGACAAGTGGGGAGCAGTTCTCATGTTATGGGAAAAATATTGCACAAGAAGACTTGGGTTTAGTTTTTACCTCTGCTATTTATTACATGTGAGAACCTGTGCAAACCAAACTTACCCTCTTTGAGACTCAGTTTTCTCATCTATTAAGTGGGAAGATTTGTCTTATGAGGTTGGGAGAGCAGAAGTCAAATAAGATTAACAAGATTGAGTATGTGGAAAAGTGCCTTCCAGAAAACGTTTGTGATTAAATATGTATTTATTACTCTAGATGTTTCAGTCAATTCATGCAATATGATTTATTTACATGTTACACTAACTTTTTAAATGGATAACTAAGATGTTACAGTATAAGTTTATTGAACACTTGAGGCAACAGTACTCTTAATGTCCATATGATGATACTGTCTTATATTTTAAGCCAATTATAATGAGATCATTAACTGCTTCAGTAGCTAAATTACCATGGATTATTTCCAGAACCAAATCACTTTATGCCAAATTACTTTCTGGTCTGAATAACATTCTAACCAGTTCTTAGATATAGAGTATGTATGATGTATGATAATACAATTTATCATATAAATCATAAAATTTATATGATAAAACTTTAAGTGTAACAATGGGAATTTATGTTATTTTTCTGCAGATGAGTAGCAGGTTAAAATAATAATTACATTGCGTGTATTGTTTTTTAATATTAGGAAAAATGTCTACTTAGAATTAAACAATTCATTTTAGATCATTTGCAGGTGTCTTATGTGAAGCAGTGGTTTACTATTTTTTTATTAGATAAATGAAAGTAATTTTTTAGAAAAGAATCTTCCCCTGGAAAAGAATCCATTTGAAGTGATATGTGGGGCATCACATGATTGACAATTTTTAAAAAATTAATTGATGGAAAATTTGCAACTTCATTAAGCTTAACTTAATGAAGGTCAGGTATAACTTGGAGATTAAACTATAAATACCAGCTTTATCTTCCTTCTAAGAAATCTGAGTCATGTGTTCTAGATATATTTGTTAAAAATGTTGAAGTCCATTAAAAATACTTACTTGATATGAAACCACTATTATCATTCCCTTTGCAGTTGTTTTCTTCATGTATTCATTTACTTCCAAGAAGAACCAACTCTAGTATAAAATAAGATTATCACATTGCATCAAGGGCATCTGAAAAAAGTCTTGGAAATAGGAGATGGAAGTTTCAGCATGGTTAATGGCAGGAAACAGTATAGCTAGAAATAAGTACAGATTGCACATATAAAACGAGTCTAACTTGATTCTGTGACCCTAAGATTATGTTTGGGATCCATTGTGAAAACATGTGATGGTGCAAAGAAAATTGAAGTGATGTGGTCAAAGGAACAGATGGAGTAAATGTAGTTTCATTATTGATATTATGAATACAAATAGGAATACGAATAGGAATAAGTTTTTAGGAGATAACACTAGCTGTGGGTTGCAGGGAGCATAAGGCATGAATTAAATGAACGTGACAGAGAAATGAGAGACTTGAGATATGTGAGGTAGAGTGGCTTGACTTGTTTGGGCAAAGGACTGTTCCAGAGCAAGATGAGCCTCATGTGTTTGGACATTATGGTTCTAAATTCCATTTCTCATTCATCAGTATGATATAAAAATAGATCCCTGAGATATTTTTTAATGTTTATTTTATGTTGAGAGAGAGAAAGAGAGTGTGTATGTGGATATGTGACCGAGCAGGGGAGGGACAGAGAGAGAGGGAGAAAGAGAGAATCCTAAGCAGGTTTCATCTGTGATGCCAGCACAGAGCCCAATGTGGGGTTCGATCGCATGAATGAGATCATGACCTGAACCAAAATCAAGTCGGACCCTTAATAGACTGAAACCAATCACCAAGGTGCCCCAATCCCTGAGATTGTAATAATACATAAGAGTATTTTATTTTTACTTTTTATACCATCTTAACTTTCTTCCACATAATTGTTTGATACTAAGAATGTTCTCCAAACAGATTTTTACAAGTTGTTCATATCCTTATTTAAGAATGTGATGGTGAAAAAATGGAACTGAAATTGCAGAATGTATATGTTTGTGGATACTGAGATGTTGTGAGGTCATACTTCCTAGTCACATTAAACATTGATTAAGGTTGTCAAATTTAACAATGCACTTTAGTCAGTGATTTATGTATAAACAAGCAATTGGAACTTGGAGTGGTTCCATCTCATTCATGAAAGCACTGATGTCATGTTAGATTACTGCCCATCTGAATGGGGATCATCTTGGATATTGTAATGACTGAAACCTTTGTTTTTGGCAAAATATATATTTGTTAAATTTGTTTTTAATATCTAAAAATTCTAATCTGCCTTTTTGGAAAGAATGCTATTCAATGTGATGAATTTTCAAATCCAACATGACAAGGCAATCTTTCAAATGAGCCTGTCTGTTCCTTAATTTCAGGCAAGTTGGATTCAGCCAAAACAGCTACTAACTGGCCATGAATAAACACAGACAAAAAGTGCAGAAGTAGAGACAGATGGAATCCCCATGGCCAAAGAGGTTAGGGACACACTGGGGAGGAATTGGGACTTCATCTGGGCCTTGAAGAGTGAATCCAATTTAGATTGGCAGAGGAAGAAGCAAACAGAAAGAGCAAACATGTTTTGGAGGGTTTTTTTTTTTTCCTGCAACAGGAGGTTTACAGCCAGGAACGTTAGATCAAACTGCTGAGGTAGGGACCAGATTGTGGGGGGAACAATGGATTATATGGAGTGATTCTATTCAAGATTTGTAAACCACTAAGTTATAGCAGACATTCGGGAACCTTCCCAACTTTAAACAGGTTCCTTGGCTATGAAAAGGGGGCAACTCTATTAGTGCTCCCATGTCACAGGGTTGTGAGAATTAACACAGGGTACAGAATCAAAGTGTTATATAAATGTTGTGATAGGGGCGCCTGGGTGGCTCAGTGGGTTGAGCGTCCAACTTTGACTCAGGTCATGATCTCAGTTAATGAGTTTGAGCTCCACGTTGGGCTCTCTGCTGTTAGCAGAGAGCCAACTTCAGATCCTCTGTCCCTCCTCCCTTTCCCCATTCCCCACATGTGTTCTCTGTCTGTCTCTGTCTCTGTCTCTCTCTCTCCATCCTCTCAAAATAAATGAAAACTTTAAAAAATGTTAAGTGGTAGGTCATATGTGGACAGCTCTCAACCCTGCTGGGTTGCTGTACTCTGAGTAATTTTATTCTGCATTTCAGCTAGTTTCCTCTTGTTTCCTGCAATAATTATTGTAAACCTTCACCATTCCATGCAAAATTTTGATTCTACCCATTGTCTTCTCAGCAGGTAGCTTCTTTACCAACAAAACAGAAAACAGAAACTAACATCCTCATCCTTCTGCTCCCATTGTATAAATGCTTCATGCCCACTTTTTCTTCCTTCTGCCTAGTCTCAGTGGAATGCGTACCCTTTCTCCTAGGAATGGTGGGTCCATCTGAGTACTGAAATCTCATCTTTTCCTGGCTTCAGAGTAATCTTATTCCATTATCCCCTCAAACTCTGTTTTCAACTTATTTCTGTGTGCTCCTTCCCATCAGCATTTAAGTATGCTCACATTTCTCCCTTAACCACAAATCCTCTTCTAGTTTTGTGGTTTTTGACCTTCTTCCCCTTTGCATCCCAATTTCTGAAAGGTGTGATTGATTTTCACTGTTTCTATTTCTTCATGTCAGACGCTCTCTTTTACCTACTTCAGTCTAGATTTTTTTTATCCTATCTCCCTTCCAAACTACTTTCACCAAGGTCGCTGATAACTTCTATAAAGTTAAATCAGACATCTTTCAGCCCGTATTTTGCTTGACCTCTAAGCAACAGTAAATTCTATTGCTCATTCCCTCCTTCAAATACTTCTTTACCTTGTCTTCATGATACTACATCATGATGATCAGGGATCAGAGTTGCAAACAGCATGACCCACTCTGGAAGTTTAAGCAGAAAAGGAATATATTGAAAAACGTTAGGTGGCTCCCAATACATGTGGGAGGACAGGTTTAGATGATGTTCAGCTGAGATGATACAGGTCAGACCTGAGTACGTATCCCACTATCTCTGCCTCTTTGTGTCAACACCACTACTCATACAGATACTGCATACTATTCACCTGTGACACCCAGGACTCGACTCCAGCCCCTCAGCCACTGCTACAATCCTAAGTGCCAAATGCCTTCTCCACCCTGCTTGTCCGATTTCACAACCTTACTTAGCCATAAGCCCTCTTCTGAATTGAGGTTTTGCATAAGTGTCTCTGATGGACAGTCCTAGGTTACAATTCTATATACTAGCTGCCAAGCATCCTGAAATTTGAGTTGTGACCTCCATCTTGGGGGAGATGGGGATTTCCTCAAGTATAGAAGGTGTGTTCAAGGGTGAGCGCTGACCACTGCTTCAACATTGGTCTACTTCCCACCCTTTTCTAGTTTGCCACTAACTCTCTGAGCAAGCTTTCACAGCTCCTTTCTTTACTTGTCCCTTAAATATTAAAGTTCCCCAGGCCTTCATCTTAGCTTTTTTTCTCCTCATTCTGTACCCTCTCCCTGGGCGATGTTGTCTAATATGATGGCTTTAATTATCTTCTCTGTGCTTGAGGCTGCCAAATCTTGACTTCTCTCCTAATATATAGAGGGAGAAGTACTCAGTAGTTCTCTCCATCGATAGATAGATGATAGATAGGTAGATAGATAGATAGATATGAGGGTAGATATGTGTATATATAAGGTCTTTTCTTTCCCGATATATATATTTATGTAAATGTGTGTGTATATATGTATATATATATATACATATATATAAAATCTCCATATCTCCACACTTTTTTCATATGCAACTAGAATATACTGTCCCAGAAACAGGAAGCCAAACTACAAGTGGGCTTCCTCCTAGCTTCCAGTTTTTCTCTTTTTGAATACATCCTCTCTCTACCTTGTAATTAAAAAGATGTTGCTTAGCAACTCATTTCATTCATTCACACTCTTTAGAGTAGAAGCACCCCCCCACACACACACACAGACACACACACACATGCATGTCCCTATATGGGCAGACATGTCTCTGGAAGGTTGCACAAGAAATTGGCAAAAGTGGTTATCTCTGAGATGGGGAGTGGGAAGTTGAGTGGCTATGGTTTGGACTTAACTTTAATTTTGCCCTCTTTTGTATCTTTGAAAGTTTATACTCAGTGTACCTATGATATATTAGAAATTGATTTTTAAAATTAATTAATTTATTTTTTAATTTAAAAATTTTATTTATTTTTATTTTTTTTACTTTATAAAGTTTCATATTTTTTAACATATGCAATTATTTTTTATCATTTACAATACAGTAGTTGCAATGACACTCAAAACAGAAAAGCAAAGTAAAAAATCAAAACACCAACTTCTGTTTCATGTAATTAGACTTA